>NC_070607.1:70708753-71020676 GCF_027172205.1 Podarcis raffonei
CCACAATTGAGCTGTTGTAAACACATATGCATGTCTGTTTTGATCTTCAGAGTGGGGATGGTTGGGACTTGCTTAATTTTGATGTGACGGGCTGCTTGGGAGGTGGATTTTCAAACCGTCTCCTTATTCCTGTTTGTGTTTCTTTCTTATTAGCATGAAAACCAAACAGAACACTTAGCTTGCCGAACAATACGATCTGGAAGGGTGAGGAATGGAACCTATGTATCCAAGAGTCTTCAGACAGACCCATTACTTCTAGTTCACTTCCCCAGCACACACTGGCATTGTTCAATCACATTAGTGGCAGAAGGGATTCGACCTCACCAATCGAGCTATAGGAACAGTGGTGGATGTTAAATGCTGTTTAAAATTATTCCAGCTACCTCCCTGGGAAATTGACTGACTTTGTAGCATAGCATTCTATCCTTACACAGCAGGACAGCAGTCTTTAAAAAGCACAGTTAATTGCCACGGACAGATATGTAAAGAGTGCTGCTGTGGTGGGACCAGAGTTTGATGTGTTTTATGGCAGTTTTGTGCTCTGAACTGCAGACAGATAAGAGACTCAGACAGTTTGCTAGAAGAGCTTAGAATTAGCGTTCTGGGGACAGGAGGGCAGCAGAAGTTATATGTAAATTAAGGAAATATATTGCAGGCACTGTTACGATTATGCTGACACTGTAGTAAGCAACAGCTACTGTACTGTCTGTTGTTTGGGGTGGGGGGTAGAAGATAGTGCCTTTGCATGGAAGCAACCAAATGTTGGGGAGAGACCAGAAAAGCTCAAAACATAGTTACTGCTTAAAATATCAATGTTCTGAAGGTGTTTGGTGGGTTTGTTCTTTCATATATCTGATTTGATGGGACAGGGAATTTGGGGGGGGGGGTTGCAGGATATTTCACATATGGTAGTAAAGATTCAGGAGAAAGAAGGTGGCAGCTCACGTGCCAGATCAAGACAGATGCTCACAGACACAGCTGATACATTGGTACCAAACAAGCAAACCACTGAAAGATGTGACAAAAGAACAAGAAGCATACACCAGTCTTGTGGCCCTATAAGTTTTTCTTTAAAAAAAACTTCTCCAACTGACAGGACTAAATAATAAACCATCACAAGTTACCAAACAATGATAAAATAAAAAATCAATGACAATACCCCAAGAAGTGAAAAAACAAAACCATGTTCTTTACCCAGAATTTTCCCATTGCCTATGTATATTTAATTCGTAACTCAAGTGCTTTTCCCCCCCATCCTGTGCAAAACTAGCACAAAAAGAGCTGCCATTGCAAGCCCAGAGGATTAGGCTGCAAGACTTTATGTCACTTTCCTATAATTGTGCTATAATCAGTGGCTTACCTTATATTTAACATTCTCTGATAAGGCAGTGTCATAAAAGCAACACCCTCAACAATTGGCATCTTTGCTTCTATGACAGCAGATGCTTGATCAGATACATTTTTTCAAAGGCCTATTTACATAGCGCTATCATATTTTGCCAACTGCAACAACAGTTGTAAGAATGTATAGTTGCATCCTCTGTTCCAACTAGAAGAGGCTAGGGCCAAAGAAAACTATTCAGGCATTTATACGCCTAACAGTGAAGACGTCAAAATAGAAGCAAATCACTCATTTGCCACTGTATCTACCCTTTCACCAATCCATCTACTCCATTTTTTCTTTTGTTTCATAGCTTTCTCTAGGCTGTAAGTCTAGAGGAATGAACCTCAACTCTTTGAATAAATCTTGGCATTTATCTAAGTTGTTGATGATGAAATTTTAAAACAGGCCCTTTGCACTGCAGATTACGTACCGTGCTTGCAGTAAAGCCTCTCTTAGTTGCTTAACTCTCCCCCCCTTTTTAGTCATCTTTTTTTAAATGCACTTTTACTGGTTTTATGTTGTTATAGGTGGTTAATGTAAGAAAGATGAATTAGCAAACATGCATATAGGAAGTAAAGTTTCCCAGTACCATATCTGCACACGAAGATCCTAACTTGAGGTTTATGTAGTATTTACTATGATGAGAATGAACCTATTTCTTCTATGGCTAATTGAGGAAGCAGCGAAGGTTGTATTGCATATATGTAGGCAGAAAGTTACCTATGGCACCTGGTATTTCAGTATTAAAGAAAATATTTTCACCCTATTTTCTCAAGTTTTAAGATCAGTGCATTTATAGTGCATTTTTTCCACCCACAGCTGAAAAGGAAACAGCCTCTTACAGACAAGAGGACCACCTTACAAAAGATTACAAAATGGTTTGCTTGAAATATGGCCTTTTCAAGCTCTAACCAGAGAAACCAGAAGCCTACACAGAACAACGTGGCCAGACCCATGTAGAGATCAACATCCAATGTTAACGATTTTCAGTGAAGTGTGTTCAAATAAAAGCATAAAAGCCCTGCTGTTGGAATGTGCCATTACTAAAAGATCTTTCAAGACTGATTGGTAGCAGGTCTTTTGTTATATACAAGAAAGTCAGAAACATCATGCCAGACATTACTGTCATCATACAGGTAGGTCATGGATGATTGCAATGATGGCTGTAGAGTGTGTCGGTGGTACTCAAAGAGCCAGAGAACAATCCCCCAAACCAGAGCAGCAAAGAGTGGAAAGGGATCTTGTTTTGGCTCTGGGATGTAACCTTTCTCCACTGCCAGTCGGGACAAGCCAAACAGGATACGAGACAATAGGTACATGTTTATCTGTAGGGGGAAATTGTAAACAAATATTAGGCAAGGAACATATCTAGAAAGTGATTATTTCAAACAGTCCTCAATTTAGGCAATCACCAAGTTGGTTTTATGTCAAATCATTTTTAAAAAAACATTATAACGCTTTTGTAGTCTCTCAGCTGCGTTGTTTGCCGTTTTTAGCAACAGCGTATGATCGAGCATTGCAAAATTTAGTCGCTTGAAAAAGTAATTTGTGTGCTCAGTAGAAAGATTACTATTTTCAAAGCTGAAGCAGAGTAAACCTAGGGAGAAACAAAAATATACCTAGAGACCCTAGTCTTTTCAAATTGGGGGGGGGGGAGAGTCCTCTTCCCACTGCAGCTTTCTGTAGAACCTCTTCCCACTGCAGCCTTCTAACTCTGTGAAACATTAAAAAATATCACTAACTGCAGCTTTCAAAGGCAAACCATTTCTCCAGGAAGAAGCAATATGTTGAGCTAGATGGGTCACTGGTGCACCAGTTAAAGCAATGCTTATATTTAATTAAAAACCTGATCAAAACAGGCAGCTGAGAGAAGCAGAAACTGGTGATGGGACCGAATTAATAGAATTCTGAGCTAAAATAACCCTTTCCCCCATTCTATAGAGCACCTTGGAGAGTGAAAGATGCAGAAGTGTTGGGGCACTGTTATTTTATTGTCCTCAAGTTTTAACTTGAAGGGCAGTTAAATATGAAGCAACCTGGATCACTAACATCACTTGATTTTCACTTTGCATCAAATTGGCAGCAGTATAAACCCAGAAGCACACAACACCATCATTTACCTGGCTGTTAATATTGTTATTTTCTCCAAACACCAACCAGCCTCCAATGCAGGCTGCGAGGAAAGAGTGAAATGGGATCTTCTTTCCCTGCATTCGCGACTGTAGGGCCAACAGGCCCTTGTATGTGAATACAAAGTATGCCAGGTTTCTGGAATGAGTGTAAGTGGCACGAACAATTGCTTTCAATTTCTCCCTTAAACTAAGAGAAAAAATGAAAACCTGTTATTACAGATAGTACACTCTTCAACTAAAAGAGAAGTGAATAAAAATTAACTACTAAGTTGTAACCTATGATCTACTTCAGAAAGTCACAGTGATCATTTATCCCAGTTTCAGAAAGCAATAAAATCTAAAGACAGATTAGCCAATCTATTAATAATTAAATTAGTATGGGCATGAATAGGTCCCATAGTAAATGTGACATAATGGCAGCCTAAGCCCCAATGGACACAACAAGGACTTTCTTCCCAGTAAACATGCTGTGCTGTTGGGCTGCCATTCTAAACCTGCCTTCTGAGTGCATATTCATAGGACAACACTGAACATGTCATTTGTAGCCTTTAATTATAAATAAAGAAAATGACTATTCATTAACACCAAGAAGACATACAATACAAGTCTCCTTGTATTCTAATCTAGTTGCTCTATTCCAAAGAAATGCAGAGAGAGAAAGCATGTTCTGTTTTTTGTTGGAATGGTTTTTAGTTGTTTTTTATAATTGTAAGATTGTACAGTTATAATTGATTCTGGGACCTTACGGTGAATAAATCTTATAAATAAATAAGGAGGATCCTGTTTCACTGGGTTCAATATGCACAGAGGACAATAGCTGTACAGTACTGAACCTTATCAAATCACATAGTCTTATAAAGAAATAATCACACACACATATATATGAAAAAGAAAGGGACTGATAAATATACCTTCCACTCCTGAAGAGAAATGTCATCACTAAAGCATGGGGGGCACGTATTTTTGCTCCATACCTGGCAAAAGGAAAGAAGATAATAAACTCTGCACACATGTACAAATGTTGTTTTGAATCAAGTTATTGATTCATTTGTCCAGTGCTTTTTTCCTTTAAAAATGTTTAGGGGTACTCTCATTTAGACTCAAGAAAACCATCATTTTATAGTTCAAATCAGGAAAAATAAATACAGTAAATGGCCAAAAGTACAAAGATTCACAAAATGTTTAGGGGTATGCGTACCCCTGCTCCCCCCCAGAAAAAAGCACTGCATTTGTCTCATTAGCCATAAAGTAATCAATTTTTCAGAGAACCGTTTATTTACGCCTGTATGATATGCGCAGGTATGCAGATTACACTAACGGCAGCTCAATTCACTTTACAGTGGGGATAGGTAACCTTTAGCCTTCCAGAAGTTGCTGGCCTAAAACTCTCTTGTCATCTTGTAATTCCTGGCCATCCATGCAGGCTGAGGCTGACGGCAGTTGGAGTTCAACAATACCTCAAAGACCCCAGTCCCCCTCCCTCGCTTTACACGTAACTCCACTTTGCATGTAAACCTGATATTAGAAACGTGTGTAAAGTAGAAAGCAACATGATTCGGCAACAAATCACTTTTGAGGTATTAAATATATTTCAACAGTATTAGTTTATTGGCTATGGCTTATGTTGATAGGGTTTGCCTCTTGTAGAAATAGTTTTGGATTAGCATGTTTAAGCCACACCCTGACATTTAAGAAAAAGAACATAGCAAGGGTGTGGTTTACACATACTAATCCATACGATTTCTACAACAGGAGGCTGGATTTAATATTTCATAACTCAACCTTGATTTCAGGTCACTGGAAAAACAACCACTTCAACTGAAGTGAAGTGCATGCAGAAAATTAAAGAGACATGGTAAACTTATTTATTTACTGACTGTATGGGATTGGCAGAAATGACTGGCAGAATCCGTGACCAGGGAGAAGAGTCGGCAGAAGAAGATTGGAAAAAAATTAAGGACTATTTACAGAAATATTGTAAAATTAAGGAATGTTGAATGATGTTGGATTGAAATTAAGTGGTTTTTAGCTGTAATGGTATAAAGGAATATGAAAAAATGGTTTTTTATAAGTAAAAATTTAAGGTTATAATAACCTAAGATGTTGGATAGAAAATAAGGTGTTTTTATAAGCTGTAATGCTTTGAGATAAGGATTTGCTGAACAAATAATTTGAATTGGACTACAAGAAGGGGAGGTATGAGGAGGTCAGGGAAATATGTCAGTGAAAATTAAGTAAAATATGTGTTTTTAAATTTTTTTGTTTGTTTGTATAAAAATTGAAAATTCTAATAAATATCTTTTTTTAAAAAAAACTTATTTATTTACTACTGTTGTGGACTTTTCCTATTATTGTTTTAACTTTTTTATAAACCACTTCGAGGTTCCCCCCTACAATCAAGCGGTGTATACATTTTATAGAAACCGTAATAAAATACTGTAAACAAATAGCTGGCAGTCATATCTACTGCCATAGGAGCCAACTCCTAGGGACCGAGAGGTTCCATTGCCTCCCCCCCTTGAAATATTTGAGGGGGGCTTCATTCCCACCACCACACACACACGAATCGTGTTTGTTTCTAACACTGACGGAGACGGCATTCCCCGTGGAAAGGGCTTTTTGGAGAGAGTCCTTTGCCCCCAGCTGGTGGTTTGCAAACTACCCGGGAGGCTTTCCCGCCCGGCCGGTTCTCGAGTCCTCCCTCAATGCTCCCCGTTGAAGCGGCGCCCGCCCAAAGGCTCCGCCCCCGGCCGACACGGGAGCCCCTCAGCCTCCATTCCCGGACTAGGGCTTACACTGCTCCGTTACGGAAGCCCTTGACGACGGCCAAGGCCGCCTGGTATCTGCGCTGCTGCAGCAGGGAGTTGACGGTGTAGAGCAGGGTCCGCAACATCGTCTCGCCCCCCATGGCCGAAGAATTTCTCGCGCTCTCCTTCTCTCTCGCGCTCGCACAGCGATCCCGAGGGGACGATTTGCCTAGAGCACCGAATGCATGGAAATGGAGCTTGAGCAAAGAGCGTCGGTGTGGAAAACTCAACCCACGCACTACAGTTCCGCCCAACCAAGGGAAGGGCAACGAGAAACGATAGCAGGCGCAAGCAGCTAGGGGGAAAAAGTTTTATGGGCTTCTCTCCGTTCAGTCACTGGTCCGATTAAGGCGAACGGGGCGGTGCCGCACCAGCCTCACTTTGCCCTCAGACAACCTTCGTTTGCCTTTTTGCTTACAACCTGTCAGGGAACGGCTTTGCTTCTCGTCGCCTCTGGCTCCACCTACTGTTGGGTCTTCTCTGCCTTCTCCCTTACCAATCCCAAATGGGCATCAGCCCCCACTGTGTTTCTTTTTTGGTCTATTTTACACAGCGCTAGTGGGAAACGATTTTGTGTACAAGGTTGTCGTAAGTGACTCCCAGCCTACTCTGCCTCACATCTGGTGACAGAATAACTCTGAACTATATTTTCACTTGCAGCACATTTTCAAAAACTTCGAGAACTACCGTCTTACACATACCGTAAGACTACTGCTTTTGAAAGAGCATAAACACTTGATTTTGCTCCTGCGTTAAAAAAAAAAAAGATGTAGAGGGTGTGGAGTCAAATCACATTACAATGCATCTAGATTCAGGTAGGTAGCCGTGTTGGTCTGATGCAGTCAAAATATATAAAATAAAAATGAAATAATTGTCCAGTAGCACCTTAGAGACCAACTAAGTTTGTTCTTGGTATAAACCAGGGGTGTCAAACTCAAATTCATCGGGGGCCGCATCAGCAGTTTGGTCACCCTCAAAGGGCCGGTTGTATCTGTAGGACTATGTGTCCACTCTTTATTATCTCCCCACCCCAACCCATGTACAGTGGATCTAGCAACCTCATCCATAAAGTGCTGGCAAGGTGATACCACTGTTCTGCAGTATTATATTTTTTGTTTGCATAGTCCTACAATGTGTTTTTAATCTTATAAAGCAAAAGTGTACACTCAGCATCTCTTAACCAACCCGCTTTTAATTGTAACCTGAGCATGCACCATGTTGCTGAAGAATACACATAATGCACAGGTGGTATCAGTCCAGCAATTTCCTACAAAGCCTCAGCAAATTGGAAACATAGGTGAAGGACAAACGAGAAACTGGCCAGTATTGCCCCCATGGACCTGCAGAGCACCTTCACTTATAGCCAGTTATGGCCATGTAAATCCGAGTTGCTAAATGGGAGATTAAAAGGGCACTCCGAGGAGCTTCCAATTTAGCAAAAAGACACCCTCCTTTCTGCAATTGCGTTCCGCCAAAGGACAAAATGAACCTGCCCATTTTGCCGGGCACAGGGAACTTCAGCCCACCCCGCGTCTCTCGGATCCATTGGGATCGGGTACTTCATCCACCCGCAAGGGAGCTGGCCAAGGCAGAAGCAAGGCGCTCCCCGCCGCCCCGGCCAAGAGAGGCTTCCCCAGCCCTTGCAACCGGTCGGGCGGCTGCGGCGGCTGACCCACTCGCGGCTCCCCAAGGTCACTTGCCCGCCGCCGGTCCCGAAAAAAGGAAGGCTAAGCGGGTCTGCCAGCCCTGCCTGCTAAGAACCAAACCCGCTGCCCCTCCATTCCGCTTTTGGTCTCTTCCGGGAGAAGTGGGAGGCGGAAATGCTCCTCCATCCTCGCGCACGTACTCCTCCATCTTGGCTCCCAGCTTCCGTACCTAACGTGCTCGCTCAGCCGGCTGCCGGCATGCGAGTCACGTGGGCCCCCACACCTCCGCTTCCCTGCGAGACTCCTCTGAGCGCAGCCATTGGTCGTCTGGCTTCCAGGAGCTGAGCCAATAGGAATGAGGAGAAGGGGGGAAAGAGAGCGACACACTGCAGGGGAAAAAAAGCAAGAATAAAAGGTGAAGGCTGTCGGCCGGCGGTGGCTACACGGGCCACATGATGAGGTCTGGCGGGCCGGATTTGGCCCGCGGGCCTTGTGTTTGACACCCGTGGTATAAACTTTCGTGTGCATATCTGAAGAAGTGTGCATGCACACAAAAGCATCGACCTGCACCAGCACAGCCATCAGGAGGACCAACCTCATGAATCTCCCCCGTTGGTATCCGTCTGTCTCAGGAGACAATGGAGGAGTGCGCCTTTGGGGGTGAAATCAAACTGTTGGAAGGTTACAGAGCCTTCGGTGGCTGTAGAGACCAATATGGGAGAGAGACATGTTTTCTTGCAGCTGAGGCAAATGAAGGTGTCTGGTTATGCTGCTGCACTTAAACCATGGCATTTCTTCTCTCTGCGCCCCTCCCAGCAGTCATTCCTCCTCTGGTCCTGCTATGGATGCATGACCTGACTTTGTTTCTCCAGGCACCGTGGTTGTCTGCAAGGGATTCCCACATAGCAGGGTGGATGTTGCCAGCCTTCATGTCACATTTCCAGACATCTTTGTAATACAGAGTTGGTCTGCCAACAGGCCTAGTGGCTGAAATCAGGTTCCCATATAGAGCACATCCTTAAGGATCCCGCATCTTCCATTCTGTGAAAATGACTAAGCCAGCCTAGACATCGATAAGACAGGAGTGTGAACATGCTTGGGAATGTGGGCTTGGAAGAGCACATCTTTGTCTGAGACTCTGTCCTGCCGTGTGTCGTGCAGAATTTTTCTTAAGCAGCAGGTGCCACTTCTGACCATGGGCATAGTAGCCAGGATTTATGTATGGACACCCACCTGCCATCATCCTATGTCTGGCTCTGTCTAGCAGATTTGGAATGACACGTCTCAACATTATTAAAGTCTCCCATCGGATACAACCGATCTGTAGAAAGGACTGAAAGGACCTGAAAATAGAGGCAATGCGTGTACTTCTGTAGCCCAAGAAAACAATTAAAAAACAGAGTTGTTTCGAATTACTTTCTGTTGACTCAGAAAAATCTATCGAAATCCTTCTACTTTTAGTTATTGCTGTAGTAAAAGGAGCAAATAAGCTACTTTGAGTTAAGTATTTCCATTTATTTACATCACGGAGGCGCAGCTCCCTGCCCCCCCCCCCCCGCGCTTGGACGTTGCCCCCCACCCGCTTCCCTAAAGCAGCGCCCTCAGCACTGGCGGAGCGGCTCTTCCCTCAGCCGGCCTCCCCTCCCCGCCCCCTCTTGCTCCCCCTGGCGGCAAAGCGAGCCTCCCTTTTCCTTCCCATAATGCCCGTTTAGGCTGCTCTGCCTCGGCTCCAAGATGGCGCAGGCGATATTCGAGGCGCTGGAAGGTATCTACATCTCGATATCGGGGTGTGTGTGTGCGTGTGCGTGTAGTCGGGCGGGCTGAGGCCTAGCGCTGGTTGGGGAGGCGCCGCAAGGACAGACGCGGCTGTTCCACGCCGGGCGCCTCCCCTCCCGCCGCTGCGGACGGGGCAGGGGCTGAGAGGACGGCGACGCGGGGCCGCCCCCGGGCAGCGCGGGGGCCGAGGGAGGGTTCACGGAACAGCCGCTCAGGCGGCCCCGCTGCGCCTCTTTCCCGCGGAGGAGCAGCAGTTGCAGCAAACGCTGCCAGCCTGCGGGCGCGGCTCTGCCCGCTGCTGCCGGGCTCGGGGGGCGCAGGGAGGCGACGGGTGTCCTTCTGGGTGGGATTTTGTACTGCAGGATCTAAGGAAAAAGACTTTCCTACACCCCTTAACGATACCTCAGTTTCCCCTTCCTTCCAAAGGAGGCTTTTCCAAGCTGGACTACAACTTCCATCATCCCTAGCTGGCAGGACTAGTGGTCACAAATTATGGGGATTGTAGTCCAAAAACAGCTGGAGACCCAAGTTTGGGAAACCCCGTTTTAAGGGTTTCTCCCTTGCTTCCAGGATGCAGAGCTTATTGTGATTTGGGGGACATGACAGCCACCATTCCCAGAGACGTTGAATTCCTTCAACATCTGCGACTTTAAAACTTGGTTGAGCGTATTGCGCTTTTGGATAGGTTGCCCCGCAGAGTGGATGGCTGCTTGTTAATCAGTTGTAAATTAGGGCTTGTTCTTACACAAATAGTGCTTAAAATTAGTTTTTTATGTTCCCAGTGTCTTAATTCACATACCTTCATCTTGGCCAAAATGTCTTCTTTAAGAACATGCTGGATCAGATACACCATCCGACTCGCCCAGCACCCTGGTTTTCTACCATGGTCAGATGTTTCAGGAAATCTCACAGAGAATCATAGAATTAGTGTTGGAAACAGAGATATGAAAGCAAGGGGCTAAATGGCACCTTAAGCCATTTAAGCGCAACAACGGAATGTCTAGCTTCACTTTTTTATAACAAGAATACAAAGCTGAAAATGAATGAACTGCAGCTAAAATATTATGTTCATTTTTCACATGGTCTAGTGCTTCCCTTGCCCACACCCCTAATATTATTAAGAGGGTCTCTTCTCCAGTTTTCAGATAGTAGCTGGAAGTGGGGAGGCAGAAAAAGGGTCTACCTTTCCTTCCACTCTGCAGTTTTCATCTGAAATCTTAGGTGCAGTACTGCTCCCATGCTAATGAAATTCCCCGTCGCAAAATATGCCTAGAACAATGGGAGTTTCAAACACTGCATAGAATTGTAGAGTTGGAAGGGACCCTGAGGACATCTAGCCCAACCCTCTGCAAAGTGTCCATGACAGCTGGCTATCCATTTTTTTTAATAAAATTTTTATTGGTTTTTTAACATATAATATAAGACAATACAAACAACAAACACTAACAAACAAACATATAAACATGTATAATTTCATAAAATTTTTCATATACCCAATTTCAACGACTTCCCCATGCCTCCCTTTTCTGCATCCTTATTTTAAATTTTTTCAGCAACCCCTGGTCTTAGTTACTTATTAATTCCTTTCTTTAACCCTTTTCTTTCCTCATATCCAATCCTTTATCGCTGCAAATCTGCTATGCTTTACCCATGACATTTTAACACTCAATGATTTTACAAGAATTTTTAAGATAAAGTTTAAATTTCTTCCAATCTTCCTCCACCGTCTCTTTCCCTTGGTCGCGGATTCTGCTCGTCATCTCTGCTAGTCCCATGTAGTCAATCACCTTCGTCTGCCACTCTTCCAGTGTGGGTAGTTCTTGTGTCTTCCAATACTTTGCTAGTAACACTCTTGCTGCTGTTGTAGCATACGTAAAGAACGTCCTATCTTTCTTTGACACCAATTGGCCCACTATGCCCAGGAGAAAAGCCTCTGGTTTTTTATGAAAGGTACACTTAAGCACCTTCTTAATTTCATTATATATCGTTTCCCAGAAGGCCTTAATCCTTGGGCACGTCCACCAAAGGTGATAGAAAGTACCTTCAGTTTCATTACATTTCCAACATTTATTATTGGGCAGATGGTAAATTTTTGCAAGCTTGACTGGGGTCATGTACCACCTATAAATCATTTTCATAATATTCTCTCTTAAGGCATTACATGCCGTAAATTTTATACCGGTGGTCCATAACTGTTCCCAGTCAGCAAACATAATGTCATTACCAATGTCCTGTGCCCATTTAATCATAGCTGATTTAACCGTTTCATCCTGTGTATTCCATTTCAGCAGCAAGTTGTACATTCTAGACAAATTCTTGGTATTGGGTTCTAACAATTCTGTTTCTAACTTTGACTTTTCCACCTGAAAGCCAATTTTCCTGTCCTGTTTAAATACTTCATTTATCTGATAATAATGAAGCCAATCTCTTACTTTAGACTTCAGTTTCTCATAGCTCTGTAATTTTACCTTTCCTCCTTCTTGTTCTATAATTTCCCAATATTTTGGCCATTTAGATTCCATATTAAGTTTTTTGACTTCCTTTGCCTCCATTGGTGACAGCCACCTAGGGGTTTGACAGTTGGCTATCCAAGACCTGAAGGAATAATTCTAACTACTCTCCCCCCGCCCCCCAGCAACTGCCACTGAACCTGAAGAGTGCATATAGGATCATGATTTGTAGCCATTATTCTCAATGGATTTGTCTAATTCTAAGCCTCCTGAACAAGTAGCCATCACATCTTGTGGCATTGATTTCTATAAATTAATTGTGCACTGTGCAAATCAGTGCTTTTCTGCCCAAAATCTCTTCCTGATCAATTTAATTGGATGACCCTGAGTTCAAGTATAATGAGAGGTGAAAACATTCAATTTTTCTGTGCTGTGGCATAATTACGTTCTCAATTTGCCATCACACATGTTCATAAATAGAGCAACAAGGGCTAAAAAGCTATCACAGATTGTCTTAAGTGATCATGCGATGCTGTTATGTGGTACTGATGTTTTAGAGCAGGTTGGGCAGATTTCAGGCATGTTGGGTCTACTTAGTGTTCAACTAGAACCCCAAATCTGTGAACTGGAATCATATGTGAAGGACATACAGTTAGAATGAAAAGACAGGTTGCCTCTGAAAATGTTTTGATCTTAGGAATCTAATTTCAGTACCAGAACTCCATCTTCTCACACAAAAGTTCATTCCTGATTAGCTTCCTTCATTTCAGCAACCTCACAGGGGTGTTGTGACTAGATACAGAGGAATATACAAGTCAGGATCATAGAATTACTTCCTCTATTGATGGAAAAAAGAACTGTAAGGTCTTAAGTGGACATCAAATAAAATAAGTAGTTCTTTGTCCAGAATCTAGATGATGTATACCTTTTAATGCATTCTGCTGGTTCTGTCTCTTTATTTTGTGAATGCCATTTTTAAGCAAGCCAGAGAGACAAGACAGCAAGAAAAACTGTGGTAATATTTACAACACAAAAATTAAATCCAGAGGGTTCCTGTTTTGGAGAATATGAAAGCTGCAATCACAAATATATTTATCAGGAAGAAAGATATCATGGAACTCAACGGCTTGTATAGAAATGGGAAATAAGGATGCTTGAAACTCACTGAAACTACCAGGGGTAAGGGTGAACTTAGGCATACTCAGAGTAGACCCACTGAAGTGACTGGACTTGCCTTACTCTGTTGATTTGAGTGGGCCTACTATGAGTATGACATTGAATTTAATTCTAAGGCCACACAAAACATTTAAAGCACTATGATACCATTTTAAACAGTCCTGGCTTCCCAATCCTGGGAGCCTGTTCCTATCACAAACTGCAACTCTCAAAGTGGTTTAACAAGCCCTCTTCACAGGAAACTCCCAATTATATCAGAACCCCTTTTAATCTTGCATTGTGACTGCATAGCTTCATAAGCATGGAAGAGGGCCAAGGTAACCATTTAAAAACAGTGATCACTTCCTTCTCTGTGCAGTGTCCTATCCTGTCTGGACACAGAATCTGCATTGGTTTAGTTAGCCCTAAAATTCATCCTTCCCTTTCAAATATAATAGTGTAGTTGTTGACCATAACATATATGTTATGGTGATTTTTTGGAAGTTTCTCCAGTACAGTTTATTTGCTAGATTTAATCCGTGTTTCAGATTCAGTAAAATACTTCCCATGAACCTGCAGAAAACTTAGCTGGCCTTGATTGATATGTGTATTTCTTTAGAAGTGTGGCTCACTACCTATGGTAGTAAGTGTGTTTAGCTTTGCAATCTAAATGTGTGCAAGGGTATAGATGATGCATTTCTAACATTTCTTTTTGGTAACACCCCTCCCCCACCCCCACCCCCCGTGAGATTGACACCTGATGTCATAAAGATGCAGCTGGGCTAAAAAGGGGGATGCAAACACAGCTGATCAATGGCACTTGCAAATACCCATATACAGTGCTTTGAAGTCCCAACAATCAGCCAATCACTGGGTCTTGTATATAGCCATGCACAGGTTGTTGAAGCCGTGACAAGCAGCTGATTAGTGGCTACATAGAGCAGATTGTGGTATTTTGTAGCCCTGATAATCAACATTGTTGGGATGTCAAGTGCCACACCAGGCTTTTTTTCATGCACTGACGATCAGCGGATTGTTGAGGCTTCAAAGCACTGTGTATGGTGTTTTCAGATGATTGTCAAGTGAGCAGGCTTGCTCCAGTTCCCCACCTGTTTTAGTACTTTTTAGTGATGAGCCTTTTAACCCACTTATTCCTACACTTGTGTACTAGAAATAATCATTCTGCTTTTACTGGTAGAATCTTAGAAAGAAAGCCTTAGCAATATTGTCAATCTTGTTGCTTTAATAGAGTAATAAAACATGTTAGGTTTTAAAAATTGTGGGGTATTGATATCATAAAAGGTAAAGGTAAAGGACCCCTGACAGTTAAGTCCAGTCACAGACGACTCTGGGGTTGTGGCGCTCATCTCGCTTTACAGGCTGAGGGAGCCGGCATTTGTCCGCAGACAATTTTTCCGGGTCATGTGGCCAGCATGACTAAGTCACTTCTGGTGCAACGGAACACCGAAACCAGAGCAGCGCACAGAAACATCGTTTACCCTCCCACTGGAGCGGTACCTATTTATCTACTTGCACTTTTTGGCATGCTTTTGAACTGTTAGGTTGGCAGGAGCTGGGACCGAGCAACAGGAGCTCACCCTGTGGCGGGGATTCGAACCGCTGACCACCTGATCGGCAAGCCCATGAGGCTCAGTGGTTTAGACCACTGCGCTACCCATGTCCTTATTGATATCATAGGTGGCTGTAAATCAAAAGGTTAAAAAAAAGTAGAGGAGAAGGAAATAGGTTATATTATAATCTGGTTGGGACATGGGGGTCCTGCAGCAGAATGCATGATATGCTTGATAGTTAAAATAATTCAAATCCAGTGTTTCTGAAGTCCCTCTAACCACCATTTCTGTTTCTCCAGGTATGGATAATCAGACGGTTCTGGCTGTTCAGTCTTTGCTAGATGGCCAGGGAGCAGTAACAGATCCATCAGGACAAACCGTCAACACATCCACCACCATCCAGTCCATGGGTGAGCCCTTCTCTGCATACCAAATGAGATGGAAAGAAAAGAATCAGAGGTCCCATCCCCCACTTTTGGTTTATTGCAAGGATGAAGAATCTCTGGCCTTGGACAGTGCCCATGCAGAAGGGCATCTCCTCCTCAGCCCCAGCTTCTTTGCTGACTTCCCTTGCTCCCTAGCCAGCATGGAAAATTGCAAACTGCAGGCTCTTGGGGCTTGATTTTGTTACTATGAACCCTGGCATGGGGGTGGGGAGCGCCTGTAATGCTCCCAGTTTTGATTGGCCACCCTATGTGCTAGTCTGGCACTTTTGGGTGGGAGCCCCATATCTGTGGAACTCCCTCCTAGGGTACATATGCTTGTTCCATTCCGTGCTGACTTTTAAATGGATTTTGTAAACCCATTAATTCTGTGCTGCATTTAATTAAGATGCTGTACTTTTTAATGTTTTATATAGCTGTTGTTGTTTTTCTAAAAAAAGTATTAAACATGTTTTTGGTTTACAAAAGTATGTGCATTGTCTCTACACAAAGCTGCTGGTTTTAAGTTGTTAGTTTTAAATTGTTCTGGATAGCTCAATGCCAACATTTGCATGGATTTTGTGGTGCTGTGAAGGCATTTTTATTTCAGCAGGCATTTCCAGGATATTAATTTTATCTGGCCATTTTTGCATATGGGATGCAGGGTTGTTGTTTAGACTGGCGTGCATTTTTTGTTTGTTTGTTTATTTAAAGCATTTTTACTCCTCACTTCAATGAAAAGGGCTCTTATAGTGCCTTAATGAAAAAGACATACCACCAAAGGAAAGGGAGATGGAAAAGGAGGAGGAGGGGAAAAGCAAACTTAGGCACCAATTTTTAAAGTTACTGATGTTAAGATGACCAGCTGGGATGGAAACAGTTCAGCATGATGCAGCCATTGCTAGGTGATTGTTGAGGGAGAAGATAAACTAAGGTCTATCAGCAGAGCTGATGGACTAGCCCTGTTTCCCTTCTCTCCCTCTGTGGTTTCCTCCCATTGACCGAATCCTGCAATTGCCAGGACTACAGAGATTTACCTGCAGGGTGTGATATGAAGTCTGGATTTGCATATTGCTGTTTATTGGGTTGGCTGTGGTGCTAGATGCCCTTGGAATATATTAGGGTTTGTTTGTTTGTTTTAAATTTCTCCTACAAATGGTGATAGAATTTGATTTGCTTTCTTCCTCTCACTCTAGATTGGTGATGTACAATTTGGTCCTAAACATCATTGGCTCTTGCTTCCAAGTAAATCTGCATTGCAGCTCCATCATAATTTATAAAGGTGGAATTTAGAATTAGAATAGTATTAAAATAGATTAGATTAGATTTAGAAACGTGAGATCTGGCTTTCCTACTGCTCTTGTATGATATTGCATCAAGGCTTAGAGGCTTTTTAAAAAAATTGAAACAGTAACAAAACAAGTAAACTTACATCAGCAAGTGCTACACAGCAAGCAATCAGCAATATTTGATTAACAATTTATATATGAATAAACTTTACAGTGCCATTTTGAGCATTTTCCTGTGCTTTCGTCGTTTCATCTCTTACATCAGAGTAATAGCACAATTGGGAAGCTCACCTGCCTCAGGTGGCACTTTATAAAGATAAAGATAAATTTATTGTCATTGTCCATATATACACAGTATACACAACAACGAAAATCAAACACCCACCCAAAGACCGGGTTCACATACACATTTGCACGTATCTCCAACATTCTCATCCTATTCAGACATAATCTATAAAACATAACATAATCCAGAATATAACATAACCTATTTAAAGGCATAACATAACCTAAAACCTATCTCATTCCTTCCTACTTCCTGCTTGCTATTTCTTGCAACTGGCCCTAAGATCATTATTTAGTGCAATCAGAGCTCTTGGATAGAAACTATTCAGAAGGCGTGTGGTTCGTGTTTTCATTGTCCTATATCTTCTGCCCGAAGGCAACAGTTCAAAGAAGTTGTGAGCAGGATGGGTGGGATCTCTCAGGATATTGTGTGACTTCTTCAAAGTGCGAGACGTGAAGATCTCATCCAGGGTTGGTAGTTGGAGCCCAATAACATTCTGGGCAATTTTAATTATTCTCTGTAAAGCTTTTTTATCCGTTTCAGAGCTGCTCCCATACCACGATAATACACTATAGGTTAAGACACTCTCAATGGTACTGTGATAATAGGACAGAAGTAGGTGCTGAGATAGATTCAGTCCCCTGAGCATTCTCAGGAAATACAACCTCCCCTGCACCTTCCTCACAACCATATTAATATTTGCAGTCCATGAGAGGTCCTCAGAGATATAAATGCCCAGGTATTTAAAACTACCAACCCTCTCCACCTCCTCGCCATTTATGTGCAATGGTAAAAATACACTTTTCTTTCTCCTAAAGTCAATTATGAGTTCTTTGGTTTTTTTGGTGTTAAGCATAAGATTGTTTTCTTTACACCATTGAATTAACCCCTGTACTTCTTTCCTATAAGCAGTCTCATTGTTCTCACTAATGAGCCCCACCACCGTTGTATCATCCGCAAATTTGATGATTGTGTTGGACTTATACAGTGGGGTGCAATCAAATGTGTATTATGTAGCATTTGTGTTTTGCTTCCTGTGCACAAAGTGTAAATGGGAATGGTTGTTTCCAAACGTGCAGTGGGCATGCCAACCCTGCTTTCCAAGTGCTTGTCCACTCAATATTTCCTAGTATTTGACGATATGCAGCTCTTTCATTTGTATAGGCAGAAAAATGTGATTTGCTGTATAAACAGGTGACTTTTCTTGAGGTAGAAACTGCTTTTAGAAAGCTAACCATGAAGAGAAATCCCACTCTTTGACAATTCACTTGCCTCTGACTAAGAGCTTCTGTTCTGGCCTAAAAGGCAAATTTACTTCCTCTTGTTGAAACTCTGTTTTATTATTTGAGTGCAGCAATTGAAAAGGACTCTGGAGTTGGATCAATAACTTCTCTCTCTTTTTGACTGCAGATGATGAAGATGTGTTTCTTTGTGGGAAATGTAAGAAGCAATTCAACTCACTGCCTGCATTCATGACCCACAAAAGGGAGCAGTGTCAAGGCAGTACACCCTCGTTGGCTACAGTTTCACTGGCTACTAACAGCGTCTACACACCATCCATTACCTCAGTGCAGCAGGCTCAGACCACAAATCGTCAGGTATAGATGTTGAACTCTCTGAGATCTCTGTGCCATTAACAGTGAACTGCATGATAAAACCCTAAACCAGCACTAGCAGTCCAGAAGAGATGAGGGTACAAAGTATATTTGGAACAGCTGGGAGATTTGCAAGGATTTCTGACTTCCAGTTATGTAGCAATGGCATAAACTTTTGTATCCTACCTTGGATCAAGGCTGGCCCAGCCATTAGGGAAGGTGAGGCCACTGCCTCAGATGGAGCGTCCCCAAAATGGCTTGAGATCTCAGCTGAAATCACTTATGGCAGAGGCAGCAGGGCAGGGTGGCACTTCCTATTGCACCTCAAACGGTGAAACACACCTTGGATGTTGTAGTAGAGGCAGATAATAACTGCATCAGCAGTGGACTTGGACTAGATGACCTTTGAAGAATTTTCCATCTGCTTCTGTGATCTTGTGAATTTGAGACAAGCTTCCAGATCTCAATAGAAATGCATTAATATCAAACACCTGCATTCTATCCCTACATGAAAGTTTTAAAATGAATTTATGAATTCATTGTAGTTAGTTTTAACTCTCTTTCTTCCAGTATTTTATCCAATTGTCTCTACTTGAGTAAGCCCCAGATATCTTCCCTGTTTGTGTTTTGTGGCAGCACCTTCTCTGTATATTCCTTGAAATGTGGACTTGATAGAATGCACAACTTAAGTTCTTGCAAAATTAAATATATATATATATATATATTAAGCCTTTTAATTTAACTGCAAGCAGATGATTATTCCATTTCTTTCTCTCTCGAAAAAAGAAAAAAAAGCCAACAGACAAACAAAAACAACCCCAGAGAAGGGAAACTTGGGTTCTAGATGAGCTGTTGCCTATTGAGGATCCAGACATATCACTTTGGTTTGACTACAAATATCACGGCTTTGGGCTTGGATTAATTAAATTTGTCTGTTCTCTGTTAAATTTCTCCTGGAGACATTTCAAGTCAGAGTATGAATGTCACAGTAGAGCCATATAATCTGAATACAGTAAAATATCCACATTATGAGACAGAGGTGTCGCAAGAGTTTAATGATACAATGTTTGTGAAGTGCTTTGCATGCTCATATTGTAGTATAAATGTCAAGTGTTGCTTTCCATGACAAGGTTTTTAGACCATTCTTCTTACACTCTTTCTAGCAGAGAGAGAAAGATTGCATTGATTAATGGATTTTTTCCTAGCCTGTTTTAATGCAGTTCACAAGAACTAAGCTATTCTTTTTGAGCTGAGATCCAACATAAAGGATTTTAAAGAATCTCTTCCTCCTAACAGATCTCTACCTATATTACCGTCCCACCCTCTCCATTGATCCAGACATTAGTCCAGGGGAATATCTTAGTGAGTGATGAGGTCTTGATGTCAGCTATGTCTGCTTTTACAACCCTGGACCAACCAATGTCCACAGTACAACCCTCTGTGCAGGTAAGCAGAATGTTTTTATGTCCTTTAAGATGCATACATGCTCTAGCAAATTAAAGTATCTAAGAGGTTAGAGATAATTTTGTGGGGATAATGACACACAAAAAGTAAGATTTTGGCTTCAGACTCATCCTTATCAGAACATCTCTGCACCGACGGCAAAATCTACATAGCGTGGAGTACTAAATTAGTGGTAACTGTTGAAGCAGGTAAGATATGTTATTGCCATTGCATAGTAAACTTCGTGTATGTCAGTGGTAAAAAAGGCAAGTAGAATATGATGAAGCATTGTAAAAAGCATGGGAAATAATGATTGTAGAAATCCATGGTGTGCAAATAGCACAAGTATGTGTGATTCTAGTGATTCCGTTTAAGAAATAAAATAAAATAAAGCTGGAGAATAGAGACAGTACAAGCTTTTGTGTGTCAGAGCCCACATTACCAAGCACAACATTTAAGGCACGAAGAAGGAAATCCAAATTTATTACAACATTTTAACTCTGATGTTACAATTGCAACAGGCTCTTTGCAGATACCAACACAGATAACATTTTTTTCCATCACATGTCAACCATACTCAATGTGGAAAGAGTGCTATAGGTAGTTTTACCCACAAAAGTGATCTTCGTTTATGAATGGGAGTCATTGAGTCTGGGAAATCTGATGCTCTCTTCCAAAGCTTGCTAATTTCTCATCCTATCTTTTTAGAGCAGCCTGAATATGCATACTGGAGCTGGCTACCTTTCTCAACCACCGCCTCCTCCTCCACCCCCACCGCCACCTCAGCCTCCTCCTCCCGCACCTCAGTCTCTTGGAGCACCAGGTCAGGCCAACTCAGGCAGCAATGGAGTGGTGGAAGTGTACAGTGCATCAACCCCCATGGCTGGGAATAGCACAGTAGAGATACAGAATCTGGGAATGCAACCCTACCCACCTATGGAGGTAAAGCTTTTTTTTTTTTTTTTTTTTGACCCACATAGTGCAGTATGGTTCCAAGTGTTGCTTACTGCCTTTCCCCCCTGAAGGGCGCATGGCCTCTGGCTACAAGAAGACTGTGATAAAAAGACTCTGATTCACTTAGCCTCAAAATACTATTTATCAAAGAAATTAGAGGTGCAGCAAGATGAACAAGCTTGTCTTCTAATCAGTGATTATTTTCTCTGTGAGCAAAATAGTGATCAGAAAGATGTCAGCCAGCTGCAGGGAGTTGAGGGAGCAAGGAAAACGATTTACGGGCAACAGAAATCGATGGATGTGGAGAGGTCGCTAGAATGAAACATGTGTCGCTGGCCCAGTGTGATTAAAAGGGAACATCATATAGTTGTCAACAAGTAGAAGAATGTCAACGCTAAACCAGGAGGCAGAGGGTTTGTTTAGAAAGCTACTAGGAGTTCATGAAGTAACAGGACAAAGCCAGGAAAGCCTAGTAAGTAACCTAGCCTGAGTATTAAGACAATAGTCCAAGACGGAATTGCATCTTTGAAGAGCACACACTGCTGAAGCTCTTTTCAAAACATTTATTTTTGACGTAACTGTTGATTTGGGAGTAAAATGAAAATCTTGCAGATAGAAAAAGCATAATCAGATGCTACATAGAAACCATAATCAGATGCTACACAGAAAAAAAGAAAGTGGCAAGACTCTTTGCCTAATTTTGTTTTTGGTGAGTTCATACCCTCAGATAAAGCAGGGGCCACAGTGAAGAGGACTGGCTCTTTAGAAAGCACTGTCACCCCATTGCACTAAATTACTTATGCATCTGATACCATAACCCTGGTTTTACTTTGCATATGTAAAATAAATTTGATGTATTCTCTAATCTTAATCATAGATCTTTATATGATTTATATCCCACCTTTTGATTCAAAGAGCTCTCAGTTTGTCTGAGAAAGAAAGTCCCACTGTCTTCTGCATTCAAGGTCTAAAAAGTGACTTCAAGTTCTATAAGGCAATCATGAAGTCAAAATGGTTAAATGTTTTGACTCAGCTCTGGTTCAAGAGTGTCTGAAGTTGCTCTGGATACTTGGCATTTCTCTGGAATCTGTTCAGTTTCATTTCACATGAGAAAACGTAAATATCTATTGCACTACAGAGCTGTAAAGCAGGGTGGAGTATGGTAATTTGATACACCTAAATGTTAAGTCATAATTCATAAGACCTTCACTAAATAATTCCACTTGTGCCTTGCTTTTGACTTCTCAGCCCTTTGAGAGGACCGTGAGCAGAAGCTAAGACAACTCACTTCTTTCCACACTGCATTTAGGATGATAACCACATGTTTGAAATTAGACCACACTTCATTTATTTTTATTTATTGTTACATTTATATCCCACCTTTCCCCCAAGAAGCTGAAAGTAGCATACACAGTTCTTCCCTTTCTCATTTTACCCCATTTTAGCCCTGTGAGGTAGGTCACTCTGAGAGATGGTGACGGAACCAAGGTCACCTATAAGTTTCATTGTTGAGTGAGGATTTGAACCCTGGTTTCCCAGATCCTAGTCTAACACCCAACCACTACACCAGGCTGGATCTAGCGTGTTCAGCAGAATATTAAATGTTTAGAAGTGGAAACATCTTTGCAGAGTTGTCAATGTTGTCACTACATTTTCAGCATGTTTTCCTCAATAATTTCCATTTTAGGTGCCCAATCAATGTGTGGAAACCCCAGTGTACCCCTCCCCTCCAGTATACAGTCCAGGGAAGCAAGGTTTTAAGTCTAAAAGCCCCAACACCGTTGCCCCCTTGAACAATGCCTGCGGAGGAAATGTAACCAATTTTGATCCAGCTTCAGCTGCCAAGAACCGTCGTCTTAAGACAGACAGCAGCCTGCTAGAAGGTAAGGCTTCTTGCCACCAGTGCTTGCTGTAACCTTTTCCACTGGTGGGCATCAGAATCTGAGCATCTGTCTATTTGTAAATGGATATTAAATGCCTCACGCTTCCCTTTCCACACTTCTCTACATAACATTTGAAATAGAATTTTCATGTTTTTACCTCTAAGGTTTTCCCATGTTGGGAACTTGTTCATATCTCCACAGTGCAGGGGGATAGAAGATACAAATCAATATTTTAGATGATGCAGACAAATGAATTAAAATACTTGTGTGGGCTTAATGGACTGTTATGAGTGTTTTTGCAGCTAAGTGTTTTTTCAGGTGTGCTTCACACATTGCGGAATTCCTACACAGAAAGCCCTTCCTCACTGGAATTAGCTTGCAGTCTGCTTGTGGATTGACTGCTGTCACTATTCCATATCCTGCGGGGGTAGGTGGTGGGTGGGATTTTGCAGATTTACACAGTGGGAACTCAGAGCCGTTGCCTAAGCAAGTGCTGGTATGTCCCACTACAGAAAATCAGAATGTCTGTTTTTCTCATCAGTATTTTCAGGAAATTATGATGTTTCTTATAGTCCATTAAAGCTTGTCATTTTTGTTACTCTGGTGGTAGAGGAGTTGCTGCGGTGCTGTTCCTTCCTGTGCCACCAGATGATGTGAGAAGCCCCGACTACACAGGAGGAGCCCATGCCAGTGTTATCCCAGCTTCCAGATTATTAGCACTGATATGGGGAAAATCCAAAGTACTTATGCCTGGTTTGAGGTTTCTCACCCTAGTAATGCAGAGTTTGAAGTGTTGAAGCTGCTCCATAAGCACAAGGGGCAACGTGATTACTGGGCCTAAGTAGCTTATTTTGCCCACTAAGGAGCCTACTTCTTAGCTGAGATTATTGGCCACCATAATCGTTTCCATGCTTCCATCACTTGAACCTAAGATTCATGCTTCGCTTTCATCCCAATGTTAGACATTGCCCCCAAATACAGTTCTAGCACAATGGAGAGCGAGGGAGTAAGAATCCATGACAGTGGCATCCCCAATTTGAGCTCATGATTATTTCCTACCGTTTTATTTCAGGGAAACCCAAGTCACCAAAACTGAAGTGCACATACTGCGATAAGGCGTTCACCAAGAACTTTGACCTGCAGCAGCATATCAGGAGGTAACGTTGGCATTCCAAAGGAGGCATACAGATTATGGCTAATTGGATAGGATGAGGGATTGGCTGGACACTCTGAGCAACAGGTCACTTCCATTTGAGCCATTCTTCCATGCTGGATAAGACTTTGAAAATCAATACTATCTTGCTGCTAGGTCAGTGTGGTCCCCAAAAAGTTCAACATTGGCCTCAGAATGGCCTGAGTGGGTAAATGTGTGTAGTTTGTGAAACCTAAATTCAGCCACAGCTCTCAGCTGATAAAGCCACCAGGTCTTGCAGGGCTATACCACAGCCTGTTGCCATCCTGCCAAATTGGGCCTGCCAGTCACTCTCCTGACTGGTCGTAAGTGATCCTGCTGGGAACAATAGCTTCTAGGCTGTCACATTCACCTCCCGTTTTGCATCCCAACATTTAGAAACAGTCTGTCCACATGCTCCATTTTACTTGGGCTTTTCATCCTTGGTTTGAAGGGTTTTTACGTATTTGGCAGAGCAGGATCTGCTGGACTGTCCTTTATTTTTTATTGCGTCTGTAAGTGCGTTGAGTCATTTTTATGAACAAAGCGACTAAACAATAATAAGAATTTTCCAGTTTTTGCTTTGTGCTTCCAAGCCAAAGTTTCTGCTCCTCTTGCCAGTAGCCATTTAGTAGTTCCTGCGTCCCAGTACCACTTCCTGCTTCCCTGGATAGACTTCTTAGTGGCAGGAATTCCACTTCATTTTGACACTGTTTTTAAAAAGCTCTTTACTGTATTTTGGAAATCAAACCTGTTACCTTTGCTGAAAAGGAGCTGGAGCAGTGTGGCTCAAAGTGTGGCAGTGTGGAGAGATTCTGCCTTACCCTCCCTTATGCAATCTCCTTTTTTCCTTCAGTCACACAGGGGAGAAGCCATTCCAGTGCATCGTATGTGGTCGTGCCTTCGCCCAAAAGTCCAACGTGAAAAAGCATATGCAGACGCATAAGGTGTGGCCACCAGGAATTGGGTGTACCATCTCTCGGAGCTCTGTCACTGTGCAAGTCATGGCACTCAACCCCAACCAGCAGGAGGATGAGGAGAATGCAGGTGCATTACTTACTGGTGGGATGGCCAGTTGACTGGTGACCTGCTCCCCAAACCTCTGAATAATTGTGCTTCCACTTGCTTCTACCTGTCTTGGTCCCTAGGACTAGGAAGGATTGGAGAGTAGATTTATGTGTACTACCGACTTCAAAATTTGTTGGATCATGAATGTAGGGGCCAGGTTTGCAAGCTACAACTGGGTCACAATCCATTATTTTGTATTCTCCATCCATGTTATCTCTCCCCTGCCCAGTACAGTAGTGGGATCTGGCAGTAGGAGACAAAGCCATAGTTCTTTGTCTCTGAGCTTGTTTGGATGTGTTTAGATAGTGATCATGAATCCCCAGACATGGGGCAAGCGAAGGGATGCTAGTCAGTATATTGTACTTGCGAAGCACATGGTTTATTCCTAAGATTTAGTAGCTTCATGTAAGAGCTATCCATGGAACAGAGCCTGTTTAGCCAGTGACTTCATGTATTGCATAGCTGACATCCTAAATATCCCTGCTACTAGCCATAGTTGATCTTAAGGAATTAGTTGAGCCTTGAACTCCAAATCATTTGTACATGATGGTCCAGTTACTTTGCCCTGAGCCAGACATCGGATGGCAATTTGTCAGCCTGTCTAGCCAATCTCTTTCCCACCTTGTCAGCTAATTAGTTGGGTGGGAAGTGCATTCCCATCCCAGCTATAGATGGGTTTACCAAAACAGAAGGGATCAGCTACAGGTATAACAAGTCTGAAAGTGCAGAATGAATACTGGCTGCAAATTACAGTGAACCTAATCTGACTAGCTGGCAGAGAATGACATTTGGTGCTTCCCACAGTACTATCTCCTCTCCACAGTGCCTAAGGCCTCTCGCCAACCAAGGGTAGATCTTGACCTAGTTATAACTGAGGCAATAAATGTGTATCTAGGCTATACCCACTTCAAACTACAGTTTCTATATGTCACATAGAAAACGGGTATTTCAGAGCTAATAATCCTTCCTGGCATCAGGTTTGTTGTATTGAGGGTCATTCAATCATGTGAGCTCTCACCTGCAGTTTGAAGCGGTACAGTCCAGGCCCACATTAACCTTGCCAAGAACTAGAGCTTTGATCAGCAAGTTCCTCTGTCATTTAAACTCTAAAATACCCAGAGCGGAGATCTCACTCCTTAATGATAATGCATATTAAGTGAAAAGCACAGGGAAGGGAAAACGAAGGGAAGCTGACCTGCCCCTCACCCCCAGCTTTGCATTTTGGAAGAGAGAGCTGGCTGGCTGTGATTTGAGATGAGTGATAGGGTATTGTATGAAAATGCACGGCTGACCTTGGTTGTATGTTCTTATAATTAGAATAACAACAACAACTCTAGTAACTCCCTAAGCTGAACCTCTAATATATATTTGTCTTGGCTATTTTCTCCAGGTTTGAACGCGGTTCCCAGAAGCAGCCCCCCACAGCCACAGGTCATGCCTCCTGCAGAAGAGCATGAGGCTTGCAAACTGGAAGCTAAGCAAGTGGTCTTGATAGACAGTTCTTACCAGTGCCAGTTCTGCCCCAACAAATTCTGCACATATTTCCAGTTGAAATCCCACATGACCCAACACAAACATGAACAGGTGGGTGCCAAAGTCAAAGGATGACTTCCTCCTGCCCTGCTAAACTCTTTACCGATCTCTGACTTACAGAAGTAAGAAATGGATGCACAAAATTTGCCTAAAGGACAAAGGTGATAGGACCTAGTTTTCCTTTGTGCAAAATGCAGGCTAATTTGGCACAGAATGTTGATTTCTTTATTGAGTCAGACCAATGATCAGACTAGTCTAGTAAAATCTTGCCTGGCTGGCAAAGGCTCAGAAATGCTTCAGCCAAAGATGCTAGAGATGGAACCTGAGACACTATGCACACAGAAATGTTTTTTTGTACAACTGATCTGCACCCCTCCTGCAGACATTACACTCTATTCCTATCCAAGCTTCTGGGTAGGAAAAGCACAGTAAAGCTAAATGATTGCTCACTAAATTTCTTATAGCTTAGGTACCTTTTGATACCCCCCCAAAAAAGGTTTGTTTTAGTGTAAGAATTACCTGCCTGTAAAAAAGTCCACCTCATTTATGTCTGCCTGAGCCACTGTCTTGGATGTGTCCTCATGCATACTTTGCATGCAGATGATCTCAGGTTCAATCCCTGGCATCTCTAGGTATTGCTGGGAAAGACCCGTGTCTGAACCCCCAAAGAACTACTCTCAGTCAGTATAGACAATGCTAATCTAGATCAGTCTGGTTTGACTGGGAAGAAGGCATCTTTCTATGTCCCCTGACTTGAAGGAGGCAAATCGAGACTAGTAACTCATACAGAGATACAGCCTGTAGCCTCCCTCTAAGGGTAGGTCATTCTGTGCTCTCTCTAACTGAACGAGCCACTGACCACCATCAGTATAGCATGCTTGGAAAGAGAGGTTAGAATAATAAATCATTCAGAGATGGAGCAGGCAACCTCCTTTATAGGAGCATACAATAATCTTTAATTACATTTATTATTTTATTTCTCACAGTACACTAGGGTTTGCTTGTTTTCATGAGGATAAGCGGTCAGGGTTACTGGTCTAATCATTCTCCTATCACCATTAATGTGCAGGTTTACAAGTGTGTTGTGAAAAGTTGTGCTCAAACATTCCAGAAGCTGGATTCCTTCTTGGAGCACATCAAGAACCATCAGGAGGAGCTGAGCTACCGTTGCCACCTTTGCAGCAAGGACTTCCCCTCCCTCTATGAACTGGGTGTCCATCAGTATTCCCACAGCTTGCTCCCTCAACACAGTCCCAAGAAGGACATTGCCATTTACAAGTACGGTAGTTGTTGGGAAAGTGCTTTTTCTGTCTATGTTTGGAGGGAGCAATTATAGCTTTTGACTTCAAGCTTAATTTTGTTATTGTCAGGGCAAACAGTTAACATGTATGTAGCAGTCAAGTGATGACTTAGAGACTATTTTTGATTGAATAGTTTAGGTAGGTAGATCTCACTGGTGCAGTGTTTAGGTAGGTAGATGAAACATATCAGATGAAACTGTGGTTTGGGATTCTGGTTTGAGAGTAAGTAAACTATAGTTTGTTGCAATTCAGACGAAATGGCAAAACTCTGGTTTTCTAAAAACTAGAAGCAGAAGCTATTAATCTCTGTTGTTTGAAGCTTGTACTAATTCTGTACTGACAAACTGTTGCATCTTTGTTTATTTAAAATTCTTACACCTCACTTTGTTGCCCCAAGAGGCTCTCAAAGTGATTTAGAAAAGATTCTCAAAGCAAAACCACTTACAGAAACAGAAATTGCACACTGTCCATATGAAATAAAGGATTTTTAGGCCATTGAATTAAGTCATTGTCACTAGTCACAGATTAGAGAACATTTTGAGAATAAAATATGGCCCTCAGGTCTTGAAAGTTCTCAGATAATTATAAAAGGTGACTAGGCTTTACTCAGATATTTTTGGGAGCTCTGGTGTCAATGGTCAACTTGGGGGTACAAGAACAAGTTTTCTTTAAGCTCTCCATCCCCCAATCCACTCCACCTGCCTCCATTGTTTTAAAGATTAAATTAACTCAGTTAAGCAATGCGGGAGCGGGGGACAGCTTTGAACTGAAAATTAGGAGGAAGTGATTTATCTGTTTATTACAGTTTTAATCCCAGCACTTTTCAAAACAAAGCACATGGTCCTTCCCCATTCCTTTAGCCTTGCAATCAACCTCCCAGTTCTGTAAACTAGGTTAGGCAGAGAGTTAGTTAGTTACTGACTGATGTCTGGCTGAGCAGAGATTTTAACCCAGATCTCCTGTGCCTAAGCCAAGCACTCTTAGTCACTACACCACACTGGGGACTCAAGGTTATAAATTGTCTCATTTTCTTCTTTAATAATATTCATAATAAATATCAATGCATACTAAAATTGGACCCTAGTCCTCTAACTCAATGCATTCTTTCTTCTTCCTCCTGCTTCAGGTGTGTCAAGTGTGTAAATAAATATTCTACTCCAGAAGCCCTGGAACATCACTTACAGACAGCAACACACAACTTTCCCTGTCCTCACTGTCAGAAGGTAGGTAGATGATGGCCTCGACGAAGTCAATTTACTCTTTTGGGCCATTGGTGGTTTTATTAGCTATTTTCCCTATGACCTCTTATTTATTTGTGCAGACTTCTTTTCTACCCTATCTTTGTGAGATCTGCTAGGCTGAGAAAATAGATTTATCCAAGACTGCCTACTGAAAGGTTGAGGTTGCATATTGGATGCATGCTAATGTCCAGTTGACCTGTGCAATATTTGCACTGTCACAGGAGCTAAGCATGGGCCACATTGCCCCTGGTTAACAAGGTGTGTTCTGTCCTATGACTCTTCCTCCCATATTTGGACCTGCAGGAATTGACCATGCAATTATAAGTAAAAGAGCATCTCCGAGATCTGTTAAGTCATCGTTCTCTCCGGATGAGAGTTGCACTGCACGTTTTTATGGTGAGCGTCATTTAGAAAAACGTGTGCCCTTAGCCCAGGAGTAAGGGCTGCTGCCCTTCCAGATGGCTGTGCTCTTAGTCATGTGTTGTCTTCTTTTTCCAGGTGTTCCCTTGTGAGAGGTACTTACGACGTCATCTACCTACACATGGGGGTGGAGGGAAATTCAAATGTCAGATCTGCAAAAAATTCTTCCGCCGAGAACACTACCTCAAACTACACGCTCACATTCACTCGGGTAGGCAATAGCACAGTACTTCTTTCCTGCATGTTGAACCCATTTATTCTTTGGGGTCTGCTGCTACCATTTCTAGTGATGATCAGCAACCTGCTTCCTAATGTAAGCCCATTGTTTTAAAGTCATTCAGATCAGGCTTGCCCCCTCCCCTTATAGTCATTATTTTATTGTTTGCATTTCACTTAGCTGTTTGAATAGCTGCAGCCAGCAACTATTGGTTAGGACTGGGGTCAGCAAACTTTTTCAGCAGGGGGCTGGTCCACTGTCCCTCAGACCTTATGGGGGGCCGGACTATATTTGGGGGGGAAAGAACAACGAATTCCTATGCCCCACAAATAACCCAGAGATGCATTTTAAATAAAAGGACACATTCTGCTCATGTAAAAACACCAGGCAGGACCCACAAATAACCCAGAGATGCATTTTAAATAAAAGAGCACATTCTACTCATGTAAAAACATGCTGATTCCCAGACCATCCACAGGCCGAATTTAGAAGGCGTTTGGGCCAGATCTGGCCCCCGGGCCTTAGTTTGCCTACCCATGGGTTAGGAGGTCACTGTATATGCAACTGATCACCTGGATGAACAAACAGGCAAGTTTTATGTAGAAATGTGACTTCTCTGTTAACACCAGATGTAGTATTGAAACTGTTTAAAATGCATCCAACTGCCTACACAGTTCTTAGTAGTTAACATCCAGGCATATGACTCTCAAGGATTGTGGCCAACGGGGAGAAATAGATGAGAGATCTTTGGGAACTTAAGATCCTGGTTCTGCTGCATCTGTTTTCTGTAGCTCAGCCAAAGCAAGGGATATTAGAATATCTGTAAGCCAAGCTTAGCCTGCAACTCTCTTGCTGAGTTTATGTCTCTGTCCTACACAGGTGAAAAGCCTTTTAAATGCTCTGTGTGTGACTCAGCCTTCAACAGGAAAGATAAGCTCAAACGGCATATGCTGATCCATGAGCCTTTCAAGAAATATAAATGCCCCTTCTCGTAAGTATCACGTTTTCAACAGCAGCCAATAATGGCATTGGCTTTGCAGCGAATAGATGTAAAGTGTAATTCATCTTTGACTAGTTTCTGTTTATAGGCTAACATAGGGCCTTTTGAAGTAAGGGAATAGCCTTTTTGGAGGGAAAAAAGCCTTCTGATTTTACTGGCTCTGGGATCTTGTCTCTGTGCAGTAGTTACCTCTTCTGATTAACCACATTCTCTCTTTTCATTGTTCATTGGAAGGCAGTTTAGAAATGAAAGAGCTAGGCAGACAGTGGTGGTCCCTTGCAATTCTAAAGGCACTTCTGGATGGCATCATCACACCTTACATAAGGTGCTTAGACACAGACGTTTGGTTAAACCTCCCCCCTGGCCCATACTCAGTTCAATGAACTTTGTTATCATGCAAGCCATACTTCTGCTTACAGCAAGAAGGGTTTTACTTGGTTTTGCCTCTCCCTTTTGTGGCTCGTTTGGCTTATTTGCTTGAGTCATTGGCTGCACAGGCATCTTAACAGAATGCAGCTTTAATGTATTTGCTTTATATTTGGTATGAATTGGCAGGATGATGGAGGGTTAGATCTGATGGGTCATTTTGGTTCCTTCCAACTCTTCAATTAAGGATAAACTTGCAGCTCTTTATTGGCACAATACTTGCTTTTTTTCCCCAGTAGTCCAGTTTTCCAAAAGCTATGCAAAAGGCAAAAACAGCAAAAAGCATTTTTCAGTTGTCGGGCCAATTTGATCTGCAATGTTATGCAGGCTTTCTTCTTCTTCTTTTGGTACCATGACAAGGAGATCAGAAAGCTCTGATGATTGTTCTGCTATTTTAAATCATAAGAAACACCCAGCATTACTTGCACACTGCTGAAACAGAACTACATCTGAGACTCCTATCTGTATCATTCAACATCTGATTAAATATTTGTTTTAATTTTTTTTCACAGAAATCATACAGGCTGCAATAAAGAGTTCAACAGACCGGACAAATTGAAAGCTCATATTCTCTCCCATTCAGGTAAATGAAATTCTGGCTCATGCTCTGCCCTCTGCTGCAGATAAACAGGTTCATTTAATTTTCTTCACTCACCTAATTATTGAACCACAGTGATCTTTTTGTTTTTTTGTTTCTCAGCTGCAGCTAAGGGCGGGAACAGTGTAGCTCAAGAATATGTCTGAGGCTCTTCAGTTTAGAAAAGAGGTGAATAAGGCAGCGGAAATAAAGGGTGTATAAAATTATGCTTGGTGTATAAAAAGTAGATAGATAAAGTTGAATGGTGGGATATTCAGGACAGACATAAAGAACTACTTCCCAGAACGCATAGTGGCTTCCACAGAATTTGGTGATAGCCACTAACTTGTATAGCTTTAGAAAGGGATTAGGTAACTTCATGGAGGATAAGGCTATCAATGCCTACTAATCATGATGGCTATGTACAACTTTCAAGATAAGAGGTACCATTCTGCCATATAGCAGTTACTAGGAATCTACAGTGGAAGGGTGCCATCATCCTCTTGTCCTGGTTATTGGAATCTGATTATCCATTATGGGAAACAGGATCCTGGACTAGCTAGGCCTTTGTTCTTTGTTCTTTTTTGTTTTTTTGTTTCTCAGCTGCAGGTAAGGGCGGGGACAGTGTAGCTCAAGAATATGTCTGAGGCTCTTTATGGGAAACAGGATCCTGGACTAGCTAGGCCTTTGTTCTGACCTGGCAGGGCTCTCTTTATGTTCCTAGTCCATGAGCCCTTTTGCAACTAAGTTGTGTTCTTCTTGATTTAGGGATGAAGATCCACAAGTGCCAATACTGCAGCAAGGCCTTCAGCCGGCGAGCTCACATGGTGGAACACCAGCGCTCTCACACTGGAAACTATAAATACCGCTGCCCTACATGTAGCAAAGGCTTTACACGCCAAAAGTACATGAAGGACCACAAGTGTAGACTGAGTTCAGCCAAGGACAAAGAGCTGCCAGTCAGAAAATCCCAGAAGAAGTGGGGGACTCGTGGGCGGAAAGTGGGGCTCCCCGTTTCAGCTCAGTTGACCTTGACAGAACTGAAAGACAGTACAGATGGAGGAAACCCTCAGAAAGGTGGTCCCAATAAAGAACAGTTTCCTGTGTCTGACACAGTCCTGTCCATTGTGGTTGGCAGATCAACGGCCGTGTCAGCAACAGACTCTGATCTTGGCAACCCTACCCAATGCAGTGGCATTCCATCCAACCTTGCTCTGGCCGAGTTGCAGCCTGGATCGGAGAGCCCATGCGCCATGCTAGCAGTCCCTGTTTACATTCAGGCTACTGAATAACTAAGTAATACTGTGACTTAATGGGGGAAATAATTCCTCTGCTGTTTGATGGAGATATGCTGCTGCAGGAGATTGGAAATGAATGGAATGTGTATGTGTGCGTGTATGTTTCAGCTGCCATGATGCAGTGATCAGCATTCATAAAGAATTTTGTTGATAAAACTGAGAGTACCTTCCCTTATCCAGATGAATTAATCATGCGGAGCACTGAAAGGTATGGTTGCATGCTTTTCTTTGAAAGATGCTTATTGGTTAACCTAATTTATGATGATTCCTGAATCCAGTGAGAAACACAATACAGAACATTGAAATAACATACAAGACCTGATTATTTATTTTTAATTGTAGTGCATCCCATTTGTAATTATTTTCTGAAATTTGCAATACCCTGTATCTGGACAATTTGTCTTTCCAGCTGTAAGCAAACAATCCTTCGTACTGGGAGTAAGTCCATTATGTTCTCCATTTGGAAATGTCATTCATAAATGCTCTCAACGGAAACATCCTATGACTCTGATGTATGTAGAAAAGGGACGCAGTTCTGCACAAATACCATGGTTCAGTTAAAATTTGAGCTTTCCCTCATACACTTACTAGAATTAGCATATGATGAGCAGCAACCTCATATAAAAGGATACATACCGAAATGCAAGTGTATAGGCAGCTAGTGACTGCATTGTGAAGAAGGGCAGAGAAAAATAACGAGCAATTCTTGCTCAATTCTGTGTAATCAACAATGCCTAATGAAGAATTGGAGAAGGAAAGCGAGAGACAGAGGCGAGAGCAGGGAAAGTTTAACTAAACAGTTTTATCAATTAACAACATCCTCACTAAAACAACATCCTCACCCACCCATAGAACTGATGTTACATTTTTCAAGTTTTGCCATAGCCAGGCTATCTAAATTCAGACCACGAACCTCAGAAAAACAAATGTACTGTATTTGGAAAAGCTTCATGCCTGAGCCCGAGTCACCTGGCATTTCAAATACAATCTTTAACAATGATGTTTTATTTCTGCTGCTGTTATCATTTATTACTTTGTATCATTTATTACAGTGTATCCTCCAAAGTGCTGAGAGTTGCATTTTAGTCCCACAACAACCCCATGAAGTAGGTTAGGCAAGAGAAACTGACTTGCTCAAGGTCACTTAATATCGGCCCACATCCAAACCCACCATTCAAGCAAGTCACTATTAGAGGCTCCGAAAAGGTTCAACATGTGGGCTCAGGGGTGGCTCAAGATATCAGCTGCCTGAGGCGAAGGACGAGATGGCACCTTTCCCCAAGGCCACAAACTGGTGGTTGAATCTTACTACAATACTGGTGAACTGGACAGTGTCTTCCCCAGCACATGGCTCTCATAACTATGGCTCTCCCCTCCCTGCACCTGCCTCTCTCTCCCTCATGGTAGGGCCGGCCCTGTATGGGGCATCTCCTAATGCTTTGGCGGAGGACAGGACTACATCTCCCAGCATTCAGCTGAGCAGAGAGAGAGAGAGAGAGAGAGAGAGAGAGAGTTAAAAACAAAAACAAAAAAAACCCAGGCTCCTGCGAGCGCGCGTCGCCAAGTGACGTCACCCCCCTCAGAGAACGAGAGGAAATCCTCTGAGTGAAAAAACTACGGCAACCGGCAGCCCTTGCGTGTTATTTACATACTCGCGGCCTCTTGAGTAGCGAGGGCTGGGGAAGAAGGCTGTGGGCGGAGCCGCCGTTGCCGTGGCGCCCGGAGTGACGTGAGAGAGATCTCGGGCGGTCCTACCGGGAGGCCGTGAGTCAGTCAAGGGGCAGCCGAGGCTGACGTGCCGGCGGGGGCTTTGCGTGTGTGGCATCTGTGTGTCAGTCAGGGAGTGGTCACCGTGAGGGCTCGGGCCTGTGAGAGGCCCTACAGCCGCCGCCGCCGCTGCCGCTGGTGGAGGGGCCTCTCCGGTCGGGAGGAAGGCGGAGGTGGTTTCTCTTTCCTGGCGTTTTGCCTCAGCACCTCAGCACCGGCGGTCTTCGGCCGGCCCCGCTTCACTCCCTCACGGTTGCTCCTATCGTAACCGGGAGGTCGCGGGGTGCCGCCGTTTCTCCGCTGCCGCTTTCTCCGCCTGCGGCCCAGCCATGTCGGGGCTGCTGGGCAAGCTGTTCGGGACGGGGGGGAAGGGCGGCGGCAAGGGGCCTTCCCCCCAGGAGGCCATCCAGCGGCTTCGCGACACGGAGGAGATGCTGAGCAAGAAGCAGGAGTTCCTGGAGAAGAAGATCGAGCAGGAGCTGGGGGCGGCCCGCAAACACGGCACCAAGAACAAGCGCGGTGAGCGGGGGCGGGGGGAGGAAGAGGTGGCTTCTTTCCTCGGGTGGGACTTCTTTTCAAAGTTCCCTTTATTTATATGCTGGTTTCCCACCCACACAGTGAACTGCGCCCAAAGCGCCTCGTAATAACCACTAGCGGAGTCGCTGTCAAAATACGTAACATCTTCGGGGGAAGGGGAAGCAACTTTACAGAACACATCAATTGCATTCAAGTAAGGCAAAATAAGATAGGTAGATGTAAATCCGTAAATAAAGACTTTCAGTATTATAGTTACTCCGTTTGATACTTAACAAGCAGAGCACAAAATAAAAGCTTGCAGACCTAAATAAATAAAGCTGACCAACGGGACCAGTGCTGAACATACTCCAAGGGGCCACAGCAGCCTAAAATCTACTTGTGGCAAGAGGGGTGTAGAGACAGAAAGGTGCTTGGACCTTTCTAAAGGAAAGGATGGTGCTGAGGTCGGTTTGAGCAAAGTAAAAACACAGCCTAATAGGTAGGAAGAGAGCTTGCTTCACAATGTTGTGTATGTTTACTCAGAGATAAGACACCTTGCAATCTGTAGATTTTTACTTTCACTTAAATGTGCCTAAGATTGCGGTATTAGTGGCATTTTTGCCTTAAAAGCCTCCAGGGTAATGTTCAGCCTACTAAGAACACAAAATAGATAAACTAAACGTGCAGCAACTGTCAATGAAATGGCACGCAAGACAGGAGCAAAACACATTTCCATTGTTGGGGTGGCCTGCTTGGTCTCACCAGATCATTGTTATAAGGCTACAGTTCCGTAATTAAAAGTACCCAGCCCAGAGCTCTTCCTCCATTCCTATTTTTGTGGGCCTCTTGTGAGTTTGGCATGCAGATAAGTTTTGCAGGCTTTTCTCTACACTGATTTAAGCACAAAAGAGACTTCAGATGTTGAGGGGGGAAGTAAAGGGGGCTGTTGTGTGAACTACACTGGAGGCATACAAGTTTATTCAATATAGTCAAATAAATGGCAGCTGGTTTTCAGAATGGGAACATTATTGTAGTATATCTGAAAAATATGGTGTGCTTTATGTTTCCATGTGCCCATCTCCTATAGCAGGCATGTCCAACAGGTTGATCGTGATCTACTGGTCAATTGCGGGGTGGCCCTGGTTAATCCTTGTCGATCTTGGGACAACTTTGATCCACCCTCGAATGACAATGTAGATCACTGCCAGTTTTTTATACTGTGAGTAGATCAGTGTCTTGCGAGTTCGGTGTGCCTTTTCTACAGTAAAAGTCTCTTTCATTTTTCTCAGGCCCTTAGTAGCATTTGCATCTTGAACTCTCCTGGTTTGGGGCCTATATACACATAAAAGGGTAAGGTAGCAGATGCCTTGTTTCTATAGTTTGGACTTAATTCTTGACACCAGCAATTTGCTGTACATCTATCCTGGTCTTACTCTTTTCCCATCCCTCTTTGAGTTTTGCTCTTCAAGTTCTGCTGTAGCACTCAGATCTTGGGTTAGTTTGAGTGGGATTCTGAGAGGGAGTACGTTAGGGTTAGCCTCTAGATGCAGCATCTTTTCTATGTCCCTGCTCAGTTTTGGGTTGCTTCCTTGGGGCTGCATCCAGACCTGTGCAGGGCAGGGAGGTAGCAGGGTACACTTGCCCCAGGCCTCAGAGGACTAAGCTGGCTGGGGGAGGGGGGGTGCTAGGGGCCTGCCAGACTTATGCTGTCATGTCAAGAACAGGACTTCTCCTTCAGGCCTCAGACAAGCTCTCCATAGGCCTGGCTGCATCCATTTGAAGCCTAGACCTAGGTAGGAACCTGCACTTTGTGCAGAGTGATCTGTAATCTTTAAACTAGCACCAACATTGTATTGCCTCATTGAGGCTTCCTCGCCGAGGCTAAGTTCTAAGCTAATCTCTTGTCGGTCAGTATTCCTTATTTCTTAGTTGAACCTGAGGCACATTGAAAAGATATTAAACAAGAGGCTGTTTATCTTATCTCATTTATGAAGCTGCAGTATATGTTCCATGTTATGTTGCTCAGGACTATTTTCCTTTAATTGACACTGTCTCATTCTTATCATGGTTTTGCTATTTAGTGTGCTGTGCATGCTTATGGTATTTAGAAGCAACAGGGTCTCCTTACAGTAATACTGGAACTTTTTATCTCCACAGCAGAATATGTTTCTGTGTATACAATTTATGTACATTCTTTACCATTTCTGTTGTCAGCTTTTATAATCATGACTTGTAAAAAAAGCCAAAATAAAGGGAGAAAGCAATAGGCTTCTTTAATTCATCATCTGGCTAGTTGAAAAAGCTTAGTTTGCTGATCTGGCAAATGCTACATTCTATCAATGGTAAATTAGATTGGTTGTATAGTTACAAAAGAATGCTGCACTTTATGTTGTAATGCAATTTATTGACAGCTGATGTGTTGTTGTGGTAAAGAGATTGAGCTACAAATCAAGATGTCCCCTGTTTGATTCTTACTGTTCATTAGGTAGCCGTAGAAAGATGCTGGTCTCCTTTGCAGGATGGTTGTAAAGATCACAACAAAATAATTTCTGAATAGTAATATTTCATTAAAGTACCACACTAGTCAGTGTGGGAGAAGATACTTGCTCCTTGCTTACCTCTGACAGTAGTTCATACTGCCTTGAGACTGGACTGAGGGCCAGCTTGGGCATGTTGAAGGTCTGAGATCAGAATCTCCTGTATGCTTGTAAACCTCAAAACAGCTATGGGGAAGGAACACTAGGAAAGGTGTTTAAAATGAGCGAGCAAGCAAGCAAGCAAGCAAGCAAACAAACAAACAAACAAACAAAAATCTCATGCTATTTCCCTGATCTAAATCATTCCCTAAGCTCCAGGAGGAAAATGTCAGGTACAGATGTACATTTCAGCAATGTCTTGTCATTCTTCTTAAAATTAAAGTGTTACTGCATCCCTTCATGCTGATTAGCATGCATAGAATTAGAGAAAAATTCCTATGGTTGTCCCCCCAAACTCGCCAGTTTCAGCAGAAATCATGGTGTGTGTATGTACAGTGCTACATTGTGTGTTGCAAGTGCCTACCATTATGAAAGTTGAGCAGTAGAGCTCCACCATACTGTATCTGCTAATAGTCAAAAATACATTTGTGGGGAGGTCAAGGAGGTTAAAATTTGAAAAACCTATTCCCTGATGTATACAACTCTCAAACTCTCGATGAGTAAGGACTTTCCCTTCATGTGAAGAAAGCTGCAGCAGATTGAGCCAATAGTGTGTCCCACAGTCAAGATGGCAGTTACTGCACGTGCTGTAGAGGAAAGTGAGGGGCAGATGGGGCTCATCAACCTGGGAAGGTAGTCCATCTAAGAGAAGGAAAACTCTGGTCCTAAATCTCCACTGCCTTGTGGGACAACTTCGGAGAAGAAAAGGCTAAGGAGCAAACCCTACACAAATCCAGAGTGGAGTCCCTAAGGTGGTGGGATGGCACCTTGTACGCCTCCTTCTGGTCAGCTACTCCTGCAGCCAAGCTGATGCCAAACATATTGCTCTGCTTTTCTTTGGACCACATCAGCAAGGCAGAGAGGAGGATCTTGTCATCTGGGCAGCCCAGGACCTCCATACATACGGCCCAGGCTTGTTCCCTGGGGAGGTTACTTTGGTGCTCAGTTTGACTTCACCCCCAGAGGTGCAGTCCATTGTTTCTTGAGACGGATGTTCTTGAGATGGATGCCAGCAACAACTCTATTCCGAAGATTCTTCAAATACTATAAAGATGCATTTTTAGAGAGGATGATACAAAAAACATAGGTTGAAACTGTAAGCTGATCTTCCGTTATGGTCACCAGTTGATTATAAATCTTGGTACAAGTGCATTTAAAACTGCATTTCAGTCCTTTGCACAGAAATGACAATAGCAAGAAAGAATCTGTTGAGCAGCAACGTAGCACATTTGAAACCTGTCTACGTCCCATCAAAATGAATGGAATTGCACTAAAGTTGTCAGTATCCCAATTTCCACTGCAGATTGCTGTTTACGTTGAGTTTAATCTTAAGAGTTCCACAAGAATCTGCATGCAGTTCTTAATGAGTGAAGTTTAGTGCTTCTGATGATGCGAGTTAGTGATTCAAGTTTATTGAGTGCTAAAAGGAATTTTTTGCTATAAAGGAGAATTGCTGTTCCTTAATTGGCAAGTCTCTTTTAAGAGGCATAATAGATTAGGGTCATCTCTGGTGTAACATACAGTGTAAATAATGGAGCATAACTTCATATGACTGGGATGTTGAGGCTTCTGTTTTCCCTGCTTACTGAAATGTTCAGATTCATAATATTGCAAAGAAGATGCTAAATTTTATTATCATCTCTTAAGAAGTTATCTTTTTAGCTGTGGATAGATAATGCTCTGGTAATAAATACAATTAATTTTTAGCTCAGTGGGAATTTATAACAAGAACAATTTTGCTGTACATGCTTTGGAAATAACTTGTAAAAAAAATTCAGTGCCTGAAAACTTCATTGTAACAGAACACTATAGTTATTCTCACAATTACCTGATTCAGATGGTCAAAATGACTTACTGCCACCTGACACTTAAATGCCCAGAAACAACACTCTGCCCAGGCGGTATATGAACAGATCTATTTCAGTGCTGGCCTGCATCATATGTTAATTTAACTTGTGTTGTTGCTGAAAATAGGTAAAGTTGCATAGGGTTAGGCAACAAACTGGACTGCTATTTGTAGAATAGCACCATAGGATTCTTTGAAAAGATGGTTTTTAGAAGATAATGTAACTCATCCTGGCAGAAACAGTGCAGTGGCTCTACCATAACACTTGACCTACAGTTTGAATGTTTTACAGTGGAAAGCAGCTCAAATTCCAGCATTCACAGAGGGCAGCCAGATGAGGGAAACTTATAAATGTATGCTTTGTTTACTTCTTGAAAAGGTTTTACAAACTGCAGATGGCTGGAGCTGGATTCCTGCTCAGTATAATTCCTGTTTAAGGTTTTAAACGATAAATTCATTTAATTAGGAACTTTCAGTGGGCATTGGAAAATGGTAACTGTTGCATCTTAATTTTAATGGTACAATGAAATTTCCTTTGCTATAGATGTTTAGCTCTTAAAATTAAAAACGGACACCTGATTGCATACTATTTAATGTGAATAGTCTTGTTTAGCCATTTTAGTTTTGTAACTGGTTATAATTCTGTTTGAGTACCAATTACTACATCAGTTCTAACTGCCCCAAGCTGATCCACTTCCATGTGTACCAAGCAGCCTAGTTTCTTGTATCTTGTATCTTGTTCAGTATTCCTGCTTGCATTTTCCAGTGCTCCCTTTGCCGTTGCCCTCGCGGCTTGATAATCGGCTTCCCTCCCCTCCCCCAGCCATTTTCTACCTTTGCTTGCCCCTTTGGCTGTGCCACGCTCTGCTGCGCTTAATGCTGTTGTTGGTTCCCTGCCTTTGTTATGAGCCTTTCCATTTCTTTTACTGTGGGGGCTGCTTGGGCTGAGGCAGCGGCCACGTGTCTAGTTGCTGGGGCAATGCGAGGCCGCCATTTTGGACCACATGGTCTACTACCGGGAGCAGTTAGGGTCGTTCTGTTGCTGGTGATTGGAGAGGCTTCTGGGGCCAATTTCCAAGTGTATTTCTGCTTCATCTAGAGAGCTTGGTGTCCTCCGATTTAATTTGCTGTCGTTTTGTTCTTTGGTGGGGAGTTGCTGCAGGAGCTGCTGCTGTAGCCGGCGTAGAAGGAGACCCCCGACTTTTGAGAAGATTTTCCTGGGTTAAAAAGTAGTCTTATATGCCAGAAAAATACAGTACTTGAACATGCTTATCTCCTTTCATAGCATCCTCTGAAGTAGTGCAGGAATGTAGGGGTGTGTGTGTGAAATTTCCAATGCTGACAAAAAAAAATTGAAGTGCCCCCGCCAAGCTGAGTTTTAATTGACACCAAGAAATGGGAGATCCTTATTGCCTCACTTTTTCCTTGAAGAGAAGGTGCCCTAGGGGTGGTTCTCTTGCAGCTACTTATGCCTGCCCTGTACCAAATGTCCTTGCTTACTCAGAGTGTTCTCTTCTCTTTCCTGCCCCCAAAGTATCTTAGATGGTGGTCATATAAAGTGTTTCCATTTCTTACATAGTGACTAAGACAAAACATCCAGATTTTTTGCATTTCTTGTGTTCATTTTACTTGACATTCTTGTGTAGTTTGAATAATTCTTTGAGCCTTCTCTCTCATTATCTGCTAGTCTACCATATTAGAAAGATTGAATGAAGGTTTATTTGTCAACAAGCCTGTCATGCCTTGTGTGCTAAGCATCTAAGCTTCTAGTATTTGGCTGTTGGCTGTAGATCCTGCAGTTTGATACTGAGTAGACGAACAACTCAGCAACAAAATTGATTTGCTTAGAGAAAGACACCTATTGGTAACAAAAGTTAATTAAACTGGGAACACAAAAGATGCGAGAGGCATAATTGGTAGCATAAATTTTAAGTGGTTTTTATGTTCTGAACATCATGCTTGTAGAAACAGTTTTAGATGCACGTTGTATATCAATCATCATTTGTCTTGTTTTTGTCCAGCTGCACTTCAAGCCCTAAAACGAAAGAAGAGGTATGAGAAGCAGCTTGCACAAATCGATGGCACATTATCAACAATCGAATTCCAGAGGGAAGCCCTGGAAAATGCCAACACCAACACTGAAGTGCTCAAGAATATGGGATTTGCTGCCAAAGCAATGAAAGCTGCTCACGACAACATGTAAGATGCTCTTCATCATTGGTTCATTGAATGGGCCAACTTTTCATTGAGTGCAGTACAAAGGGACACATTCACTCTTTGCCCATATTCCCTCTTTTTTGGATAGTTCTGGACAGTTATTATAAACCAGTCTTCACACAGTAACTCAAATTCTACATTGTGCAGCGGGACTTGTTTCTATAAAAGTATGCACAGACCTGGTATAAGCTTTCAAGTAACTGATCATGCTAAGTATCTTTACATGTAGACATGCTTTATCTGTAAGCAGCATATAATTTGAAAAGCATGTGGCTTTCATGGTTAAAGTCTTTGGATTTTACTTCCAGATTATGCAACTGAATAGATGCAAACAAGTTATAATTAATAGAGCAACCAGTTATTACTGTTACAATTTTTATTTAAATTAGTCTGAATTCTTGCTCAGGAAATAATGATTTCAAAGGAAGAAGTGGTAGCATTCTCTCTTCAATAATAATCAGCAATAATCAGCATTATTGTTTTCTTGATGATTTGAATCAGTTTGCCCTGGTGGTTAGCTGAATATTTCCTTAAAGCTATTGAGACTTGTAATGATCTCCAAGACTAAACAGGTGAATGGTTCAAATAACTTAAATCCTTTTCCTACAGGGATATTGACAAAGTAGATGAACTGATGCAAGACATTGCAGAACAGCAGGAGTTAGCAGAAGAAATTTCAACAGCTATCTCCAAGCCTGTGGGAATCGGTGAAGAATTTGATGAGGTAAGTACCAAACAGTTTAAGACAAGTATGACGTTTGTACACATACAAACGTAAGGATTTTGAAACACACTTACTTCTTGTGGCTCAAAATATTATGTAATGAGAACAAACTCATGAATTTTCCATCTTAAATAACAACAGAAATGTGAGTTTAGTACTTTGGCTTGCTCTTAGGAACAACAGAATAATTTGGATATGTAAACGTTTTGAGACACCTAGAATGCCCAGTTGTGTTGAGTTGGACATGAAGGTTTCTTACAATTATATGATGTTACAAAATTGGCAACAGTGATTTCTGGTGCTAGCACCTGTAACCGCAGTTTGTCTCTCTCCTTCAATAATAGGATGAACTGATGGCTGAACTAGAGGAACTCGAACAGGAAGAATTGGATAAAAACTTGCTGGAGATCAGTGGTCCTGAAACAGTTCCACTTCCCAATGTGCCCTCAATATCTATACCTTCAAAACCAGGTGAGTGCCTTGCAAATGCTAAAGACAGGAGCATCTTATAACAAGTGAATTTGTCAAAAAAGCATTGTAATATGCCATTCTTGTGATTTTATTTCTCAACTACTGTGCAAAATTTACACACACTAATCTGTTTCACAGAAGGAAAGCCAGTTAAGTTCCCTAGTTATCTTTATCTACAGATCAAAAGTCATGGTTCTCAAATCTGGGGGGGGGGGGCGCTTCCTCAGGATCTATCTCTGACACCTTAAACCCCTAAGCAGTTCTCTGATCGCCTATTCCAACTAATCAATGGTTTCCAAGTTGGAATATTTCATTTGCTTTTATTCCCCCAGGGATGAGAACAATTGTCTCTCGAAGAAAAGGAACTTGGGTGACAAAATTCTTCCCCCATATCTTTAGTTTGAGAATCACTGTCTTGGGTATGAGAATAAATGGATGTGGTTCTGGTTAAAATCCCTTGCCCATAGTGTTGTAGCATTGCACAGTTCTGATGGCAGCATGCAGATATTGCCCATGTGTGGACAACACAGCAAGGAGCTTTTTAAACATGCCCTCCATTTTTCCATATAACCTGGCGTACTACCCCAGGGAAGCAAGCACCACTTTAAGACACTGCCTGCCATTTGGCTACTAAGCCATATTTAAGGAGCTTCTATTGACATAATCCCTAGAGAACTCGGGCTTGGATACCTGAAAGCATCCCTTTTAGGCTCCCATCTAGGCCTCTCCATTTCTTGAGATCCTTGGAAGAGGCTGTCATTGGTTGTGCCACTGTCACAGATGTACATTATGCAGCAATCTGGGAGAGGGTCTTTGGTGGCACCTGTCTTGTAGAGCTTCCTCTTTTCTGAAATAAGGCAAGCAACTCTTGAATTTTCAGAACATGCTTAGTACTTGTTCACTCAGGTATTTGTTGGTTGCTAAAATAATTTCTTGGGGGGGTGTGTATTTATGTGACATAATTTTGTTGTGATTTTAAATATTTGATGATGTTAGTTTTTATTTTATTTTATTATTTTTTTTTATTATGTTTACATTCCAGGAACTGCTCTTGTATTGGCCAGATGAAGAGTGGGTGTATAGATACCTAAAATAAAATAAATACATTGAGCAACTGCATACAATCACAACGCTGTGCTTAATCTTGTGGTGTTGTGTCTTTTTCTAGCTAAGAAGAAAGAAGAAGAAGAGGATGATGACATGAAAGAGCTAGAAGCCTGGGCTGAAAACATATAACTACACCAGCTGCCCAGCTGGAGAAACAATTGAGACTCTGCTCACCTGTTGCTACAGGTGCATGTATGGGTGGGAGACATCATTAAGCGCAACGCCTTTATTTCTTTAATTCCATAGCTGTGGGAATTGCATTCTGCATAGCATGGTCTGAGCAAGGGAAACAAAGTTTCCAAAGAAAGTTGCCTGCAGTTTAGGGTGTTGACTTACTTTAAATAATAAACCTTATTGGCAAAATTCCAACATTCAGCTTCTGGACTACGCTAATGCCACTGCTGGATCACCATCTTTCAGAGTTCTGACCATGCTGAATCTGACTCGGGATACGAAGCCTGTAACTTAATTTGATGGAAACGCTTTTAGAAGTCTTGTAAAGTATTTCAAAAGGAAAAATCATAAGCCGTTATTGGCTTATTATGCTTAGATGTACAAATGCATCACTTAGGCTTTTAGTTCTTTAAAGTCTCTATTTATATCCATTGGTGGCATTGACACTCCTCTCTCCGCATTACACTCACTTGGTCGCTGTTCCCAGTTGGATTTGGTGAGGTGGATTTGGAATGTTGAAGTAATTCTATGATGGACGTAGGTGAAATTGACACTAGCTGTACATTTTTCTACATAGCACCTGGAATGTTGATTGCTATCTGTGATATCCAATTCCCATTCAGACACAAACATACATTTATTTTAAATAAGGATCTATGGTTTGCACTGTATTAAATACCTTGATTGATTTTCGTACCTGCCTGATGTCTTCACTATGCATGTATGTAACAGAAACTTGGAGAACCTTGTTGGGATTTTCCCCACCCCATTTTGTACATCGGTATTCTCTGGTACTTTGGTCTTCCTTCGAGGCAGAAGTGTAGATATCCAAGTATGTGCCACTTTGGTTCTTAAGTTGAATATTCAGAATAGTATATGCTAGAAATACTAATACATTATCCCCTCCCCCCAAATGAACAGAATTTGAATAGTGCTAAGCAGTGCCTGTTTTTGAAAGCTTACTGCTGTGTCAGCCCATCTGATGTTGAATCCATTTGCCACATGGTGTTCATTAATTTGCTACAAACAACAACTCTGTGCCAGAGCCAGAAGCATTGCCTTGGTTAATAATAGAAGGGCCTTTGCTCTTCATTCTGCATAAGTACATCATACATTTTTCAGCATTCAACCTTTCAGCATTCTATATGGAACTCTGCCGCCAAGTATTTGTAGAAAAGGAAGAAAACAGACAACCGCTACTGAAAATACACAACATCCCACAGTAACTATCTTAGTATTGGTTTTGGAAAGGCTTAGTCCAAATGCTGGCTGAGGCAGCTGTCTTGGCAGTTTCTCTGCTCCATAATATGGTAGAAATCTCATTTGAAAATTTCCCTGGGGTATAGCTGAAGATTATAGTCTGATATGCATTATGGTTGCTGCTGTTTTCAGCATACCCTTGTTTCCTATTAATGGTGTCCTTGTGTTTCTTATGTCCGTGGATGTTCTGCTCCTCAGGATTGTGTGCTCATTTTCTCAAGAATGGTAAATTACGCAATTGTAATTAATGTTCTCATGCATCCCCCTGCCCCCATGCACCATAGGGGATGTGCAAAAAAAACACACCCAAAAGTCAAGGGCTGATCTCCAATGCTAGTTATGATCAGAGTAGCCCCATTAAAATGAATGGACTTTAAAGTCCATGATTTTAATTAATCTATCTCAGTATGATTTAATGTGAAATATATTCCTTCCATGTAGTTCTGAAGTAGCTACAATTTTGTCTGGTCATCTCGAACCCCTGTCACATGGCTTCCAGTGGAAATTGCCTAATTTTGTCTCTTTCAAAGATGGCTGGAATACAGTGATACACGCTACATTGCCGGTCCCTTTTGTAGATTTGTACTTGCAGTAATCCCCACTCTGTTATTAAAGCTGATCATCCTATTGAGGACCGTGATTGCAAGGGTTTAGAAAATTAGCCAGAGTGCCTAAATGAGATTCTTCTGAACCAGAGAGCTGTAATAAGTCTAATCAATATAATGAATATGTTAAACCCCTTATTTCTGCTTCCGTGGACTAAGTCCCAGAGTCACATCTGTATATGGCTTTCACAGTTCTTCTACCTTTTCCTTTCCCCTTTTTCCTGCCTAAACTATTGTATTCGCCTGGAATTCTCTCTTTAATTACAAATAATACAAAATTCATTATAAAAATTATGAGGAAAAGTACAATCAAAGGCTGGGAGGGCTTCTCAAATTAAGTCTTGTTTACAAGCTCCCTTCATATGTTCTCTTGCAGACAACTTATTACAGTCAAACCTCGGTTCCCAAACAGCTCCGTTTTGGAACGTTTTGGCTCCTGAATGCCAAAAATCCAGAAGTAAATGTTCTGGTTTTCAAACGTTTTTTGGAAGCTGAATGTCCAACGCAGCTTCCGCTTGAGTGCAGGAAGCTCTTGCAGCCAATCGGAAGCTGTGCCCTGGTTGTCAAGTGTTTCGGAAGCCGAGCGGGCTTCTGGAACACATTATGTTCGACAACCGAGGTTTGACTATAGAAGGGCAACCATTATGATTATATTCTTCATCCTAGTACATTATATGAACATTTTTTTTAGAATTTATAACTTTATTGATTTTCCTGAGAAACACCAGTAAAAACAGAAATGGCACAATGTATTAAATTATCCCATGTCCTCTTCCCTCTGGATTACAAATGTAAGACAGTTTAATAAAATCAACTTCGCATTTCTAGAATGTACATCTCTATAACATCAGTGACTTTGTACTTCTCAAATATAGATCCATCCTGTTAACAGCTTCATCAAGAGCTGTATGAAACAAATCATATAGTTTAGGTGCATGTAGTCTAGTCTTAAGGAATGTGCTATATATCTTTAGATACTGTGAACATAGACTATCCAAATGCAATTCCAACCCTTTAATCTTTGTTGCTGGAAGGTGTTAGGTTGTGGCAGGCATACTTGCCTGCTGTTAGAGAAGCTCTGTTTTTGCAGCTGTGGAAAGCATGATGCATGGAGCACTTCTGCTGCAGAGTTTCCACCTGTGGTAGCCAACCTACAGCTCCATAGCAAGGCTTTATGGGGGAATGGGCAAATTACAGCTGACAAGGAATATACTGTGTCCTAAGCTACTCCATTCCCCTGAGATGGGCCTAATTTGGGTGCCTCAGCTCTGCAAGCATGGAATTGGCACAGCAAAATATAGAGAGCACACACCCCGGCAATACATGTGCTATGCCCTAGCAGGCCTTTGGGTGTGGTGATCAATCTGCTGGTCCTATTGGGGACGCGGGTGGTGCTGTGGGTTAAACCACAGAGCCTAGGACTTGCCGATCACAAGGTCCGCGGTTCGAATCCCCGCGACGGGGTGAGCTCCCGTTGCTCAGTCCCTGCTCCTGCCAACCTAGCAGTTCAAAAGCACATCAAAGTGCAAGTAGATAAATAGGTACCGCTCCAGTGGGAAGGTAAATGGCGTTCCCATGCGCTGCTCTGGTTCAGCAGAAGCAGCTTTGTCATGCTGGCCACATGTACGCTGGCTCCCTCGGCCAATAAAGCGAGATGGGCGCCACAACCCCAGAGTCGGTCACGACTGGACCTAATGGTCAGGGGTCCCTTTACCTTTACCTATTGCTCAGTTACTTGCATTTGTAGTCTCTCCCCGCCCCCGGTCTCTTACATCCTCAGCAAAGCAACAGATGAATCATATGGTATACAGGGGCGCAATATTAATACAATACAATGCTTAAAACAGTAAAATAAAAATGGAAGACTACCACAACCTACCAGTGTAGTCTGTGTAGATGTGAGTCTCACACAGAAGGGTATAGAAGCAGAATCAGCACAGAGAGAGAGAAGAACATGCTGATTCTTAATATTTCCTGCAATATTTTATAATAACTCAAGGGCTGCCTCTCCGCATATGAACTGATGCGGACCCTCTGACCATCCTCTGAGGCCCTTCTTCACATGTCTCCTCCATGAGAGGTCCAGAGGATGACAACGCGAGAAGGGGCCTTTTCTGCGGTCGCTCCCTGTTTGTAGAATGCTCTCCCCAGGAAAGCTTGCCTGACGCATTTGTTACATATCTTTAGGCGCCAGACAAAAACATTCCTCTTCTCCCAGGCCTTTGGCTATTTAAACAATCTATGGCCTTTTAAAATGGGGTGGTTATGGTTTTTGTTTGTTACTTTGCTATGTATTTTTGTGTTTTATATTGTAAACCGCCCTGTGATCCTTGAATGAAGGCAGTATAGAAATTTAAGTAATAATAATAATTAGATACTCACAAAATCATTCTCCCAAACATGCTCTCTGTTTACAATGCCTTTGTCAGGAAAGTATTATTCTTGGTTTGATGCTCATATTTGAGAGTCTCCTTCCTTACTCTGAAATTTGATGGCTGTTCAGAATAGATCATATAGTTGTGGCACTGTATATGCTCTTCCAAGCATTTTATTTCTCTGCCTCTCCACTTTTCAGAGTTTGATTTATCTTACTTACCAGACCTGGTTGGTAATCGGGAATTTTAGCCTTCAGAGTAATCACTGATGTTTATTTGTTGATGGTTTGTGTAATGCTTAAGCTTTAAGATTTCACATGAGATATGCAGTGGGATGATCCATGTACATATCTGCATTTCAGCCTTGGCCATTCACAAATCAATGGAATACTTAACTGAGCCACAGAAATGAAATTCCTGTACTTGAACACTGGGTGGCAACCTTACACCATTCCATGTAAAATGTGTACTTCCTTAGGAAATCGATAAATTTTGAAAGCTTATATATTATTATTTTCTTTTTATGTTCCTGTAGTTCCTCAGTATAGGTAGTTTAGGGGAACTAGTTATACAGGGCCAGTCAGGTTATTTGCTGTTGTATATTAATCTAGCTTAAGTGGAGTATTTTTTATCAAGGAATATAGGTAAAGGACCCCTGGACAGACCCCTGCCTCCAGTCAAAGGCAGCTATGGGGTTTCAGCGCTCATCTCGCTTTCGGGCCGAGGGAGCCGGTGTTTGTCCACAGATAGCTTTCCGGGTCATGTGGCCAGCATGACTAAACCGCTTCTGGCGCAACGAAAAACCACGACGGAAACCAGAGCACACGGAAACGCTCTGGAATATAATGTGTGACTAGTGGCATGTGTAATTTATAGATCTGTTGAATCCTCTGCCGCACTTGTACAACTGCCTGCCGTGATCTGCACTGCACTGTGAGCTAGTACCAATGGGCAACCGACTCACATGATCTGTGCTATTGATATGTGCTTGTGTCCTATGCAAGAAATAGTGTTGACAGTGGAGTCTTAAAATGCTCCCGATTGCACATTTTCAATCTGTTCTGCCAAGTCAGACTGTTAGTTCAGCTGGCACAGTATAGTCTACAGTGACTGACAATGGCTCTCCATGGTTTGACAGGGAGTCTCTCTCAGCCCTATATAGAGATGCCAGGAGTCAAACCTCGGACCTTCTGCATGCAAAGCGGTTGCATCTACCACTGAGCTGCATCCCTTCCCCTTGGTTGCCCTGATCAAATGACCTTTGCTGGAAGGTGGGCTGGAGTGCAACCTTGCTGGTTCTTGAACTTTCTGTACCAGTAGGCTCTGTGGACCGGGCATTGGAGGCACTGCACTATGGTGGTTCTGCTCTTATTTACAACATCAATACCAGAGAGAATTGGGAAGCTCCTCAGGCCACTGCCACTTGTCCTGCAGGATACCATATTATTGTCAATGCTGTTCGATATCTATATTAAGCCACTGGGAGTAATTGGGGTTTTGGAATGCAGTGTCGTCAGCACGACACCAAACTTCTCTCTTCCATCTGAATCAGAAGAGGCTGTTTAGGAGCTCAACCAGTGTCTAGAGGCAATAATGGGCCAGATGAAAGGCAGTAACTGATAAGACGAAGGTACTCTTGGGGAGCATTTCCTTGGTCCATGGGGTTGAGTTACAGTCAAACATCGGTTCCTGAATGCCTCCGTTTTGAAACATTTCGGTTCCTGAATGCTGAAAACCCGGAAGTAACTGCTCCGGTTTTTGAATGATTTTCAGAAGCCAAACATGCTACATGGCTTCCATTTTGAGTTTCCCTATTGTACTGAGGCTTCTGCTTTCAGTTTTTGGTTGTCGAACATTTTGGAAGTCAAACGGTCTTCCTTAACGGATTACATTCGACAACCAAGGTTTGACCGTACTGTTCTATTCTGGATGGAGTTACCCTTCCCTTGAAGGTCATAGCTTGGGAATGCTCTTGAAGCTTCAGTGACACTCCTTGTCTGTGCCCAGCTACAGCTGATTCATAAGCTATTCATACAGCTGATTCATAAGCTATTCTCCTTCTATGACTGGGATAGCTTAGCTATGGTACTATGAACTGTCATGTTTAGGCTGTAAAACTCCTTGCTTTCCTCTGCAAATAGCAGCTTCACAAATCCTGCCCTTTACTGAGTTAGACTACAGGTCCATCTAGCTTACTGTTGTCCCTGGTGATGGCTTTCCAGAGTTTCAGTTGCTTCAGCCATACCTGGATATGCTGAGGATTGAACCCAGGACTGTCTGATAGCAAAACATTTGGTCTATCAATGAGCACTGAGGCTACTCCTCAAAGTCATACACCTTGCTTGATTACTTGAAGCTGTTTGTGTGAACCAACTCCGATGAAAAGCATTATGTTTAGAAGGATCTGAGAAGATCTGGCTTAATAGTGAAATATTTTCAAACTACTACGTTAGTGTTATACGTATGACCTTCATCATTCACACATGCAAGTTGGTGCTCTGCTCCTGAAATCATAAACATGCATGGGTGAGCCACCCCTCCATTTTTGGCTCAGACAGCTGTATCTAACAGACTGTTCTACTTCTCCATGTTAGATTTCTTGCTCATCAACTCCCACTGAAGCTGGCTTATTTAATGGATGTTGGTACAGCCTACTAAAATAGGGTCTGGTTGGCATGATACAAATGGAATCTGAATGTAGTAACTTGCATCCTTGCTGCAGTACCAAAATGAGAATACGTTAAGACCACGCCTAAAGCCAAAATTGTGTATAGTCAAAACACATTGGGTGCAATGTTGGGCAGGTCTTTTTTTCCCTTTCTGCCCCCCTTCTTTAATTTTTTTTGCCTGGTGTGTAAAGCAGAATGTGCACAAGTTAAATGTGTGTAGGTTGTGGGCTTACTGTAATGACAAGCACATGTGCAGTATTGATAAACCACCTGTAGATGCCACTCGTGTCCTGGCTGTATATCAGCATCCTTCACTTTAGCAGTGGGATTCTGTCTTGTGTACACTGCTGTACATTCCCAGCAGTACAGGGTAGCGTTGTGTTATTGCAAGAGTCAGGTAATTATAGGAACAGTGATGTGAAAGCAAGGCTTCTGTCAGCAGAAAGTTCATCCCTACAATATTGTAGCCTTTGGGGGGTATGTTTCCTCTTTTAACAGTAAGTAGAGCGCTGTTGAAAAGCAATTAACTTAGACTTTAATGGCACAAAATTCACATTGACTGCAGTGGAATTTGGTCCTCATAAGCATTTTGACAGACAAGACAGGTGCAGAAGGGGTTTCAGGTTCATTCACGCAACCTCTCCATGTGAAATCTTAAATAAATAAAATAAAAAACAAAAAACCACCAGCCTGGATTGTGCATAGCACATGGCGGCAAGCAGGAGGCTTTCTCACACATTACGTTGAACACATGGACAACCTTGCATGTGCAAGTGTCTGTGGGAAAGAGTGTAGACGTTGATTTGTACAACTGTGTACACTGATTATGCACTTGTTGAACAGGAGGGACAGGAGGCGGGCAGGTGTGGAGGATTCCCTGGTCCTGAATGGGGTAACTGTGCCCCTGAAGGACCAGGTGCGCAGCCTGGGAGTCATTTTGGACTCACAGCTGTCCATGGAGGCACAGGTCAAATCTGTATCCAGGGCAGCTGTTTACCAGCTCCATCTGGTACGTAGGCTGAGACCCTATCTGCCTGCAGACTGTGTCGCCAGAGTGATGCATGCTCTGGTTATCACCCGCTTGGACAACTGCAATGCGCTCTACGTGGGGCTACCTTTGAAGGTGACCCGGAAACTACAACTAATCCAGAATGCGGCAGCTAGACTGGTGACTGGGAGTGGCTGCCGAGACCATATAACACTGGTCTTGAAAGACCTACATTGGCCCCCAGTACGTTTCCGAGCACAATTCAAAGTGTTGGTGCTGACCTTTAAAGCCCTAAACGGCCTCGGTCCAGTATATCTGAAGGAGCATCTCCTCCCCCATCGTTCTGCCCGGACACTGAGGTCCAGCTCCGAGGGCCTTCTGGCGGTTCCCTCATTGCGAGAAGCAAAGCTACAGGGAACCAGGCAGAGGGCCTTCTCGGTAGTGGCGCCCGCCCTGTGGAACGCCCTCCCATCAGATGTCAAAGTGATAAACAACTACCTGACATTCAGAAGACATCTGAAGGCAGCCCTGTTCAGGGAAGTTTTTAATATGTGACATTTTAGTGTATTTTTCATCTTTGTTGGAAGCCGCCCAGAGTGGCTGGGGAAACCCAGCCAGATGGGCGGGGTACAAATAATAAATTATTATTATTATTATTATTATTATTATTATTATTATTATTATTATTATTATTTACTTGTGAATAACTAGGACTGTACAGCTCCACTATCTGTGTGCACAGATTGTACACTTGTTAAATGAACTGCATGCACAAATAAGGATTTGCCATGCAGCTGTGCAAGTTACATGAGGAAGAGTTGTAGTGGTCTGTTAGGCTGAATTAATATGCTCACGGTGAACAATTCAGAATAATCTCTCTTGGACAACAGGGTGATAAAAGGAGGACAAAAGGAGGACATAATCAATGTCCATATCTGGCAATGAGTGGAAATGGAGAAGGGAGAGCCATGAGTGAAGCAGATAAAGACAAATGAACGTCAGCTCCGACAGTAATTCCCATTTCCCTTTGGCTCATTCAGATTTCAGATTTGGCGATTAGCATTCCTTCCCCTCATTCAGCTTGTTTTTGCCCAATGGTTATTTATAGATGATAAGTCCTGGGCATGGGGTTGTGTCGCTTACTTTGCAGGCAATGTCTGGAGATGCTGAATAGCACCTCCTTTTGCAGGCTGCTTTCCGGTGGCCAACCTTTGGTGCTTTTGTGCTGCATGTGGAATAACAACAACAACAACAACAACAACAACAACAACAACAACAACAACAATTTATTTATATCCTGCCCATCTGGCTGGGCTTCCCCAGCCACTTTGGGCGGCTTTCAACAAAATATTAAAATACAGTAATGCATCAAACATTAAAAACTTCCCTAAACAGGGCTGCCTTCAGATGTCTTCTAGAAATCTGGTAGTAGTTGTTCTCTTTGACATCTGGTGGGAGGGCGTTCCACAGGGCGGGTGCCACTACCAAGAAGGCCCTCTGCCTGGTTCCCTGTAACTTGGCTTCTCGCAGTGAGGGAACCGCCAGAAGGCCCTCGGCGCTGGATCTCAGTGTCCGGGTAGAAGAGGGGGTGGAGACACTCCTTCAGGTATACTGGGCTGAGGTCATTTAGGGCTTGAAAGGTCAGCACCAACACGTTGAATTGTGCTCGGAAACGTACTGGGAGCCAATGTAGATCTTTCAAGACTGGTGTTATGTGGTCTCGGCGGCCGCCCCCAGTCACCAGTCTAGCTGCTGCATTCTGGATTAGTTGTAGTTACCTGGTCACCTTCAAAGGTAGCCCCACATAGAGCACATTGCAGTAATCCAAGTGGGAGATAACTAGAGCGTGCACCACTCTGGCGAGACAGTCTGCAGGCAGGTAGGGTCTCAGCCTGCGTACCAGGTGGAGCTGGTAGACAGCCGCCCTGGACACAGAATTGACCTGTGCCTCCATGGACAGCTGTGAGTCCAAAATGACTCCCAGGCTGCGCACCTGACTTTCCACAATCTGTGGGAGGAAAGAAAGAGCACTTATTTTGGAAGGGTTTAGTAAGATGTTAGATCACAATTAAGCAGGGATTCGGAAGCTGTGGACTAACTGACCGTTGGGGTCCCTCTCAACTGTTCATTTCTATGATTCTATAAGTACAAGTGATTGTAGCATCTTAAATCCCATTTTGCCATATAACATCCATACAGAAGCCACTATATATGCCACCCATAGGACATTACAGCTCAACAGGTGGCGGCAGTGCAGAAGCAAAAGAAAGCAGGGCTGCTGCACCTTTAGGAGTTGTGCAGAAGAGGGCATTTCTGCAGGTACACCTCACTTTAAGGCAGAGAAGGGGTATAGCTTAGTGGTAAGACATATCCTTTGCATGCAAAAGGCCACAGGTTCAATTCCCGGTGACTCCAGGTACAATTGTGAGCATCCACCCTGCTATTTTCTTTGCACATTTCTACATGTGTCACTGCACCTAAGTGTGTCATTTTAGCAGCGCAGCCATTTTAAATTTTGCATTTAAAATACTTCTTTTAAGTGGTGTAGGGCATTTTTTTTTTTAAAAAAGGTGGAAAAGCATTTTAGCACAAATTTAAAAATTGTTTCCAGAACCCCACACCTCTAAAATTGTGCTGAAATGAAGAGGCATTAGGCTGAACTGCCTGAAACATCGCTGTGCATGTCGAAACCATGCCTCTTCAAGAAGGCAGTAGTGCTCAGGCGATCTTTGCTTGTGGAGAATCCTTTCTGTACCCCAAACCCATTCAGAAGTCTCAAGGATATGGAAGAACCACAGGGGAAACATAGGCCAGCAATAATTTGAGGATGATGTTACACAGATGCCCTCAGATAGTGAGTAAACAAAGAGTGATAATCCCAGAGTAAATACCCAGTGTGTGAGCTCAGCCACCCTTACACTTTCATCTGGGTGGAATCCTATTAGTGGTACCGACTTGGAACGTTGCAGCATCTTTTTTGGCAAGAGCCCACTCACTGAGGAGAGCTCCTGGCAATGTTTGCAACTGTAAAATATTTTCAATGTCTCTTCTAAAGCACATTAAATTTTCATAAATTGGAGGCTAATGTTTTAAACATGTCTCATTACAGGAGAGAAATTCGCCAGTCATCTCTGTTAATTAAAACCATTTTTCCCCTTCTCTCAAATTCAGAAAAGAGAGAAAAGCTTAAAGCAATGATGGGAAAGGCAAAGAGGGGTGCTAACCTGCCCCACTAGGAAACATTTTCAGCCAGTAGCAATTATTTCCAGTTTCTGGGACCAAGGTTTTGCAAAGCTTGTTTATCCAGTTTATCCATCTTGCCTTTTGACTAATCACCAGGGCAGCAGAGAGAATCTTGCTGCATTGGGTGAAGTTGAGATTTGTTTTGTTTGACCTCCCACTTAACTTCAATGGGACTCCTTTCAGATCTGCATATGAATTAAACTGAATTAACAAATGCAAAGGATTGAACCCAGCCATTTTGTTTTGCGAGAGTCAGAACCCCTTATAATTATATGTATTTTACAAACATAGGCTCCACACTGTCTCCTTTCCCCTTCCTAGGTGGCTTACAATTATTTTTTTTAAAAAGCTTTCAAGATGCAAATCAAAACTGAGTGAAACCGCAGCAAAAACAATGCCATAAAACAAAGCATCAACTGTATTCCGATCTGCATGTGTGTCTATAAACATATGAGCTTGTGTTTTGCCTGTATGCTCATAGAACTAATTTGGGGAAACTGCTGGAAGTGATTGTGTGCCTCAGGTGATATCACAAGTTTAGAAACACCAGCGTTGCCTTGCTTATTTGGGGGAAATTGGCAAGAACCAACAAATACCAATCTTAACAATTCTACAATGTTTATTTACACAAAATGGCGAATGGGGAGTAAATGGCCTTGTGGCTTGAAGCACCAACAAAGAAGGATAGCAAGATGGTTGGTTGTTACACATTACACAGTATACCCAAACTCACATGGAACACAGTGGAAGTTATTCAGCCAATTTTTACTCAAAGCAAACCTATTGATGATGATGATGATGATATTTGTACCCCGCCCATCTGGCTGGGTTTCCCCAGCCGCTCGAGGCAGCTTACAGCACATATAAAAAATTGTAAAACATCAGACATTGAAAATTTCCCAATAGAGGGCTGCCTTCAGATGTCTTCTAAAAGTCAGGCAGTTGTTGATTTAGGTTGTTTAATGTAGGTTCATTCATTTCAGTGGGTCAGCTCTGAGAAAAGCTTACTTGAATGCCTCCCAATTCCCATCCCAGACAGATGGTCCAGAACAATAACTGTCAATGGTACTGAAAGCTCCTGAGCGGTTGAGGGTGAGCAAAAAGGATTATACTCTCCCCATATAAGTGATCCAACACTGGCAACCAGGATAGGTTCATTGCCAAACCCAGAAGAGAAGAAAGGCAGAAATGGATGTATATAATCAGGGTCACCCAAGATTGCCTAGAGTTTTAGAACACCTTGTATAAGTACAGGATATAAGCGAGTAGAAAAATCTTTAGGGTCCCAGAAGAGTTTCTTCAGGAGTAATATCATTATCACCTCCTTCTAGATAGCTGTGTGCTGGTACCGTGGGCTAACCAGTCCAAGGTCAAAGGTGCGGTATGGAGGCAGTCCATAAAAGTTGAAGCTGGATGTAGGGCAGGTAGTTGGGTGAGGTTAGGAGCTCCGGCAGGATAGCAGGACAGGGTTCAGGCAGGACCTGACAACCAACGAAGTTGCTACCGCAACTTGGGACTGAGGCTGGCTGGCTTTTATCTGCCCTGAGGCACAGGGCGGCCCCAATCCTCAGGGGACTCGCCTCTCCTGGCCTGGAGGTGAGCGCTCCTCCTGTGGGAACTTAGTCCCCCCCCCCACCTCTCTGCCCTGAGCCTCTGCAGCTCAGGAGAGGCTGGAGGCTTACTGGACCCAAAGGCAACCTCAGCTTCCTCTGACGGGGATGAGAGTGGAGCACCTGCAGGCAATGGGTCCTCCCCCCCTCAGGAGCCAGAGCAGACTCAGCTGGTGCCAGCACAGGTGAGGACCCTTCAGGCTCATGCCCCAGCTCCGGCTCAGCTGATTCTGGAGGTGGGGAATCCTGTGCAGGCTGGGATTCATCAGGTTCAGTATCCGAATCCCAGGCCATCACAAGTTGGGACTACTCAGTTTCATAATGCAGTATTAATCTCTTCCTGGATCCATCTAGTCATCCATTTCCTGCTCAATATTATCAGTCAGGTAGGCAATCAGGCAAATAATAAGCCATTCCTTTCCAAGCACCTTTTCTGCATCCTCAGGCTGCAATAACTGAAATTCATCCAAAGAAATATGACTTAGCTGTGATTGTTCTGCCCACATGATGGCATGCAAGTCAAGACAGATTCAAGCAACTGTGTTGTCACAGTGCTTAGCAAACAATTCACAATGGGTTCACTGAAATTTCCTTAAGATCAGCTGCATGCCCTCTTGAAAAAGGCCTGGAGCACTCAGAATAGCTTCACGGGAAAGCACTGCAATGGTGGCGGGGAAAGTATTTATTCTCTGCTTCCATGACTGCTTTATAATTGATTTGCATTGAGTTGGTGAGGCCAACAGATAGCCTGGCTGGCAGGGGAATCTGCCCTGTAGTTTGGGAGGAGGAAAGAGGTAAGAGAACTTAAAGTGGTGGATCAGTCATCAAGCTTGCAGGACCATGGACAGATCACTAAGTGCAAGGAATGCACTGAAATGAAACCCAAGCTTCAAAGGGCACCTTGTATTCTTCCACCCCCATGGCTCAATAAAATAATAATAATAAATTTTATTTATACCCCACCCTCCCCGGCCAGAGCCGGGCTCAGGGCGGCTAACACCAGTAAAATTACAGCAAAAGCATAATGGGGGGGGGGGAACCAATTTAAAATACAGGTTAAAATGCAATTTAAAATGCAGCCTCATTTTAAAAGTAGCCCATAGATCAAAACCATAAGGGGAGGGAAACATAAGGGTCAGACTGGTTAAGAGCGATAGACTCGTCATCTGGTGTACCGGGTTTGTGTCTCCGCTCCTCCACATGCAGCTGCTGGGTGACCTTGGGCCAGTCACACTTCTTTGAATTCTCTCAGCCCCACTCACCTCACAGAGTGTTTGTTGTGGGGGAGGAAGGGAAAGAAGAATGTTAGCCGCTTTGAGACTCCTTCAGGTAGTGTTAAGTGGGATATCAAATCCAAACTCTTCTTCTTGCAGGCCCTGCGGAAAGATGTCAAGTCCCGCAGGGCCCTAGTCTCTTGTGGCAGAGTTGAGATCCTTGGTCTGGAGCCTTATAGGCACATCTTGGATACTGAGACATGGTTCCTTGGAGGGGAGTCTGGCTTGGGAGGAACTCTCTTTGGTTGTCCTTGTTCAAGAGTTCTGCGTTCTAGAGATGCTGCTTCTCTGCTGGGAATGTGGAAGAGAAGAACTCAGCTGGATCCTTTCCTTCTGTGCCTAACTCCTGGTGGCAGTTTAGGACATCGTGACAAGAGTGGACCCTAAGAATCATAGAATTGTAGGGTTGGAAGGGACCCTGAGGGTCTTTTAGCCCAACCCCCTGCAATGCAGGAATCTCAACTAAAGCATCCATGACAGATGACCATCCAACCTCTGCTTAAAAACCTCCAAGGAAGGAGAACCCACAACCTCCCAAGGGATTCAATTCGACTGTCAAACAGCTCTTATTGTCAGAAAGTTCTTCCTGATGTTTAGTCAGAATCTCCTTTCTTGTATCTTGAATCCATTGGTTCAAGTCCTGCCCTCCGGAGCAGAAGGAAACACACTTGACCCCGTCTCCATGTGACAGCCCTTTAGATATTTTAAAATGGCTATCATATCTCCTCTCAGCCACCTCTTTTCCATCTCACTCAATGGTTCCTCATAAAGCTTGGTTTCCAGATCCGTGATCATCCTGGTTGCCCTCCTCTGCATGTCACTATCCTTCTTAAATTTGTATACCACCCTTTACCCACAGGTATTAAGTTGTGGCACCCAGAACTGGATATAATATTCCAGGTATATATGAATTACCTTGAGTTTCTCTGTGTGCTTTATCTTTAGTGTTATATTTTCATTTTTTAAAAAAATCTCTATGTTCTCCTGGCTCCACATGTTATGTATGACAAATATTGCAATATCTATTATGGTAGGGTATTTGGGGGTAGGGTGTGCACTAGAATTATGCCTAGTCCATTGTAATATATAGTTTTATCTGTTATGCTAGGTTTATACAAATACACAATGAAACCATTTTTCTCAAGAACAGGCTGAAGAGTTTATTTATAGTAAGGAACTGATTCATTGGTACTTCCTATCCAGTTGATCGGGAATGAGCTTTGCAACCTCAGTATATCTGATAAGATATAATGTACAGGATAAGACACCTCCATGTTCTATTGTTCTTGATTTATATTTGCATTTTCTGTAGGTATCTGTATCCATTGTCATTGTTCACTGGCAGCAAGTACAGAGCTTTGGATAGCAAAGACAAACCCTTTAGTTTCTGCTTTAAACTGACCTGCCTTTAGACTTTTAACTGATGAGGGTATGCCCACATCTCCATTGCTAAAGCTGTCTGGGTATTGCCAGTCATTGGTGTAGCTCTAAAGAGTCGATCTGCAGTGATGGCTGCAATGCATCCCTAATTATTATCATTGTATGATTATCCAATTGTTGGGTAATCTTAGAAGGGGGCATGGCTATGAGGATTGTGGCTGTGACTGTCATAAAGGGACCCTGCAGTTCTGGATTTGCCACTACACAACTATTCCCAGTGCAGAGTTTTGGGATTCCCTGTTTCGGTGCTTTCTTTTATTGATACTGAGAGTGGATGGAATAATTCATCACTGAGTTTTAGAGAGGTGACAGTTTAATCAGCCTAGGCCACCGCCTGGAAAACTGGGTGATCAGGTGCCTTATTGACTCTACCTTTTTCAAATCTCAGGGCAGATAGACTTTCCACTGAGAGATTTTCCTGATGATTTCTGAACTTCATCACGGACGTGCAGACTGATGAGCTAATTCAAGTCTTCATCAGACCACTTAATTATACCCATTGAGTAAGTCAGAGTTGGGACAGCTCCAGTGTTAATTTCACTGGGCATTTCCCCCCTCCTTAGCTGTAAGCTAAATTTTCACCATTTTAAGAAATGTCTGCCTACGGAGATACTGGTAAGAGAATCTTAAACCTGAGTGGTCACTCTGATTGTTCCTACTGATACTGAAGTTCTTTTACATGGAATTGCTGGCAAGTACAAGGAGCAGATTAGAGTCTACCAGGTGTTCTGGAAGTTCTTCATATTTACAGAACAATCCTATGGGGAGGGAAAATCCATAGCAGAAGAACTGCTAAATGCAAAGTGTCTCTGGGCTCCCTTTAGCAGGGCAAAAATGTTATGTGGGAATAACAGGGAAGCAGGCAGAAGGCCTTCTCGGTAGTGGCGCCCTCCCTGTGGAACGCCCTCCCATCAGATGTCAAAGAGAACAAAAACTACCAGACTTTTAGAAGACATCTGAAGGCAGCCCTGTTTAGGGAAGCTTTTAATGTTTGATGTATTACAGTATTTTAATATTTTTTTGTAAGCCGCCCAGAGTGGCTGGGGAAGCCCAGCCAGATGGGCAGGGTATAAATAATAAATTATTATTATTATGTGTGAATACTTTGTAACTTTTCTACCACCGTTTCTTATTGATCTGCCCATTCTTATCTTTGGGTGGGGTTTTTTTTTTGGGGGGGGGATGTATTTGCCCTTCTATTGGTAACATATGCCAGTCTCAGACCTGGCAAATTCCCTCCCCCTTTTTTGTGTGAGTGGTGGTGGTGGGGTGTTCCAGCAAAGGAAGAGGTTTGCAGCTAGTGGATCCAGAGCCTTGCCTGATCTGCCCCAACCTGCCTGTGGAATGACCCCCTTTCCCCTCTCTGTGTTGGATCACTGATGGCAAAGGAGACGTTTCCCCCATTGCTCTGGGGAGGCATCCAGGAGCAGATCTCCCCTTTGATGAGAAAGAGAACGAAAGAGAAAGCGAGCGCTTGCTCCTTTATATCCTATGGCCCCTGGGATGTCCTCCTAGGGACCATGAGATCACACATTTTCTAAAAGGCCAAGTGACATTTTTATTACAGGGATGAAAATTGTTGTGGCTCCTATGAGCCTGTCAAGTCTAGTTGGAGATTCATCCAAACACCAGGTGTTTGTTTACTTTCCCATTAGATTTCCTATGCTACAAGAGCATCCTTAGAGGCCCTGCTCCATGTGTCATCTTTTCATTGAGTTAAATGATGCTCTGTTCAGGATATATTCCCTCCCCCCAGCCATAGTTATAAAACATGATTGGTCACCTCTTTGATGGCTGGAGCCTTGCTGCTGCTGCTGTTTTTAATGCTCCTTATGTAGATTTTTAATCCCCCCTCCCCAATATAACCTTTGTAATTGTCACGTTCTTATCCATGCTATATTATATTGCATGCTTTGATTTTCTAAAAAACAAAAAAACCCCAAACAAGCCATTGAGCTCAATTACCTTGAGCTCAATTGTATCAAAAGGCAGCAGAGAAACCCTGTCAATCAATAAGAAGAAACAGCATAGTGTTGCCAATAGAATGTTGGCTGTGGAATAGGGAAGCAGCAAGCGAATGATCGGAAGAAGCAACCCTCCTTCCATGCACTTGCTTCTGTATGCAGGCTTCTACTTCCCTCCTTTCTCGGCTGTGGCAAGACTGCTAGCATTTTTGTTATTCTCTGTAAGCTGCTACATTGGCTGGGAAGATGGAAGGATGGTTGTCATTTCCAGAGGGATCTCAGACTGGGATGCTTTGGGCAGCCTGGGCAGAAATGAACAGGATCAGTTTTACTTTCTGGCTCCTCCTTCTTCACACTGGTACGCCTTTTCCCTGCCCATAAACCTGCTGAACTGAAAGGTGTTTGCAGTCACACAAGGACAGGCGTGTGTTTAAATTTTACCTGCCCCCTGAGGGCAATGAGATAAATTTAATTGCCCTCATTGTGGAATCCCTTGCAGATGACTGCAGTGCATGCAGACAGACAGGTTGTGTATCCATAAAGTGGAATGAAGAAATGCCATGGTGCGTCTGCTTTTGGTTTTCCTCAATACCTTAGGTAAAAAAAAAGGTAAAGGGCCCCTGGATGGTTAAGTCCAGTCAAAAATGACTATGGGGTTGCAGCGCTCATCCCACTTCAGGCCGAGGGAGCTGGTGTTTGTCCACAGACAGCTTTCCGGGTCATGTGGCCAGCATGACTAAACCACTTCTGGTGCAACAGGATACCGTGATGGAAGCCAGAGCGCATGTACCCTGAGCTTTTCATCTGAGGCCCTTCTCTATGTTCCCCATCCCTGAGAGGTTCAGAGGGTGACAAGATGAGAATGAACCATTTCTGTGATGGCTCCCCATCTGTGGAACGCTCTCCCCAGAGTGGCTTGCCTGGCACCATCATTAGAGGTCTTTAAGCAACAGGCAAAAACATTCCTCTTTACTCAGACCTTTGGCCATGAAATAATCTATGGCCTGTTAAAGCGGTGGGTGGGTGGGTGGGTGGGTGGGGAGACTGTTGTTATGATTAATTTATTATTATACTGTATATTATGATGCTTTTTTATTAAGTTTTTATTATTCTAATGTTGTACACCACCCTGGGATCTTTTGATATAGGGCAGTATATAAATGGTAATAGTAATAGTAATAGTAGTAATAATAATAATAATAATAATAATAATAATAATAATAATAATAATGGCATCTGCTTGGCCAGTGTGATAACAGGATGCTGGACTAGATGGGCCATTGGCCTCATCCACCTGAGCTCTTCTTATCTGCTTAGCTTTGTAGAACATGTGACCAGACTCAGGGAAGAAGTCTGTAATTCACAAACACAATCAGCAAACATTTTCATGCACAGGGATTTAACTCGACTTCAGAGGGGCTTATTATAGGTAACTGACAGACTGTTACAAGTCAACGAGTCTGTTATTGTCTCAGGTATTTTAGAGCTCATCTGGGTAATGACTGGAGCTGTGCATGCAATAAAATGTCTGTTGCAAAGAAGTCTCCAAGGAGGATGAAAATTACCTTCGTCTTTCGGCCATTTGATTCGCTAATTATCCAGAAGAAAAGTTTGGATTGTGTGTCAGCTTCCTAAATTATTATAAAGTCTGCTGGAGGAAGAACACCATGGAGGGAGAGGGCTGGAGAACTGCTCCAGAAGATAAGAGGAAAAGTTGTCAACTGCCTGCCTCGTTAGAAACAGGTGTTTAAATGATTAGTTATCTGAAATTACCCTGTGCTTCAGAATGGAGGAAGGGCAGGATATAAAAACATTTAATAAATGAAAGCAAACAAGAACACTGCAGCAGATTTAATTCAGGCCCTGATGAAGAGTTAGTTTTGTGTCTGCTGCATCTCATTGGAGCTGCTGTAGAAGTACAAGAAAGAGAGCAAGCAGTGGAACAAAAATGGTGAATGAGATAATAGCAGTTAAAAATAAGACCAAGACATAGTGTTGCCACCTTTGGTCAGGCAAAATAAAGGAAAGGTCAGGCAAAATATGTTTTTTTGTCTACACTGACTGGCAGTGGATCCATAGGGTTTCAGGCAGGGAATCCCTCCCAGCTCTACCTGGAGATTCCAAGGACAGAATCTGGGACTTTCTGTGTGCAATGAAACTGTTCTACCACTGAGCTAAAGACACGAGAGGCACTGGAGTCTAAACCACTGAGCCTCTTGGGCTTGCCAAACAGAAGGTCGGCGGTTTGAATCCCTGTGACAGGGTGAGCTCCCGTTGCTCTGTCTCAGCTCCTGCCAACCTAGCAGTTCAAAAGCACACCAGTGCAATAGATAAATAGGTACTGCTGTGTCGGGAAGGTAAACATCGTTTCCATGCGCTCTGGTTTCCGACACGGTGTTCTGTTGTGCCAGAAGTGGTTTAGTATGTTGGCCACATGACCCGGAAAGCTGTCTGTGGACAAACGCTGGCTCCCTTGGCCTGAAAGCAAGATGAGCGCTGCAACCCCATAGTCGCCTTTGACTGGACTTTACCGTCCAGGAGTCCTTTACCTACCACTGAGCTACATCTCTTCTCCTGGTACAGAATAGCTATTATGTGTTCCAAATACCTGACCCCTAAAAGTGTACAACTCCAGCCAATTGATATGTGTTGTGTGTTTGAATGCTCCCTCCCCCCTCTTTTTAAAAGCAGTCTCTGCACTTAGAAAGCCAAGGGACAGAGTTCAAAATGCACTCCCCTACACATTCCTGGAAAAGATTTTCCACATAGGATGCTGCCTTATGTCCATCTCTTTCAGTATTGTTTACATTGACTGACAGAGACTCTGAAGTGTTTCAGACAGGTGCTACCCAGAGATGCTGCAATTTGAACCTGGGACCTTTCATAAGCTTCCCAACACTTCCCCCAGCATACTGGAAACTTGCAGACAGAAAAATGTATACATGTTTTCAGAGCAGGAATGGTGCTTTCAAACTGCCTCCTCATTTAAAATCTTAAATCTGTCATCATCCAGATTTAAAGTTCTCCACTGAGTTTTTGTAGAGTTCCGTTGAAATACAGCTGCTTCTGTATTTCTCATTTGTACCAAATCAAGGCATCAGTTGTTAGCAGTCCAGGACTTAATGTCTATAGGCTGTTAATTATTGTGCTGTAATGAACTGGAGCTTCTGAATTTCAGGGTAGAGGTGTCATGGGGAACCTCTGGCCTTCTGGACATTGTTGGCCTACAACTCCCATAATTCCTTGTCATTTATCTACTGGTTGGAGAAGCAGAGGTTCCTCATCCCTGCCCTAGAGCAAGTGTGACTTAACCTGTAGGTCTGTTGATGTTGTAAGACTACAACTCCCATCATCCCTCACCACTGGCCATACTGACTGAGACTGGACAGCCATGTGTTTACCACCCCATCCCTGAGGGAAAAGGAAACTCTCTGCCCTTCTGATTGTGCTTAACAGTCCTGACCTGGAACCATTGCCAGAACCTGTTATGTTATGCCCACTTTACAGCTGTGCCATTTGCTTCCTTCTGGAAGTTTCCCCCCTCCTGTTCTGTGAAGGGGAGAACCAGAGACTCTGTAATTCAAGCTCACACTGCTTCTCTTATGCCCCAGGAAGATAGATAGCCCAAGGAATTTGTTCCTGAATTACACAGCCAGGTTCCTGCTGAGAAGTCATTGACAACCAAGGCATCACTATGGGGATTAGCTAGTACTGGAAAATGCTTTGAAATGGAATTGATGTGATGAAAAATGCAACTTCCCTTGCTGCTAGTGTTGGGTTGGAGGTTTTGTTTTGTTTTTCCGTCAGTTTTTTGGGCAGTAAAATTCTATGCCATGGAAGAAATGGGTGTTGGATCAAACTCTCACTTCAGAAAGCCTGCAAAAGATAAAAGCAAGCCTGAGCTAAATTGCATGGGGCTAATTAGCAAGATCACTGTAAGAAAATTGAAATGCATCTTCTTTCCTCAGCTTTGTACACATACACAGGGGAGAGAACTTAGCTCCGTGGTAGAAAACATGCTCTGTAGGCAGGAGGTTCCAGGTTCATTTGAAGAGGGGGTTCTATTTAGTTAAATTATCTTATGTAGCAGAGCTGCAGAAGGTGATCTCTGTTTTAGACCTTGGTGGGTTGACTTCACAGCTGAGCAGCTTCCCCAACCTGTTGCTACCCTGCTCTTTTGAACCACAACTCTCACCAGCCCCGCTCCCCAATTGTAGGAGGGCACCAGACTGGTGAACAGACAATAGTGACTTTTGACATAGATTCCATTGAGCACATGGATTGATAATATGGACAGATTAGCTACATAAGAGCAAATTGCATGTCGATGCAAAATAAGAGTGGATAAATATGAAGAAATCTGGAATAAACATTTAAGTTATAAGGTGGATAGTGGTGGGAAGTAGAAGGAGGAGAGAGAGATGGGAAAATATTGTTTAAAAAGGTGTAGCCATAGGTATATCAGTGTATCCAAATCTGAATTGTCAAATTGTGTTATTACTGTTATTATGGTTTTTGTTGTATGTGTCTTTTGCGGTTGATGCTTGTATCGAAAAATTGATTAAATTTTTTTTTAAAATAGTGACTTTTGACATTAACCCAGAGGCAGAAGATGCCTTGCCTACCAGCCCTCTGTCCAAGCACAGCCTCCCTGTAACCCATTCCAGAAGCTGCTTCATCCTTTTGGCTGAGCAGAGCAATGATATCAGGTATGGCCTGGAGTTGAAGAAGATGGCGGGGTTTTCTCTTCCCATTCCCTCCTTCCCCACAACACTGATAAACCTGAAGCTGTAGAAATGCAGCATGCAAGTTACCCATGTGAGATGATCACAAGGCAGCAAGAGCTGAGCCAGGTCAGCCAAGGCTGTGGAAATCAGTCCAGTTGAGGGATGACCTTATTGGGGAAAGCAGCCCAGAACCATCTCATTACATTGCAATAATGAGATAGCAGCAGTTTGCATGGGACACCAAACCAGAGAACTGCCAGATTAAACCTCTTTCTGGAAACTAATCACAACTGCTAGAGAAGCTGAGAAGATAGTTTCACTTGGACATGGGGCCCCAGGAACAGTTCTTTAAAAAGCCCTTTTCATATGTTATATGAATGCATGGTGGGATGGCAGGGGTGGTGATGAGCAGGCTTGTCCTTCATACATAAAGAGAGAGTAGTGCCGTTTCATACAAAAAGCCTTCCAACCCCAAAACAAATCACACAGGCTGATCCATTAGGGATCATAGGGCATTGCCCCACAGTTTTGCCTTTAGCCAGCCTTCTACCAGCCTTCATTTTCACACACAGCCCAGAGGGCAGCACCACCCATCTGCTTCCTCCTCCTCCTCAATCTCAGCACTGCCATTGTTGAACACCGCAGAAAGGAGCATGAGGACAATGGTAAAATTAATTGGCTCTGTTTGTCACTGGAGATGGAGTGGACTGAGCATAAAGGAAAGCAGGATGGAAGTGAGTGGCAGAGATATTGTGGTATGTGAAGGACCCGTAGTGCAGTGGTAGAGCATCTGTCTTCCACTCAGAAGGTCCCATGTTCAATTCTTGGTGTCTCCATGTAGGGCTGCGAATGTCACTTGCCCCAAACCCTGGAGAGTGACTGCCTGACAGAGCAGACAATACTGAACTAGATGAACCAATACTGGTTTTCCTTCTGAGGATACTTAAAGCACAGCATTTAATATATGGATGTATATGTAACTCACTGTGCTCCCTTGTGTTAGGCAGCCTATAAATCTATGCTCCCTTTGGTTTTATATATAATATACCTCTATATTCTATGTCACATTTAATGGGCTTTAATTTTGCCCTTCATCTTGGTATCAAGTTTATTATGTGTGTTAACCTGATTGTTCTTTACCACTTGCCATAACTTGATTTCTACACCTGCTTGCAAAAGAAAGAAAAATGCATTTGATTAGAGCATGGACAGGGGTCCTCCTGATTCAAATGTACAGATTGCCCCTTTATGTGGCTCGGAATTTAATGCTATTCAAATTGGAGGTGAAGCTTTTACTTAATAAGCAAGCAGGGGAGAGACCGCCTCCCCTCCCATGGCGCCAGCAAACAATATGTTTGTTCCCACACCCTGCCTCTCCATCAGCATTAACTTCTTTGCCATCCTCCATTCGGCACTTTGCTGAAGCAAATGAAAGCGCTGGCTGGCAGCACAGATCATTCCCATTCATCACTGCCTGCTAAGATGATGCTGTTGTCTCTGGCGACAATACAGGGGCACAAACCCAATTAGGAAGCTCATAGACTCGCAAATGCAAACGCATTGTGTGCCTCCTGGTCTATTCAGCTCTAAAGAGCAACCCTGATACTTTCCCTTTGGCTTTTTCCTGACTAATGCTAATCCTGCCTCCACTTATATTATTACTTAGGATTTCTACTGCTCTTTCCCCAAGGCCACCATATCATAATGCGTTATCTTATTAGACCTCGCAACAGCCCTGTAAGAGATGGCACAGAGCCGCATCCCCATTTTACAGGAGTCCCCATTTGTTTACTGACTGCAGTGGGAGCAGCAGTGTTGCACCAGCTGGTCACATCCCTGAGGGCCATAGCTCTGGGTCACAGAACATGCAGAAGGTCCCAGGATCAGTTTTTGGCATCTCCAAGGAAGGCTGGGAAAGGCTGCTGCTTAAAACCTTGGAGAGCTGCTGTCTGTCAGTGTAGACTAGGGATGGGGCACCCCAGGCCTGGTAGCTGAATGCAGCCCTCCAGACCTCTTTATTTGGCCCTTGTGGGACTCCCAGGCCACACCCTTCACCCTCCTTGAGGGTTTTTGCCTGGTTGGGATATGACCTTGAGCTCACATGATGCCTCTTGCTTGTTTCATTGGAGGAAAGAGAGGAATGTGCGAGTTTGTATAGAAAGCAGCTATTACATCTCCCTCCTCCCTCCACCTCTGGCTTTTAGGCCCTGGAAAAACGCCCCGGACAGAACACAGCCTTGTACCAGGGATGGGGGAGAAATTCAAACCAGTTGGTGTTTAAAGGTGAATTGATCATTTGCCCCTTCCGAAACAATATGAGAACAAATATGCAGCCGCCCTTTGAAATTCAGAGCTGTTAGGATTTTGTGATGGTTCTCCAGTGTTTACAAAAATGCATATATTAGGTAATTTTAAAAAAGTGTATACAAATGAACGCATGAGTGAAAACAACATACAAACATGTATTATATTAGGAGGCATCGCTTGCAAAAAAAAAACATATGCACACACAGAAAAGGTATTTATTAGGAAAAATGCAACTAAAATGGTGAAGAAGCTTCATGAGGATTTTTATTTATTATTATTAAATAATAATAATTGCAAACTGCTGTAACAAGAACTAGATTTCAGATTGGAAAAATGAGAAACTGGGAGACATGAAAGTGGGCTGGAAAAGGCTCTGCACTTCTGGTGTTGATCATCCCGAACCAGATGGGCCAATAGTTTGATTTAATGTAAGTCACCTTCCTAGCCTGCACGAAGCTCAGGGCCAGCCAGGCTGCATGGTGTATAGAACAGCTTAATGGCAAGTAGGGCTGGATGGGTGGGGGGGAATGGATTGCTGCCATTACTGACCAACATTTAATCATGGCGGAGTGCTGGGTCCACAGCAAAGTTGGCATGATCTGGAAAGAAGATGTCTGCATCCATTATAGCTAAAGTGTTACAGGAGCACCGGTGTCCCCCTTTCAAAGAAAAGGAAAGAAGGAAGACCTGTATAAAAGTATTTTATTTTTAGGCCACTGCAAGCCAGGCATCAATTTGCTTTTCTTTCAGCTAAAAACTCTGCTCAGAGCCAGCATTGGTACTTGAAGATACAGCTATTTAATCTGAACAGTCCTCCTGATGGACTGACACTGGCTGCTCTCTGTGTCCTTGTATTTCCTTGTACGGTTCTTTCTTTTAACAAGCAGACTGCAACCCCTCTTTTGTCTCTATTAAACAGAAGAACAACGCAAATAAATCTGCAGCGGGCTGAGAAAGTGCTGCTCTTAGGAAGAGGTGATATACATTTGCAATTAAAGTGCGGCTCTGGATTACTCCCTGGAAAATAGGAAGCAAGGCCACGCATGGTCTCCTAGGATTTGTGCAGAGTAGACACATTTAGAAGAACCAGGCTAATCTGAAGCAGGGTGGCTAGGAAGCAAGGAGAGGACAGAAAAAACTCAGCTTCTCCAGAGGGTGGGAGAAACTTGGGAAGGCCTCTGTCAGGGGAGAGTGCCATGGGCAGAGTGACTTCATGATGTCTTCCCCTGGGATTTAATTGAAGTGTGGGAAGCCAGGAAGGCTGCAGAGATACTTTTAGAATAAAAGCAAGAGCGCCCAGAAATACCCCTTGGCCATCACAAGACTAAAGTAAGCATGACAAAACCCCTGCATCTCATTCCTGAATATTTCACTGAAATTTTCTCTCCCCCTTGATAATTTTTGAATGTCATTTCTTTTCCTCTTAGTTGGTGGAGAATGGTTAAAAAAGAAACAAAGCACAGGATACCTTGTTTTGGCACAGCACTGGTTTAAACAAACTAGACATACAGAAGCTCACACACATCTCCTTGGCATGTTGATTTAGATCTGGAGAACATCCCACCACAGTGTAACTTAGTTTTAAACTCAGCGCCAAGACTTGCTGCTATTAAGAGAGGAAATGGAACAAGCAATGTGTGCTCAAAGGCTTAAAATGTCGCCTTGCTTCGCAAGCCCAAAATCTGCCTCATAAATAAATAGTGGGAAGCTCTGTCAAGAGAACTGAGTCTATTTGTCATTTTCATTATCTGAGCTAAGACAATGTCATCCCTCACCTGAGGTTTCAGAGCTAACATGGATCCCATGCAGCAGGTCAAGTTAATGCATCCTTTCCTTTCCTTTCTAGCATTCTTCCTTTGTTTTTTAACTCATCAAATGCCTGGTCACAAACCAACCCAAATGTGTGGGGAAGAAAGAATTGGCAGTAGGAAGGGATGCTTTGGTCCTGCTGTGCCTGCCAAGTAACCCATTGCATCTGAGGCTCTACCCCTCCCCCAAACTGGGAGAATGATGAAAACAGGAAAGGTGGGTATTGGCAGAGGAGAATTGGCTGTTTTGCTTCTTTTTTTCAATTCATATTCCTCTCTTCCTTCCAAAGGTGCCCAGGGTAACAAACTCACCTGTCATTATTAGGGCTGTGCACCAGATCTGGCTGAGTGTCAACCCAAATCAGGCCTATTCAGAGTGACTAGGATGTTCAATGAGTTGGGTTCAGATAGCCATGGATCGCTATGAGTTGGGTGGTTCACATTGATCCGTAGCTGTCAGGGGTAAGGGCATAAAGAAGGGTGAGAGATAGGAAGGGCAGAAAATCCTTCAAAAAAGCCCAAGACCTTTCTCTGATTGTTTCATGCATCTTCCAGGAAGTGCAAGGGCCAACTCCCAGCCTGCCTGAAGCCTCCTTCTCCAGCGTTGATCCTCTCCACTCAAGAGCTGTTCATTGGAGGAATTGATCCTACAGGCATGCTGGTGATGGCCCACAGATGATTTTGCTTTAGGAGCATCACCTACATAGGATTAACCCCCATCACCCACACAGGATAGAACCCTCTGCTCATGGAGGGTTCCATATCCTGCAGGATTGACCCCTCTGCTGATATGAGGGAGAAGGAGGAGGCATCTCAGCACCCTTGGTTTTGGCTAGGATAGGGAATGGATCTCTGATCTCAGTTCCCAGCTATATCTTTGATTAACATTTTAAAACCCCAATTAAACATTATTCCTGCCCCCAAATTTATTCAGGGGGTGGGATCTAGGGCAGGGTGGTAGTCCCCAGGTCAACTCAGGGCAGGGTGACCTGATGTGTCAACCAAGATCTAAAGAGCTGGCAAGAACAGTGACTCCCAGTCATCAAATGCTATAAAATCTGACAACTGCTGCCAGTAAGAGTAGACAACAGATTAGCCACCTACCTTTCAGAGCACGTACAGAGAGGAAGATAGATGAAACAGAGTCGCCACAGCTCAGGATTTCCTGCATTGGCAGGGTCAGGGGGTTGGATTAGAAGACCTTTGAGATCCCTCCTAACTTTCAGTTCGGGGCTAGAAAGGCCAATGGTGCGAGCAGGTATGCATCATGTTCATCACTGCCCCAAATGAACTGTGTGGGACTGTGGCACAGCTTTACCTTGCTGAAACCACACTGATGATATGTTAATCTGGTGTGTTTCATTATCTCTCCGGGGAGAGACACGTTGAACAGCAAGAGTGTCAGAACAAGAAAGCCCCAGGGAGCACCTGAAAGGATGGCCCTTAGGGTGACTGAACACTTGTTTTTTTATCCATTAATAGGTTTACACCTCAGCAGAGTTAACATCAGTGTTTCTTTTTCTCCTTTTCCTCCTTCGCCTCCTCTATTTGCCAAGTTTTCTGCCCTTTAAACTTTTACATTGTTAACATGCATAAGGAAAATGCCTTAAGGGACAATGTTCATTTTGTCTAATCAATGTGTTTGCTTACAAACAGAGAATTCAAATACGGGCATCTTTTTCTCAAGGAGCATTTTAACTTGGTGCCATTTTCTTTGCCGGGGGAGGGGGAGAAAGGATTTGCTCATTTGCTTATTTGTTTTAGCTGCCGTTCAAATCTTCTTAATTAAAATGAACTTTGATATGCTAACTAGATGTGATTTTCATTTAAAATTTGCAAATTATTTACAAAAAATGTTTGCAATAATTTTCATAATCTTGCACCAATGAGATATTAGCCATCTGCCAGGTGCAAATCCATCGTGTGATGAGGAGCTAATCAGAGCTGTTAGCCCACAGGAAGACTTTGGCAGGGAGTAAATTGTCTACCAGCTAATTATTCTCATAGGAGGTTTGTTGGCTCATAACGAACGCTGATTGCATATTACAATTTGACATCCTATTCCACACCACAACTCTGTAGGACTGAGTAGAAGATTTCCAATGTATCTACTTCCTGTTTCACTTCCTGTCACTTCCTGTTTTTGTGTGCTATCTCTCTTGTTATGAGACGCTTTAGGCACCTGTCTGAAGGCAAGCAGTTAGGCTAGTCCTATACTTATTTGCTTTTTCATATGATATAGCTGTTTCTTCATTGGTCTAATCCTGACAAGTGATTATGGGGAAGGTTGTAGCAAAATGTACCCAGTACTCAGTTGCACAAGTAATGGTCATGGACCTGAGAAAACTACACATGAGGGCAATCTTCATTGTTCAAGTACATAGAATCATAGAATTGTAGAGTTAAAAGCAGTCGGTGTGTAGTTATGCATGCGGTCAATGTGTAAAGCCAAGATTTTTGTCTACCATTTCTGTTACTTAGATTTGCTTGCTGGCTACCATTTATGCAAGAAGGGACTGAGCAGTGTTGATATCAGCATACCAAACTTGTGGAATGCCACAAATGTGATGCTAGATAGATCAATACGCCGTCTTTCCACCTCAAATGGCCCTCAAAGCAGATTACAACAACAACAAAAAATGCCGTAAAGTACCAATACAGTTAAGATGTAATAGGTGGCCATGATCAGGGGGAAACTAAAGAGCATTGTGTTGAACATGGGGTTACCTTTCCCTGAGGAACGGTACATGGACCTCATCCTGCCAAAGTGCTTGGATTAGTGCAGTATTAGTGCAAGAGTACTTTGACATGGAACCTGTGGCCAAAATCTGACAGACAGACACCCACCCACCCACACCCACACCCACCCACACACCAGCCTTTACACTGTCTTTCCAAAGCCAGCTAAGCTAGGAAATAGGTGTGAGGCTCTGGCAGTGTCCTAGAGCCTTCCTACCTCTTTCTGAAAGCTGGGAAAGCACTAACTAGAATTTGGGAAGGAGGCGGGATGCCTCTAGGACCCTATCAGAGCCCTCACGACTCCTTCCCAAAGCCCAGCGCTTTGCTTACACAGCTTTGGAAGGCAGTGTGAAGGCGGGGGTGGTGTCAAATGTTGCAGAGGGCCACCAAAAAGTCCTTGAGAGCTGCATGTTGAACTACCCAGGATTAGTGCATAGACCAGTCAGGGACTAGGCTGTGCATGATTCCTGCTGGCATTTTCCAAGTCCTAGATCATTGGAAAGGGCTGTATTTCCCAAGGCTAGACAGCTCATCCCACTTCCTTAACAAATCCTCACTGACTGCTCTGGGAGCTTTGCAAACTGTGCATGTCTACAAATTACCAGGAAGCACTGGGCACTCCCTGCTAGTTTAACATAAAAACAAAACACATTTTAAACTTTCAAAAGCAATCACATACCCGCACACTTACTAATTTCAAGGTTGCCATGGCCAGTCTCTCTCAGCCGTGAAATCTGGAAGTACCAAGGAATTGTTTTTAAAATGATTTAAAAATTGCTTTACAATTTATTTATACTAGCTTTTATACTAGATTAGGCTATATTGCAAGTTGCTTTGGGAAGGCTGCCTTCCTTGAGAAACAGGGCATCAATAAATATAAAGAAATAAAACAAGCCAATTAATCAAGCACAATTGGAAACTACAAAATTTAAAGCTGCTAGTAGCAACAAAGAGATAAAACGGCAAGTTCAAGGACCATAAAAGGCTTGGTGTTTTCACTGAGCACCTAAAAAATGACAGTTTAGGCCTGATAAATCTTCATTGGGAGGCAGTTCCATAAAAGCGGAGAAGCCACTGCTCTGTGCTTAACTGTGAAAACTTCACTTCTTATGCAAACAGATACTGTTGACCAGGAATTGTTCAAATCTCAGTAAGAGCGATATTGTTCTATTTGACACAAAATTCATAATTAGGAGATATTTCTCATGAGTTCTTCTTTCACATTCTTTAAAAAGAACTATGATGTGTGGACACACCATATTTATGGTAACTGCATTTGTGCAATATGCGTGGTTTGTCTATATAAGTGTGTGTGTGTGTGTGTGTGTGTGTGTGTGTGCATGCACGCACATATTGTGTGTATAACTCCACCCACTTTTAACTTGGGTCCCACCCACTTTGGGCATGCGGCTCCTGGGTGGTTTGCAATGCACTTGGATTGATAAAATACTGTAAAAGAGGTATGAAGTCATTCCAGAAATGATATCAAAGAGCCACCATCAAGCACTATTCTGAAGGACTTGATTGACCTGCACAACATCAACACCTCCTCAATATATATATATATATATATTTCATAGCTTAAGTTTATGGGTGGAAATGGAAAAATTTAGAGGTAAAGGTAAAAAGGTAAAGGACCCCTGGACGGTTAAGTCCTGTCAAAGGCGACTATGGGGTGTGGCACCAGTGCCAGATTTATGTATAAGCTAAACAAGCTATAGTTTAGGGGCCCACTCTCTTGGTGGGGCACAAAAAAATTAAAGGGAAAAAAACCTGGATGTACATTTCTAAAATATAAGATAAAAAACAAATAAAATAAAACCTACATACAGCAACAGTGTTTTGTGTTGTGTAGGCTCCTATGATGTAAGTAATAGATACCTATTAGGTCCATAAATTACCATATAGCATATATTCAACACAAAAAACAGTGACAATTTGTTGTTGACAAAGGGCAGCTGGAGCTATAAAGGGCCTCATTACCTTCGGTAGCTTATGGCCTCATCAAACCTAAATCTGGCCCTGTGTGGCACTCATCTTGCTTTTAGGCTAAGGGAGCTGGCGTTTGTCCACAGACAGCTTTCTGGGTCATGTGGCCAACATGACTAAACCGCTTTTGGCACAATGGGACACCATGACAGAAACCAGAGTGCACGGAAATGCCGTTTAAGTTCCTGCTGCAGTAGTACCTCTTTATCTACTTGCACTGGCATGCTTTTGAACTGCTAGGTTGGCAGGAGCTGGGACAGAGCAACGGGAGCCCCATGGTGAGGATTTTAACTGCCAGCCTTCTGTTTGGTAAGTCCAAGAGGCTCAGTGGTTTAGACCACAGCGCCACCCAGAGCCCAGAGATGGAGCTTCATTCAGCCTGAGAAATCCAGAGGAACTATGAGTAGAAACAGCCACATCAAAGCAAAACAGAATGAAGAACCCCTTCAATAATCTGACGGGCAAATGTCTCCTTCACCCAGAACAGAGAGGCTGAGGCCCAGGAGAATGCATAGCATTTGCAAGGATGTACTATGAAAAGGAGCAGCAGGTGTGAGAATCCTGGCATTACGGATGAAATTCCCTAACTACATAGATATGAGAGTAATAAATATTGCCTCAGGACACCCACTGAAGCAGCTGTGACAGACACCTCTGAAATGTCACCAATAAACAAGATGTTTGACATTTCCAAGAAATGACATTTGAGTAAAACGCAATAACAAAAGTGTTTTGTGTGTTGTTGTTTTTTTATAAAAAAGATGCTTAATAGAAAGATAATGACAGGAACCTCCAAACATCCGGAGGCTAAGGTTTTGTACAGTGACCAGTGATAAGGGGCTCAAATGATGGGTGTCTTATGCAGGGCTCTCTTTTCTGGGGTGGTGGTGGTAGTGGAGACCATTCTGTATTTTCAGAGCATAAAAGTCAGATCTGGTATATCTTATATGCATCTTTCTGATGGAACAGTAGATGGCTGAACCCTCACTCAAGACTGAGCTGCCTGCCACTCAAGGTAAAAGGAGAGTTGTGCATCCATGGACTGCACCTTTTCAGTGATTATTGGAATGTCATCCCCTTTATCTGTGGATCCTGCAGAGCAACAGAAAGATCAAGGCAAGTGAAGCTTTCTGCAGAAATAAGGACAAGGGTGAAGAAAACATGGCCAGCTAAACCTGGAATCCAAGATGTTAGATAGCAGAAGATGTGCGTATCATTCTGCTAGCTCCGTTTTTGAATATTGTGCTTGCCGGGTATGATAGTTTTAAAGTACCTCTAGGTTGTTGTTGTTTTTTTAAAAAAAATCCTTGATTGATTAGATTTCTACAGATTGTTTTCACCTCACCAGCCCACAGACAACTTACCAAGAAGAAATAAAACATGGGAACAGGAAGGAAATAGGACAATCGTTCCAGTAATGCCATCTTTTTGTGTGTGGCAATTCTACTATAATGGCAGTATGGTACTTTTGCTACCTATCTATCCCGGAAAAAACTCTGGGAAGAATGTATTGGAAGGTTCTTCCTTTTCTAAAGAGATCATAAGCTGAGTGTATTTTTTTATGTTTGCCCATTATTGTATGATTTCTCAAGGGCCTTGAAATGTGAAGCTTGGTTTGAAAAACAGATCTTTTTGTGGAACAGGAGAGTTCTGCATTTTTTAGATTATTTAGGTAAACCTCATATGAGTAATAAAACACACACCACATGTTTTAAGGTATACAAAGCAGTTCAAAGTGATGGCCATGCTGTATGGAAAGCTTCCATAAAAGCGTGACACATCAAATCATATTCTGCACAATAAAATGGTATGTGTTAACATCCTCTGTATAGCTTTAGATTTGCTCTGAGGAAGTATGGATGTGGAAGTAGTTCAAGTGTGGCTGCTCAGCTGTCTGAAACAGGCTCCACAGAAGGGATATTCTCCCAACCACACATTGCAATGACCTCTCACCCCCTGGAAAGTTGTCTTTATAGTGAGTAAGATGATTGAGCCATCTTTGACTTTGAACACGACTCACCAAGGCCTTGCTACCTGAGACCCTTTACACGGAGAGTCTAAGAACTGAACTGGAACATTCTTTATTCAAAACATGTGCTCATCCCTTTGCCTTCTGTGGAAACAACATGTGAGTCGGTGAGGCAAGTCTTTTTCAGACACTCCGTCAGGTTCATTCCCAGAGGTCATTACGAGGTCACAACCACACGCTTATGCATAGCATAGCATGGAATGACTGACTTGGCCACTTTGTCAGGTAAGAGAGTAGAGGAATCAAGTGGAAAGTTGCTGGGTTCAGATAAAGCTCAGATCCTCATTCATGTCAAAGTGAACAATCAGTGGCTGTTATGGAAGACATTTTTGCTACACAAGCAGCTTGTAGCTAGGTCTAGGGGCAGTTTCGGATGTATCACAGTAGTATCTGGGGTTTTTTGAATGTGTGGAGTTCTCTTGTGAGAAAAATGATTTCTTGAGTGAAGAGCATATTTTTGGGTTGCTTCGAGTAACAAACAGCCTTGAAGATGAAAGTAACAGTCTGCTTTAAGTTGAAGGTTTAATAGGCTGGTTGGTACTGCTATTTGAAATGGCTTTAAACAGCCACAAAAGTTTGTTTTGGCAGGTATTCTCACTCTGGACTCCCGCTGAGTCTAAAGCCACGACTGCAGTGCCTGTCAAACCCATAAAGCTTGAACAAGCTCCATCAGTTTCACTGCCTCTGCCTCTAACTGGCTTGTGAATAAAATGGCAGTGCCTTAGTCTGCTCCTTGAGACATTAACAATGATTGTCTCTCACACTCTTTTTAAAAAGCACCCTCATTGGATTTTACAGCCTGCAAGGCTCTGACATGGGTAGCAACCAAGAATGTTTCCCACAACTGAGAGGGAGAAATATATATATATATATATATATATATATATATATATATATATATATATGGAAGGACTATGAATACACTGATCTGTGCGTAATTGTTTTTAGAGTGGGGAAGAAGTTGTGCACTGTACAGAATTTGCAGATTTTTGTGGTTGATAGTAAGAGCATCGCATTTCTTTTACAACAGGACTTCTTCTCTGAAGAGGGGCAACATTGCACAGGTGCAATTTCCCCCCAGTCCTGTAACCCTGTAATAGCGTCATGGTTCCCTTTCCCCCTGGTCTTTCTGATTCAGACCCAGTGTGGGAGGCACCTAAGGATGAGGGCAATTAGTAGTAGGAAGGGGAGGGAAGACTATGCTGCAGAGCCCTCTTGCTAAGGCCCCCTTCTGCCTCCAGACATGAGATGGGAGTCCCAGGGGGTGCCCCTTCCCAGCCTGTGGAGAATGAGGGGCACTCATGGGCCCAGCTAGCTGGGGAAGAGTAGGAGAGTTCAGAAGAGGAAGCTGTCATGGTCCCGTTCACGGGTGATCGAAGTCCCAGCTGGGGACGTTGGGACCGGGGGCAAGATGGCGGGGTGGGAGCAGGAACGGAGTCCAAAAGCCAGGAGTCAGGAAGCCAAGAGTATGAGGGTCAGAGAGCCAGGAGTCAGGAAGTCAGGGGTCCGAGGATCAAGAAGCAAGGAGTCAAGGAGCCAAATAAAGCAGGGCAGGGAACGTGTTGCTATGGCAAAGAGCCGACAGGAAATGCTGACCTTATATCCCTTCCCAGCTCTTGCCACCAGGTGCTGTGAGTTACCAATCGCCTCACCTGTGAAACCACGCCTTGCCTCTTCAGAACAAACTTAGGAAGGCCCCAGTTCTGCAAAGTCCTATTGGTCACAGGGCCTGGCTCCTGCATGTACACCTGACAGAAGCACTCCTGCTGGTGTCTCCCAGGGAAAGGTGTCGCCAAGCAAAGAGACTCCCATCATCAGGAAGAGTACCCATCTTCAGAGCAGGAATTCCCGCAGGGAAAAGACTCTCTGCTTAAAAGCTTGGCTGGTAGGTGGGGCCAGTGGCGTAGCGTGGGTTGTCAGCACCCGGGGCAAGGCAAGTAATTTGAGCCCCCTAACCCGTGGATTTGCGCCCCCTAACCCGTGGATTTGCCCTAACCCCAGATGTTGCGCCCGGTGCGGCCGGCCCCCCCTGCACCCCCCATGCTACGCCACTGGGTGGGGCAATTGTTGAGACAGCTTTGCAGCTTCCATACAGTCCTGGAACTCTTGCTACTAATATTGAACTCAGGCACCTTGGCCTTGTTCTCAGACCAGATTTATTGCTGCCTTGTAAGAGTACCTGAACTACATTCTGCACTTTCCTAGGCACCGAGTTTGTACCATTAGAGTTTACTTCTTTGCTTTGAGATTCAGTCTTGGGTGGGAGCAAGGACAATTAGGATATGCTGCTCTTACATAAATGGAAGATAAGAACATGAAAGTAGCCCCGCCGGATCAGCTCAAAGGACCATGTGATGCAACATTTTCATGTGAACCTGTGAAAGGGGACAGTCTTCTCCCACCCTGCTTTGAGGACTCTCTACCTGTGCTGCTGCTCCCTTGCCACTAATTTAATTAGAGTGCTTCTTATAAGGTTGTCTCAAGCAATATCCCCATCTCCTGTCAGTTAAACAAATAACCACAATGGCACTTCAGTGCACAGTTCCATTAACTTGAATGCACTAAGAATGAAGCTGGCATCTGCTGGGTAATGTGTTAATGGCTTTGGGAGCCTGAGGTGTAAATAGCAGGTAAAATAGCCTTAGTGGCTGCTGAATTGGCATTGCCTTCCTGTGTACACTTGTCCTACAAAAAGGTGTGACGGGTCCTTACAGCCTAGAGCTCCCTAACACCAAATTGTTTATTTGAGGTTGGCTCCACTTTAGTTCATCATAAGGTAGAATAATGAGTGGCTCTCGGAACATTCTTATAATAATAAATATTTGACAAGATCCTTTCCCACTTTTCTTTGTAAAATAACTCAAAGCAGCTAGCAGAGCGTACAGTTTAAAAACAGTATCGAAACCAAAACAAGAAAAACAAAGGCAAGGACAAAACCACATCAATCATATCAAACTTCCAGCTGCAAAATAAAAAATAAAAAATGCAGAAACCAACTAGCAGTACAACCCTAAACCTGTCTAATTAGAAGTTAGCCCCAATGGGAGTTCATGGAACACATAACACAAACATCCTGTTTCCATCACTTCCCACTCTGTGGAGTCAAAACATATACCGTCATGTGAAAGAAGACAACAATCCTATGACTGCAATCATAGATCAGGAATTCTAACAATGCTTCCTTCTACCAAGTCAGACCATTGGTCCCATCTAGTTCAGTATTGTTTCAGACAGGAGTCTCTCCTTGGCCCACCTGGAGATGATAGAGATTGGATCTGGGACCTTCTGTATGCAAAGTAGATGCTCTGCCACCCGTGCTTCTACCTCTGGTGTGCAACCTATTGAAGGCTGGCCAAGGGTGAATGTGGCCTTTTGACCGAGAGAGAGAGAGAGACAGAGAGACAGGGGCGGGGGGGGGGCTGCATAAGCCTGAGTCTTGTTCACATAACACTAAGCCATGGTTTAGGGTTACGTTTGACTCAGCCCATTGACCCCCTCTCACACAGCAACAACAACAAGCCTTTAAAATAGCTACAAGAGTGCATGATTGGAGCTGTGACCAGGAGGTAAAATACAGGCTCAAAACTGTTTCTTTGCATTTTTTACCCTCTGTGAATAATAGCAGCTTCTGAGAACGGGGATATAATTAGGAACACAGCCTTGGATGAAAGATTTGAACACTAACTACCAATGTTACTGCTCCTATCAAATTTGGAGATGTCTGTGGCTCCTTGGTTAAAAAAAGTCAGATCTGATCATGGATCTTCTGCATCAGGTGTGTTTTGGCCCTAATGGATGGATGTGGAATTAACACTGTGTATAGCTCAAGTCATAGCTCTGTGTGCTACAGGCAGGCAGGCAGGCTTTTTTTTACTGTAATGAAACACTATGGGCTTCATTTAGATTTTATCTCATTATTATTTCCCTCCAAGAAGGCTTATCCTGTCATTAGGATTCCAGGCTGTCAGGTCTCAAATATTTAGAGAGCAGCTGAAATCCATTCCTTGCCTCTTAGCAGCATATTAAGTTTGGGATTGGCTGCTGACCTGGAGTCTGAATGTTAAATTTTCTTTTCTAAAACATAAACTATCTCCAAGATGCCACAAGGAATAGACACGTGGATGTGCCAACAGCTCTTCATAATGAGAGCAGAAGAAAAAGAAATAATATTTCCTTACCCTGTTGTAGTCATTCCTAGTTTTGTATTCATTTGTTTTGTAATGAATGAAAACACTAAATTGAATTAGCCCGTTCAGCTTAATTGCCGTGTAGCCCACAATTAACATCCAGAGAAACAAATGGTCTGAGCCAGTGTGGTGCAGTGGTTAAGAGCGGTGGACTTGTAATCTGGTGAACAGGGTTCGCTTCCCTGCTCCTCCACATGCAGCTGCTGGGTGACCTTGGGCTAGTCACACTTCTCTGAAGTCTCTCAGCCCCACTCACCTCACAGAGTATTTGTTGTGGGGGAGGAAGGGAAAGGAGAATGTTAGCTGCTTTGAGACTCCCAAGGGTAGTGATAAAGCGGGATATCAAATCCAAACTCTTCTTCTTCTTTTTCATGTCTATTCATGTCTATTCAAGCACTGGTCAATGGAGCTAACTTCTGTGGCCATTTCTGGAGGCCATCATTTTATTGTCACAGAATGCCCCAACCATTGCATTATTCCATGACAATCTGGGGTTTTGGTGAAGATGATCGTTGAAGTAGGAGCTGCCATTTTCAACCATGGGTATATTTGATAAGGCTACTGAAAAACTGAGAAGAAAGTATATTGATGCATTGCCAGAAATACAAAAATGTTGTTGAATCGTGTCCCCTGACCCAAAACTACAACAGAAATTACTTTCTAAGTAGTCCTAAGCAGTCCTTTTAATGGTGTAATGAGAGAAGGCATGGTTTTCTTTGCAGATTATTGAAGCACCCTAATTTTCTGAAAGAAGAGACCAAAGAGGCAGTGAAGCATTCGGTTGTTAAAAGTATTATCCAAAAAGCAAAGTACAAAAAAAATAAAAATCACAATAGCTTAAGTCAGCTGTGTTTGCATTGGACTTTGCTTTAAAAATTGTATTTGATATACTAACTAGCAATTGGTTGTGTTATTTGATACACAACTCAGAAGGGCAACCTTGTGCGTGATTTTAATGTATTTTGCTTGGATCATGTATATATTTGAATTTTGAAAAAAATATTTTTCTCCCAAAGTTCCTGGTGGCGGACTTTGGAATGAGCGACAAGTGCCCTGGGAGCCAACAGTCAAACCAGGAGGCAGGTCTGAAGAGCATGTCAGGACTAAAGATTATCCAAAAATCCAGGAACACATCAGAGCACAGGAATACTATATTGTCCAAGCAAAACTCAGTAGCCCTTCCTGTCCAGAAAGGTCCCATGGCCAGTCTGGATGGGCAGCCCATGTCCAGAAGTTTCTCCACAGAAAAGATGCCACCTGCAGTTCTGTGATTCACCACATGGGGCATCTGCATACAGAACCAGCAGCTCTTGACAATGGCACATCCTTCTAGGTAAATATGTAGCCCAGTCTTTCTCAACCTTGGGTCCGCAGATGTTCTTGTACCACAGCTCCCAAATCCCATCATTCCTAGCTGGCATGGACAGTGGTCAGTTATGATGGAAGCTGTTGTTCAAGAGCATTTGGGAACCCAAGGTTGATAAAGTGTGGTTTTTGCAGCCTGAAGGAGACAAATATTATATATATATATATTGCTTACATATCAAGAAGTATATAAATAATTCCGTTTCTTTGAGGTTCGTTGACCTAACTATTGCTGAAGAAGAGTGTGGCCCAAAGTATGTGCATGTTAGGTGTTGTTTTTTTAAAAAAGCATTAATTTATTTATTTATTTATTTATTTATTTATTTATTTATGCATGCTTAACCCTCTGGATTATTTTTTTCACTGGCCCCTGCTCTCTCTTTCTCTTTCTTTTCCACACCACCTCCCAGACTCACCAATAACTCTAAGGCTACAGTGTAAATCGATCCCACAGTTAATTTCATGCTCAGCTCCACCATGCGTTGTGCTACATTACCTTGATAATTTATTGATGCATGTTTGCATAAAAATCCCCTGTATTTAATCGGCTCACTGAAAGGAGCCCAATTGAGATGGGTTACAATGTTTCTTTCAACAGATTGTGCTTGCAGTGATGGAAATGAGGCATTAGGTACGTGGCAAGCATTCTGTGGCAGTGTAGAAAACCGTCTCTGGCAATACAATGGCGTGTGGCAGCACATACTAATTAAGACAGATTTAATTATCCAGGCTATGACTCCTGCTTTGCAAATTAGAAGTAAAGACACACTGTGCTGTGAGACAGAGAGGGGGAGAGGGAAGCAGAGCACCAACGGAACATGGACTGTAGGAGTGAAGTCAGGGATATGCGACAACAAAACGACTCCATGCTCTTGGATTAGTTCATTAGCCAAGTGTTGAAGTTGGGCCTGATTGGAGATATCTCCTAAACCCCCAATCCTTAAAACTGCACAAAAAAAATAAATGGATAGCCTAAAATCTTAAAGGGCTATTATAGAGGGTTTTATGCAATCAGATAAGTAGTGGAGTGGTTATCAGTGCCTTCTGTGGTTTGTGGATAGTGTCATTACATGGCTACACATTAGGTGGCACCAGACTTAGCTGTATTTAGATGGAGTGAGGCTTTTCCTGGTACTATCCTGATTGGAGAGAAGCAATATATATATATATATATATATTTGGTCTAGCTCCCGGTGATGAATTCTGTATTCTGAACAGAGCAACCCCCTCAATCATCTATGATCAGAATACTCCTTTGGGTGTCCTCTACTGTCAGATATCCTGTGTTTTGTTTTTAACTACGCATTTTTAGGTAAATGCCTCATCCACAATACTTCAGCTGATGAAAACGGGCCATTCCTTGTATAATTGCAGAGTAATTAAGGAGGTGGGCCTAGCCTCTAAATAAATTAATGAATGGCTTTCTTAGACCACTAACATTTCTCTTGCTCTTGGACCAGGACAAAATGCCACATGGTGACCTCCTGCATCTATTTCATGAACCCTGGTGGCAGCAGAACTCCAAGCATTGCTGAGTACCACTATTTAAATTATCCACAATGCCCTAATAAGTAAAGGTAAAGGGAAACCTGACCATTAGGTCCAGTCGTGACCGACTCTGGGGTTGCAGTGCTCATCTCGCTTTATTGGCTGAGGGAGCCGGCGTACAGCTTCTGGGTCATGTGGCCAGCATGACTAAGCCACTTCTGGCGAACCAGAGCAGCGCACGGAAACGCTGTTTACTTTCCCACCGGAGTGGTACCTATTTATCTACTTGCACTTTGACGTGCTTTCGAACTACTAGGTTGGCAGGAACAGGGACCGAGCTATGGGAGCTCACCCCGTTGCGGGGATTCGAACCGCCAACCTTCTGATAGGCAAGTCCTAGGCTCTGTGGTTTAACCCACAGGGCCACCCGCATCCCTAATGTCCTAATATTGAATGCATATTGGGAAATTAGAACGAAGTGAGACCCAGCCACCAGGTGGTCTCATAGGACCAGGGCATATTCATCTTTTAAAATAAAAGGGTCCAGGCCAGGTGTTAGCAGTGAACCATTCCAGATGATGAGGACCTGGCAGTTGCCCAAGGATGCCAGGGGCTAACACAGGCCCCCAGGATAAGCGCGCAGCATTATTGTACTCTTGATAAAGTACATCTTGGTTTTAACACAGACCACATTAAGGATTCTCATTGTTTTTATGAACTTCCATAAACTAAATCAGATAATGCTGACCTCTCCATAAAGCCTTGACTTGAATATCACTGGAACTGGCAATAAATCAGTTTTATAAAATTGGCTTCAGAAAGGAAGCCCCTAATAAAACATTAATGCACAACATCAATTGTGAAGGAAATTATCTGTACAAGGGAATTAATCCTTCCCTAAAACTCATTCACCAAAGCCCATGTCTCGTACAGCCAAATAAGGAAATAGGTCTCAGTTCATGTAGTATTAGTAGATAAATTTAATTTATTGTGTATTCATAGATGGTACGGACATAAAATAATTGGAACTGCAGCATAAAACTACACAAAATCTTCCTTCAGATATATTACTATACCTATTTTGCCCATTTAAAAATATAAAATTAAAGTTAAATGCAAGTACTGTAATAAAAATGTACATCGTCGTGAAAATCAGTGTGATTCTTTAAAAAATATGTCTACAAACAGAATGTTCACATATAGAAGCTGCTAGCTTCTAAATAATTGAAATCTTCTGAGAATTAAATAAGAATCCAAAGTTCTGCTGTACTGACCAAGGGGAGTCAAATGTCTATCACAAGCTGCTTCTTCTAGAGACAACTGAAAATTAGTGGGGAGGATGCCTTCCGAATCTCTGCTGGAAGGGTATTCCACAGGATGGGACTGGTGACACTCAATGCCCAACATCTAGTTGAAGCCAGTCAGGAACACGGAACAATGAACAATGCTCAGATTATCCCAGTGACCAAGCTAGGATATAAGGGCTCAGGTGGTATTCAAGGTACGCTGGACTGAAGTTGTCCAGGGCTTTGCATATTCTTACAAGAACCTTGGTTCATTCCAGAAACTTCAAAACAGCAAAGATCTGCTGGTCTCCATGCCCTTGCCAAAACTATACCCTGGGATATCAAGGCTATTTCCAGTGTTATGGAGGTGATACCTTTTTTCCACATTCCAGAAATGGAATAAAGAGGAGACAAATCCTTTGTTATGACACTGGGCCTACAACCAAAGTTATTTAATTTTGTTTCCCATCCTACTGCATGCCTATGACACGGGGGGAAGAGGGTTTGCGACGGCTATGATCCTGATCAGAAGTGTCATGCGCCCCATGCACAACAAGCTTTGTATTTGCAATGGGAGAAAAACTCACCCCTTCAGCAAGTTGCATCTGGAAACCAGTGATGGGGAAAGTGATGGTGGTGGTGGGAGGGTAAGTATCTGTTTCCTCTTGCCAGGCCTCTACTTCAAATGACCTCTTTCTGACATTGCTTTGCACTAATACAAGCAGTTGTTGAGGTTTCATTATCCTCGCAGGTGATGTGAGTAAAGTATAGTAAAGTTCTCAAACTTAATCTGTTCCGGAGGTCCGTTCTGAAACCAAAGCGTTCCAAAACCAAGGTACACTTTCCCATAGAAAGTATTGCAAAATGGATTAATCTGTTCCAGACTTTTAAAAACAACCCCTAAAACAGCAATTTAATGTGAATTTTACTATCTATCAAGACCATTGAAAATGAAAGCAATAAACAATGTACTGCAGTCACACAATCAATCAATGAATCAGTAGCTGAACTGGGTTCCACACAGTCACAAAAACTCAGCTTTTTTGTTTTTAAGCTGAAGTGAAAATTCCTTTTAAATCAAGAGAAGATGTGCTGTGAGACATCATGTACAATAATATTATGAGAATAATATTATAATAAAAAGGTAAAGGTAAAGGACCCCTGGACGGTTAAGCCCAGTCAAAGGCGACTATGGGGTTGTGGCACTCATCTCGCTGAGGGAGCCGGTGTTTGTCCACAGACTGCTTTCCAGGTCATGTGACCTGCATGACTAAACCGCTTCTGGCGCAACAGAACACTGTGACGGAAATCAGAGCGCACGGAAACTCATAATAAAACTCATATGCAACAGTGATTTGGTTTGAAACAACTGCTCCAGAGAGGAGAAGTGCTTGGCCCCAAATGAGCCATCTCCTGAAGGGACTTCTGTGGTTCCTGCTAAATGCTTGTTCTTGAGACACTTGCCGATAGAGGAAATGTAATTACAATTTTTGTGGTTTTCAGTTGCCAAAAGATATGCCGCATGGAATGGTAGAAAGCCAGATTAATGAACGAGACATTACAAATTTAAACAATAAAATCTTCACATTAAGTAGGGTGGTTGTCAAATGGAATTCCTAAGGGATATAAATATCCCATCCCCATTAATCCCCCCATAAATTCATTATGATGCTTGTAATTACAGTGGAAATGCTATTATAAATAAATGGGCGATTGCTACTTAAGGAACTGCAGAATTAATAACATTTGGATATTACTCAACTAATTAGCTACAGTTTTAAAGGAGGCCGTGATTCAACTGCAGCGTGTACAATTAACTTTACCCCATTTCGTCTCCTCTTTCCTGACCTTCCACTAGAAAGGATAAAGGGAGATGAAATTCTTTGCCCAAAATGCATTTCGGCTAGCCTGATCTTCAACCTTGGTAGGAGGTATAATAATACTGGCGCCACAAGGTTTTCTTTGCCAGCGTTAACAGTATAGCTCTGTTCAGGATTTTTTGCACAGATGACTCTGTGGAGGTGGGGAGGGGGACACCACTGTCTCTGCCCCAAACTCCATGTCAAGGGGAGCTTCAGGTTTTAGGGACCCTGATAAAAGAGTCTCTGGTGGGGCCCTCTCTTCCTCTGATATCTGAGCCCTGGTTGGCTTACCTGGCAGCAGAAGTTGGTCATGCCACCCTCACAGGCATGCAGGAAAGGGCCTCCTTGGTGGCTGCTCCCAGACTCTGGAACTTCTTCCCTGGAGAAGCTAGCCTGGCTCCCTCCTTGTCCTTCTGTCAGCATGTGAAGACCTTGTTCAAACAGGCTTTTGAGAAATGGCTGCTTTTAATGAAATGCTGTTTTTATTGTAATTATTTGTATGTTTTAAACAGATCTTATATATTTATATAGTTTTAATTGTATCCATTTTTGTAATGGCTGTTTTTTCTATGTTTCTAGCGATTCTGGTTTTTATCTGTAAACCACCTAGAGTCCAATCAAGGGAAAAGCTGGGGTATAAAATAATAATAATAATAAATAAAAATAAACACCACCACACCACACCGGCAAGGCTTGTGCCAACTCAAATATTTACTGCAAAGGAGACAGTCTCTTCAGTTTTCCCTACCACCACCACCACCTGCCTCTCCCCCTAGGACAAGCAACGTTTTGCCTCGTCAATTTCTTTGTTATATGCCTTTCATGTTTCCAGGTAGTCTAAAAGGAGATTTATTTTTTCCTTTCCTTTCTTTGTAGTTCAGATATTAGATTATGAAATACGTCCTTCTCTCCGTTTTCCATTGGGCACATTGACTTCGCAGCTGCATCTGTCTCAGTTTGAACCTTTATGATTCCTAATTTTTGCTTTTAGCTTGCACTCAACAGTTCTGTTTTTCAGCATTGCTGCCTGCGGTTAGCTGATCAAACTGTTCTGTAGCTATTTGTAACAGTAATTTGAGGAGAACTCCGTCCTTGCTTTGCCCCCTGCTGGTCTACCATACACACTGCTTAATTATAGGATTGAATCCCAAGATTTATAATGGAACCTTTTCACCCTGCCTCATTGAGTTTTACAAAATAAATCTTCCCAGATATCAGGGTGGACTTTTCAATACCCATCTGCAAGGACGCCAACACGGACTGGGATTTTATAGAGAGGCTTCATTAAACGATGTGTTTACTTTGGGGTTTATGTGATCCAGAATCATGTTTGCTGGCCGCCTAGAAAGATTACTGAATAACGAGAATCTAATAATGCGGCACATTTTGAAGAAGCCTGTGTCAAACAAGGGTGCATTGGACGGCAGTCCTGCATTCGAAAGCAGGAAGGCAGTGGAAATTATCCAGAGGCTAATAACTTGGGTTTGCCATCAGCTTAACATGAGTGCCATGGAAAAGCCACTACTGCAAATGGGAAGCTGATTGCATGAGCCTTCTGTCACTAGGGAATGGTACCCAGCAATGGTGAGGAAAACCCATGCACAATGAAACTGATTGTTGAATAAATGTTATATAAACTAGTACATTGATCAGTGCAGGAGATGTTTGAATGGCAGGTGTCAGGGACTGGGCAGAGGAGGAATGGTGGAGACTGCTGTGGCGATCACACAGGGTCCCTGGATGTTAGATCCCTGCGCCACCACTTTATTTTTCGCTGCCACCACCCAGGCCCTACCTGGTACAATACTGAGTCCAGTCAGGGTTAAATTGGAACATAAACGTTTGTTTATTGCAGTTTAACAAGCGTGTGGTTTCATCAACAGTATCGGTCAGTTACAAACATGGGGTGCCTATCCAGACCTATAACCTCCGCTACCTGCTCTCACTCACTAAACCACCTCTCAGATATTTACTTGTCTTCCTAGCCCCTAACTATTCCTGACTCAGCTTATTTTGCTACACTAATTCAACCTACCCACAAACTCTATCCCAATTCACTCCCACTCCAACTAACCATCCAATTCCCAACAAACTCCTCCCTTTGCCCCTCCCAGAGCTGGTTTTATAGTCCCTCTGACTCCACCCCCTGGGTCCTGATTGGGTTACCTGTTTAACTATTTCACCTCCAGCACTCTCATATGTTAACGGCATAATGGCCTCCCCAGCCTGACCCTCCAAGAGAAGAAGAAGACAGTTCAGAAATACCACAGGAGTTTGCGGGGGGTCGCAGCTCAGAGGAAGATGAGGGGGAAAGTTGGGAAATAATGGGAGAGGAGGAGGCAGAGCCAGAGCAGCTGGTTGACACGTTATCACTAGAAAGCATTCCAGACTTGCCATCTCCCAGAACCTGGCAAGCCTTAAAAGCAGGAGAGCAAAGAGTTTGGAGACAGATGACTCTAAGCGGCAAACTTAGAAGGGGTGGTGCTGTTGACAAATGAGGAAGTGGGAGAAAAGGGGGGAGGGGTGGAGATTTACTCGGGACAATGCCATTATTCCAAGAGGTGGCCTTCTCAAGCTTCTTTCTGTAAATATTGAATAAAAAGCAGATGGTAAGGACTTTTCCTTGTCTTATCCATTCCTGGCAACTTGTCTGATGGCAGGTTACAGACTGGTTGGCATATGCTTTTTCGTTACGGTGATCTCCAGACACCTGTCACCTCTTTTTTGTTGTTGCTTATAGCAGCCATTGTGTGCTGGCACCCACAGCATTTTTAACAACGTAACAAATACCGGCAACTCATTTTTTTTAACCAAAGAACCCCACAAAACACTACCTGTGGCCTGATTTCTTATCACTCAAAATATGAGACAAGGATAGCTCAGTCGGTAGAGAATTGGACTCTTAATCTCAAGGTTTGAGCCCCATGTTGGGCAAAAAAGATTCCTGCATTGCAAGTGGTTGGACCAGAGACCCTTTGTGGTCCCTTCCTACACTACAATCCTTTGATTCTAAGGCAAATGCAAACCATACCTAGGAAGAACATGGATGAAGCTTGTGGCATCATGGTTTCAGGGTTCATCTTTGGATTGAAGCATTTTTATTACTAGAATGCCTGACCTGACCCCTTGGCCAGACAGTTGTCTATATGAGGTTCTATTCAAATGTTTGAAAGAATGCACATAGATTAAAAAGGGGGGGGGGGCTTGAGTCTGTCCCTTCATGAACATTTATTCTCTGTATATTGATTGATGTCTTAAAAAAGGACGTTGCTGACCAGCATGGTGGCTGAGTATATGAACTGCACTGAAAAGCATTGGGCTGTAACCATTGTGAATCCTACTCAGAGCAGACCCATTGAAATTAATGGATGTGACAGGCTTGGTCCCATTAATTTCAATGGATCTACTCTGAGTAGAACATAGTTGGAGACAACTGATTATGTTTTCAGGTGACATCAAATGGTATCAAAGTTCTCCTGGACTGGGATGGCACATTCACACAAGCAAGTCACCACTCAATGTTGCATTCTTACCTTCAGGATGTGAATATCTATGTCTTTAGAACCTATTGCAGTCCTAAATGAAATACTTAGAAGGTGCTACCGGCCAAATTCACCTCTGGTTCCACCTACTCTAGAATGAAATAATCCATCTCACCAAATGCTTAGAGATTTTAAAAACCAGAAAAGCAGCTTGGAGAATTCATCTCTATCTCTGAAAGGGGCAACTCATTGATGAGTTTTATGATTTGAGGTGGCAGGGGGAATGGGGGAAGAAGAAAAAGAAATTGTATTAGAGCCAGTGTGGTACAGTGGTACCTCGGGTTACATACGCTTCAGGTTACATACGCTTCAGGTTACAGACTCCACTAACCCAGAAATAGTACCTCGGGTTAAGAACTTTGCTTCAGGATGAGAACAGAAATCGTGCTCCTGCGGCACAGCGGCAGCAGCAGGAGGCCCCATTAGCTAAAGTGGTGCTTCAGGTTAAGAACAGTTTCAGGTTAAGAACAGACCTCCGGAACGAATTAAGTACTTAACCCAAGGTACCACTGTATAAATGTTAAGAGCGTTGGACTAGGACTATGAAACTCACTGTGTGACCTTGGACAAGTCAATGTCTCTCAACCAAACCTACCTCACAAGGTTGATGTGTGGATAAAATATGCTAGCTTAAGGTACTTGGAAGATAGGTGCAATACAAATGAATGAATGAATGAATGAATAGATTTATTGTGACTTTGGGATATAAGTAGATGGCATAGTTTTCTCACAATGCCATGAGGATCAGTCATGCGCTGCTGCTATGGCAGAAAGAATGGATGGAGCGATGCTTTGCTGACCCCAATAATGAAAGTGTCTACCTCTTCATTCAAGAAGAAGCCTCCTGTGGTTCTGCCTGACACACTGATGTCCATGGCATGTCCATTAATGCCGACCGAGGCTGGCTTCCATTTCACCCCCGGGCGTGTGTTTCCCAGGTAGTTTGCTTTCTCATCCTTCTCTTGCCTTGCAGAGACAAATGAATCTTGATAGAGCCAGAGGGCTCCTTCCAGTGACTTCAAATTAATCTGTATTTAAAATTCTGATTCCAATAAATTTTTAATTGAGTTAATTAAAATTGTTTTCTCACCAGAACCGAATAATGGGATTTGAGTTCTAGCAATGATGGATGGTGGTTGGGTGTGTGGGGAGCACTGACGTCATACCAGAGGAGAGGAATAAATAAGTAAACATGTCCAACGCTAGAAGATGAAAACTGGCGGAATGTGTTGGGCCTATGCTGCTCAGTGAGATTCCCCATAACTTTTGATATACTTTAGGTCCTTTAGCTGATTTTTGGTGCTTTCAAAGGGCCGATCCTTTGCCTCCTTGGGGCTTGGCAGGCACCACTGACCAGCCACCCCACACCTGACATTAGGTATAGGGCAGGTGGGCATGACTTGGCCCAAATGGCCTGGCAGGTCAAATGGGGAAACCTGATGGACTTAACTAGGCCCATTGACTAGAGGCTCCCTATTGCCATTATTTCACCTCTTCCATAACAGAGCACATTTCTAGAAACTTCCTACTTGGGAAAGACACCAATGGCTAAAATTCATTATCTCAAATGAGAGGTTCTGGGGCTTAAAGCTGGCTTCAGATGTGGGGAGGATTGCATGTACTCAGTGGGAGATTTCCAGAGGCATAGCAGTGATAGCCGCAGTGCAAATGTCAACCCAGTAAAAATAGTAATAACAATTACAGATAGGTAGCCGTGTTGGTCTGCCACAGTCAAAACAAAATCCCCCCCCCCCTTCCAGTAGCACCTTAAAGACCAACTAAGTTAGTTCTTGGTATGAGCTTTCCTGTGCATGCACACTTCTTCAGATACACATAACAATAACAATGTTATCATTTATACTCTGCCCATCTGGCTGGGATACCCCAGCCACTCTAGGCAGCTTCCAACACATATAAAAACATCAACCACGGAAAACGTCTTGCTACAGGGCTGCACTTCAACCCAGTGTTCCCACTTGTGTGTTTGCACTGCACTGACCTCCCCACTGCTTTGGCCCTCCGCCTCTACCTCCCAAGAAGCAGCAGCAATGTGACCGACTGAAGGTCCCACCATGACATCTACTAGTGCTCAAAACATCAGGTAAAGGCACTCTTTCCTAACAGCAGTAAGGGAAGGGAGAACATGAAAGTCCTTGCATTAGTCTGGGCTAGGCTGCCTCTACTATTAGGCAAATGGAAGTGGTCACCTCCAGGAGAGTGTCATGACAGGTCAGCAAATTATTAGTTTATTACTGTTGTATTTTTTCCTGCCTGATAGGAGGACCTTTTTTTGTCTCAAGTGCTAAAATAAGTTGGTCAGTCTTGACTATGATACACTTCGACTTGGAGATGGGAGGCACCATTTACTGCTCCTTCACAGACACCAAAGTGTCTTTGATAGGCGCTGGATGTATCTACTTCTTGATCTGACCCAAAACTTTTGCTAATGCTGTAAATGGTGCAGGAAAGTTATGTTCCTCAGAGGAGTGTCCTGGATTCCATTAATTATTACTGAATGTGCTGCAGAAACCCCTGTGCATGTTATTTTTCTAATATTTATTAGCTGGTAGATTTGTGTATATTACAGAGCACTTGTTCAGCGCAGAACATCAATTGAGTTAATGTAGGTCTTATCAACATGTTGCCACATAGCTTAAAATAATTGCACAACCACGACAATTATTCATTCATCAATTATTACCGAAGTATTCGTGTCCTTAAATGGTCACATCATTTAAGAGCTGGTAAGTATCATCCTAGCATCATCAGATAAGAACATGAGAACATAAGAGACTGGTGGATCAGGCCAATGCTATGTGTTTGCCATGACCCATTGCACTTTTTTGAGAAGACTGTTGGCTCACCCCACTTGCCTTCAGCAGAAGGGTGAAGTTCTGATTTGGATTTAGAATGCCCCTAAGAACTAGGTATACAGCCTCAGCCCAGTATACCTGAAGGAGCATTTCTACCCCCATCGTTCAGCCTGGACACTGAGGTCCAGCTCCAATGGCCTTCTGGCGGTTCTCTCACTGTGAGAAGTGAAACTACAGGGAAGCTTCTCGGTAATGGCGCCCATCCTGTGGAATGCCCTCCCATCAGATGTCAAGGAAATAAACAACTATCTGACTCTTAGAAGACACCTGAAGGCAGCCCTGTTTAGGGAAGGTTTTAATGTTTGGTGTTTTTAATATATTCTGTTGGAAGCCACCCAGAGTGGCTGGGGAAACCATGCCAGATGGGCGGGGTATTATTACTGTTACTATTATTATATTATTATAGTCGTTGAGTTTGCTTTTTTCTTCTTCACTCCCACTACCCTTTCCCTTGGCACTGTGTCTTGTAGATGGTAAACCTGAAGGCAGGGTTTGTCTTATGACTTACCTTTTCAAAAAACAACAACCCCAGATAAGATGGTATAAATGAATACACTGCTGCTACTATTGCAAGTAAAATAAAGCAGAAGCCATTATTTGACTAGCTTCTAGGTTTCTATGCTTCTTGCTAAATGGTGATTCTTTTATCCCACATTTCCATCAAGCTCAGTTGCCATGTCATGGCATTCTGCCGAGAGCTTAATTAACTCTTTGATGACCAGCCCTTGCTGCTACTGTGAATTTCACATGCTGAGAAAGTCATTCTTCATCCTGGACTTAACTGGAGCTGCTTGAACAGCTGTGGGTTACTTGTTCACCTTGCAAGTCTCTCTCCCCCCACCAATTATTTTTTGTTTCCTTATTGACTTGTTTTTCTCTCCCCCCCCCCAAGATTTAGTACAGGATATTGTATTTTTTTTATTTATAAAGCTGTATTATTGAAAGAACATCTGAAAGGTGTTGGTTACTATTTCAAAAATCTTCCCAAAGCTGTGTCAGCAAAAGAAGAGTTCAACCGCAGAGAAGCTCATTTTCCAGTTCAAGGCTGCATGTCTAAAGACACTTAGCTAGACATAGGCCTTGCTGAAATCAATGGGCTCATTTCTGAGTGTGTATGCACAGGATCAGGTTGCAAATTTACTAAGGACTTGGGAGAAACGGCCTTCAATAATGTAGTGGAAAAGAACCTCAGTTGTTTGGTGCATGTGCAACCGGAACATCTGAACTTCCATTATCATTCCACACATGATGAATGAATTCAACAAGCTCTCATGAGTCAAAGGCAAAAAACATGACGTGTATGTTCTTCTCTCATACGATGGTTGTTTCTGTCAAGACCTTGGTCTTGCTGTGGAATGGTGAGATGAAACAATTGCTCCTAAGCACCTTCTCTGGGATTATGGAGCCTGGAGGCTCCCTGGATTTCTGGGGAGCTCCAGCTGGTAAAGCAGCCATGCTTATGACTGAAGCACTGGTGGCAAATGTCTTACAGCAAACATGAATGAGCACAAGTAGCTGCCCATAATCATCCCTAGGGAAATCATGCATCTCTACTACTGTTACATTATCAAGGAACCATCCACAGAGGGAGAGGGGAAGAGAGGGAGCAATGAATGTGGGCAGCTGCAGTTACAGATACCTGGAACTTGGCAACAGTTGGGATTAAGGTGATACAGCCACAGGGAAAAGTGGGGCGTTCAAGGTGAGACTTGAAGGAAGAGAGAGTAGGAGGAACACTGTATCTCTTCAAGGAGGGAGTTCCATGAACAGGTAGTGGAAAGAGGGAATGGGTGGAGTTGGGATGCAGCAAGGCTGTAGAGAGCTTTCAAAGCAAGGACACTGAGTTAGCATTGACTACAGTGGGACATGGAAAGCCTGTGTCATTAGCATGCTGGTGATATTTGGAGACACCCAAGAAGAGGAGAGAGGGAGAGCTGCAGAAAGGGAGGGAGGGAGAGGGGAAGAAAGGGATCAAAGAACAGAACCTTGAACACCCCAAATAGAGAGTCACGGCATAGCTTTCCACAGTGAAAAGATTAAACTCTGGCCAACGGCTGGAGAACGAGCTACGAACAGAGTTGCACAAAGACTTGGAGGGAACCAGGGAGAGGTGGATGTCCAGCTGTATCCTTTGCATTGAGGATGATAAGGACCAAGTAATGTTCTTGAGATTTGGCAGTGAGAGGATCAACTTAAAGAGAGACATTTCAATGGAATACAAAGGACAGAAGCTGAATTAGAAGGAAACTAGTGTGGGGTGGGTGGGGAGGACTCATAACACCTTTTGATAGCTCAGTTGGTAATCTAAATCTCAGGGTTGTTGGTTCGAACCCCACATTGGGTGAAAGATTCTTGCATTGCAAGGGGTTGGATTCGATGACCCTTCCAACTCTACAATTCTATGATTCTATAATGCTGAATTTGTGATGTATGGAAGTGAGAGCTGGACCATAAAGAAGGCTGATCGCCGAAGAATTGATGCTTTTGAATTATGGTGCTGGAGGAGACTCTTGAGAGTCCCATGGACTGCAAGAAGATCAAACGTATCCATTCTTAAGGAAATCAGCCCTGAGTGCTCACTGGAAGGACAGATCCTGAAGCTGAGTCTCTAATACTTTGGCCACCTCATGAGGAGAGAAGACTCCCTGGAAAAGACGCTGATGTTGGGAAAGATGGAGGGCACAAGGAGAAGGGGACGACAGAGGACGAGATGGTTGGACAGTGTTCTCGAAGCTACCAGCATGAGTTTGACCAATTGCGGGAGGCAGTGGAAGACAGGAGTGCCTGGCGTGCTCTGGTCCATGGGGTCACGAAGAGTCGGACACGACTAAACAACAACAACAATGCTGAATAAATCAAAGAGGGGATAGGTAGATAAGTTAGGATGGGGACAGGTAAATACAACAGAGATAGACAAGAGCAGGAGGGATGTAGGGAAGAAAGATTCTCAATAAAATTAGTGAAATTCCCCAGGCGTTTTGCACATCGGTGAGACAAATAATAACCCTATTGTTAAAGACCAGAAGCTGTCATGGAAATAGTGTTTGCCAATCTCTGTCCTACCCAATCTACCTCTTACTTCTTTGATTTATTCAGTCAGTAACTGTTATGAGAAATCTCCTCCCCTTCCAAACCCCTGGTTAAGGCCTCCTTTGACACAGTGTCCCTACTCTGCCATTCCGATGCACTGCCAATTAAGATCATGTTTCAGGGCTTGCTGAAGGCTTCCTGTCAGTGTAATGAAATCCTCTCTCGCGCATATCAGAGGGTGATGGACGCTCCTTGTCTAATCACCATTTAATAAGGTGATATTGTTGTCTCCCCGCCAGTTGTTGAGGGAACAGGCCAGCGCCTCCAGGCAGATGACGGATATGCCGGCTGAATGCAAAATTGCTCACGAAGGGGCTTCAATGAACGCATCACTCCTTGGAAAGGTCAAGCATTCCAAATTATTGCCACACGGTAGAGAACTTAACTCCCACAGATGTCATAAATCTATGGGTAAATGGGCCCTGTCTCACTCCTTCTTGAAGGTTTCCCATCCATTCATGTGCTCCTCCTCCTTCGTTTGCTGGTCTTCTGCAGCAGGTTCCTGTCACTTGGCTACTCCAGCCTTTGTTTGTCCACCCAGGGTTATTATGCATGACGTTATGCTAAGGATTCTGTACTGCAAGTCCCCGGCCAAATTAGAAAGACACCTTGCCTGTAAGGAGAGATTGCCATCTCACATATATTTTTGTAAGCATGGCACAGGGGTGGAGTGGGGTGATGTGGCAGCACACACCTGTTCCTGTGGCAGTGACATTGCTGCCACTTTCTGAGAAGGAAAGGGGGACTGGCAAGATGCTGGGGAGACAGGGTGGTACAGGGTGGCCCTAACAGTGGGAGGGCTGGAGTGGTTCTGCTGATGTGTCTGGCCTCCACTGCTCACTCTTTGTAAGTAGTAGTGAACAAAGGAGCCAAGGTCCTTTTGTCCCCCCCTAAAATATTTGAAGGGACTCCCCCCCCCACCGTTGATGGACATTGCCATTCAAGTAGTGCACATTTGCTGCAGCATGTGATCGATTATGTGGGTCAGGGTTTACCTGCCTCGACTCCCCCATATTTTATTCAAGTTGATACCCCTGGTAGTGACACCACAGCTGGGAGGCTGTGTATGTGCCACTGCCCCTCGCCACTAACTTTTTTGCATGGCAACTGTGGCTATGTAGCCAGATCTCCAAAGTGACATTGCACTGCAACTGCAAGGAAAGGCCATCACTTAATGGTTGCGCTGCATTTCTAAAATATATACTTAACCTGTACACTTGTAAGGAGGTTGTTACAAAGTCTCCGGGGCTTTCTTTTCTAAAAGAAACTGATCCCACGAAAATTATTACCCCCCTCGTAAGGTCAGCGTAGATAATGTAGCGTGCTAAGTACAATAACAAGTTTTTAATATCCACTCAAGGTTCCATCCTCAAGTGAGTAAGTCTGTCGTTCATTACGAGCGATAGCTCAGCGATGGCGGACATGCTCTGCATTGCAAAGGTTCCAGCTTTAGTCTCTGCAGTCTCCAGTCAAGGCTGGCAAAGACTCTTGCCTGAAAACCTAGACAGCTGCTGCTTGTATTGAGCTATAAGGACCAGCATTGGGCTAGGTCAGGGGTGTCAAACTCAAAATCATCGGGGGCCGCATCAGCAGTTTGGTCACCCTCAAAGGGCCGGTTGTATCTGTAGGACTATGTGTCCGCTCTTTATTATCATAAATTATTGTCACTGCATTTAATTATTACTGTTTTTTGTAATAATGTAAGTAATAACTAGCTCTGAAAGCAGAAACATGGCGGCCGGGCGGCCGGGCGTCTCCTTCCCTGCGCTGCTTCGGCCGCGTCTGCAGCCACCGCGGGACCAGGCGGGAGGCCAGTCATGCCCAGACGCTGCCAGCCGCTCGGAAGGAGCCGTCGCTCCGCCGGGCAGCGCCTGCCTGCGCGCCCCTCGCTCCCTGCACCGAGGATGGCGGGGGCGCCGGGCGCAAGGCGGCGCCGGGGCTGCTGGGCAAGCGGCAGATGCTGATGCACTTTGGGGAATTCCTGTCACAGGGAGCAAGGCAGAAGCGGAGGATGACGGGGCACGTTCCCCGGGGGAGCGGGGCCGCGGCTGCCTGGCCAGTTTCGTCCCACGATCCTGGAAATGCTACACGGGCCACATGACGAGGTCTGGCGGGCCGGAATCGGCCCGTGGGCCTTGTGTTTGACACCCGTGGGCTAGGTGGTAGAAGCCAGCTTTCTGTATGTCTATTTCTGTGTTGCTTTTGAACCTATGGAACATGCTTCCCCGGGAAACACCTGGGCTCTTTTTAGAAGCAGGTGAATATATATTTTCGAGCATTTTTTGGAATTAGTTGAGACATTTTAGCACTGTTTTTATGTAGCTTTAACTTCGTTAATGCTGTTTTTCACTGGATATGTATTATAGTTTTAACGATACTGTTACATGCCACCCCAGTCTCCACAGCAATGCGAGATTCCAGGGTTCCAGGCAAGGGTTCAAATTTACTTTGGAAATGAGGCACAGTGGAGGCTGTAGTGTCTTTATGATATATGGTTTACTTGCACATTTATACAACCTGAGCCTACAATGGAGGGGCTTCCAGCATTACACTCCCAAGAGAGCCCTTCTTCTCCATCGCCACAGTCCTGGATTCAAACATGGTGCTCTGACCCATCCCAGCCTACTGCAATTTGCATACTGAGACCTCCCCCCCTCCCCAGTTTGCATCAGACAAACTGAAATCCTAAACACAACTCTGCAAACTAACACAGAGCTGGAGGAGAGGCTCCACCCCTCTGCTGCCTGGGACAGAGTCTCTGCTAATGGCGTGTATCCCTGCCTTTGTTTGCTTAGCAACTCGGCCACTCTTAGCAATTTAATCACTGAGGATTCATGGTAGGGTTGCCATATTTTGAAGAGCAAAATAGAGGACAAATTTGCTGACCAACTTTTAACTATGGATCGCTATGACCACTCTACCCATGAAACAGAGGATGTGTTCTGGAAAATGAGGACATATGGCAACCCTCTACCCCTTTCCTGGTTTCAGGAATTTAGGGGAGTCTTGCTCCCACAAAACTTATAACAAAATAATGAAAATAATGAAAACAGATTCCTAGTTCGTTCTAGGGGGAAACTTATTGTTTTATATCCATTTCATTCAGGGTTTAGGCCTGGTTTTGGCACGGAAACTGCTTTGTTTGCCCCTCATGATGACTTTTGTCTGGAGAGAGATGGGGAAAATGTGTCCCTGAAAATTTTCTTGACCTCTCAGTGGCTTTCGATACCATTGACCATGGTATCCTTCTGGAGCGGGTGTGGTGGTAAACATTGCTTTGAAGTAGTTCTGATGCTTCTTGGATGGTTGTTTCTAGAGGGTGATGCTTGGGAAGTGGTCTTCAGCCCCATGGAGCCTTCAATGTGGTGTTCCTAAGGGTTCAATTTTATCCCTTATGCTGTTTAACATTGACATGAAATCACTAAGTGGGGTTGTTCAGAGTTTTGGAGTACTTTGTCAGCAATATGCTGATGACACACAGCTCTACTTCTCCTGCATAAAAAAAAATAACAATGATCTGATTTAAACCACAGTCTCACCAACTGAAACCCAATATTCTATCTGCTACACCACATTAGGGGTTGTATCCAGTGTTAGTCCTAATCAAAGTAGACCCATTTAAATGAATTGACATGTTTTAAGTCCATTCATTTCAGTGGGAATGGTCTGAGAAGAACTTAGTTGAACACAGCCCTATGGATCTGAGATGCTTTGCTAAATGATTGACACAAAGCAAAAAGCTCATTCCATAATGAAGTGCAGTATGAATTATATTTTACAGCATTCTTCAGTTGTGGTACTTTATGGGAGAATGTGTTAGGGCAGAACTGCTGTGTTCAAACAATTCTGCTGTAGTTTTGCCATACTTTGATTCCATAACATGCACACACTTCTTTTGGGCTGTATATATCATCATCATCTGATGAACTCAGGAAAGCCAAACTAAGTGTATGGTTGTTTTAGATTGTGTCAGATCATTCCCAGTTAAACACTGACGAGTCTTCAATTGCTTCCTGCTGTTCTCACGACACAATACTGTGCACAATAGATGTGCAGTGAATTAAGGAGACAGATTGATAGATTTGGACAAACCGGAGTCGAGAAAATGAGAAATGCTCCCACAGGCCCCATTTGAAACCTTCACTCATGGGCTGTGCTGTGCACATACCTGCCACTTGCTGTCAGTAAGTTTTCATACTGGAGCCCTCCTACAGAACTTACTGTCTCCCCAGTGGTTCCCATCTTACTTTCTCTCCCAAGTACTGTTCATTACCACAGCTGTAGTTGCAACCATATGCATAGGATCCAGTGGTAGGGTCTCCAACCCCTCCTTCTACTCCTCTTCCCCCCCTTCAGCTTCAAACCTGCCTTTGTATTTGTTCAAATTACTAGAAGGTATCTTAATGAATCCTAATTTCCATCCATAGCTCAAATGAGCTGCAGCCTGAGTGTAGTCTGATTTGATTTAGATGAACTATGCTTTGATGGGAATTCAATTACAATTTTTTTAAAAAAAGCAGAACATAATGTATTTTGACGACACAGGAGTTTCAGTGCTAATGAGATGCATGCTAACTGCTGCAAGGACTGTATTTCCCCTTTTGCTTAGTACATAGGATGCACATTAATTACAGTTTCAATGAAGAAAACAACAACAAATTTCCCTGATACATTTTCTTCCTGTTAATAGCAGTTGCCTTGCAGTGCCAGCAATATTATGGATTGGCTTTTCAGCCACTTTTTATTTCAAACAACTTAATTGTGATCACTGGAAAAACAATTTAGCTGTGCCTCGACTCCATATTCAGTTTCATAAGAGGGTCATTTATGCAGAGAAATGTATACATCATATAACAGTCAAGGCTGAGTTGCCTTTGTTAAATCTGCTGTTTCGTGTCTCCAAACCAAGAATGGAGAATGAATGGCTCTCCAGGAATTGTTGAACTCTGGCTTCCATCAGACCCAGCAGGGCCAGTGGTCAGGGAGGATGGGAGTTGAAGCCCAACAACATCTGGTTCCCAATCACTGTTTGCCAGTCATTCCTTTCTGACATTGATGTCCATGTATCTATTTAGAGGTTTTGCTGCTGTGAGGGGATGCAGGTGGTGCTATGGTCTAAACCACTGAGCCTCTTGGGCTTGCCGATTGGAAGGTTGGTGGTTCAAATCCCTGCGATGGAGTGAGCTCCTGTTGCTCTGTCCCAGCTTCTGCCAACCTAGCAGTTCAAAAGCACACCAGTGCAAGTAGATAAATAGGTGTTTCCATGCGCTCTGGCTTCAGTCATGGTGTTCCATTGTACCAGAAGCGGTTTAGTTATGCTGGCCACATGACCCAGAAAGCCGTCTGTGGACAAGCGCTGGCTCCCTTGGCCTGAAAGCAATATGAGCGCTGCAACACCATAGTCACCTTTGACTGGACTTAACTGTCCAGGGGTCCTTTACCTTTTTTTACCTTTTGCTGCTCTGAGATTTAATTTCATTCTCTATAAAATTGACATCAGGTTGTGGGTTGCTTTTGATTACCAAAGGACTGACATTCTATGACCATCTTGTTTCACTCTCACCAGGGCCAGATTAAGACCGTTAGAGGCCCTAGTGACTAAAAAGATTTTGGTGCCCTCATATATATCTGATTCAAAATATAAACAACAATAAATTGTAAAAAAAAGTTTTTTAAATGAAACAAAACCTATAGTAAGATGGAAAATAATGTTTATTTTTGTATACATCCACTTAATTTATATTTGAACAATTTTCACCTACTTTTTCTAATGGCAAAGTCTTTGATCAGATCCTCAAAATGGATCTTACATAACACATCTGCTTCTATACGTAGTAGTGGCAGAGTTGTTTTGCTGGGATTTTAATATACTTCAACTGAGAGAAATGAATGCTCAGCTGAGCAAGTTGTGCGACCGTTAATGTTAAAAATCCAGCAATGCAAAATTTCTGTAGTGCCCTGCTTCCCTTGATTCCCTGAGCCATAGGTTTTCAACCTTTTTTGAGTCCATGGCTCCCTTGACCAACTACATTCTTTCTGTGGCACCCCTGTGGGACTCAGGAGCCCAATTATGTCACCCCTTGCCTGCAGAGCTGGCAGCCTCTAACCCTTTTTTGAACACCCTCCCTTGTGGAGTGTTCCCTCAGCCTCCGTTCCCCTCTCCTTTGGGAGCCGCTGCTGCCACCCCTGGTCTCTGAGCGGTCCCCACCCACTCCAATGAGAGGTGCCTCCTCACACTGCCCCACAGGGGCCTTGGAAGAGGATACCCCAGCCTTAGTGGCACAATGGAGACTGGCCAAAGGTGAACATGACCTTGGGAGGCAGCAGTGGCAGCAGCGGGTGCTGCTGCATGCTGGAGAGCCTCCCCTTCAGCACCAGACACTCAGTTCCCAGGCAGACAATGCACACAGCAAGCACAAGAAAGGCCAGCACAGCACCTGCCTCCCTGGCCTCTCACTTGTCTGTCCATTCCCAACAGCAAGGACTGGTGGACTGACTGGCTGGGCTCCCTCAACCGCCTGCTTGCCCACCCGCCCACTTGCTTGCTTGCTTGTTATGATGCCGCCTCAGCTCTTGGCACCCAGCACCCCCTGGCCCGCCTCAGAGGCACCATTCACCTGCGAAGCTTGTAGCCAGGGCTGCTGCAACAAACAGCCACACAAGCCTTGGGGAGGCAGAGACGCAAGAGGGCATCAGAGGAGAGAGGGAAGAAAGAGAGACAGATGCCAGTGTTGCCTGCAGCACCCCAGGCCACCATTCAAGGCACCCCAGGGTGTCATGGCACACTGGTTGAAAACCACTACCCTAAGCACATGCGTATTTTGCTTAATGGTTAATGCAGCCCTGATCCTCACCCTCAAAGATTTCAGAGAATTTGCAGTAGTAGAGCAACTACATCCAGGGCCGTCTTAAGCATATCCAGCACCGTGGTGCAAAGATCTCTCTGGCGCCCCCTCCTGGCAACTCCAAAACAAGGGAGGGGTGGTAGAAAATGTCCTCTGCCTTCCCCACCACCCTGATCCCCGGCGTGGTGGTGGCGGCGATCAAGCAGGAAAACGTGCTGGCGGACATGCTTTCTGGTGTCAGGGCGCCCAAGAAGGCAGCCCGGGAAGGCTGTGCACCGCCTTTCACCAGGAAGCAGGAGGAGGACAACGACCAGAAGCAGGGCCATCTTTAGCAGATGCAGAGGCTTGGGAGGAAAGCTGTGTGCAGCTTCCAACCTAAGCCTCTGTGGGGATCGCTCTCCTCCTGCGAAGGCTTGGAAAGGAAGCTGCACGCCCACCAGCCATATAGTTGGTGGGGTGCCGCTGGTGGGCGTGCAGGGAAAGGGGAGGCTGCCAGCTAAGCCGTGCAGCTCCCCCACTCACTAGGGCGCCCCTGAGAGTCGGGCGCCCTAGCACAATGAACCACTAACACCATTGGGAAAGACGGCTCTGACTACATTGCATGCAGGTGATCTCAGGTTCAAATCCCAGACCAGCATCTGCAGCCTAGAAAAAGACTCCTGTCTGAATCCCTGGAGGGCTGCTACCAGCCAGTGTTGACAATACTAATGTCGACTCTGACTCAGTATAAGGCAGCTTCTTTTGGTCGTTTTAGCCCCAAAGAAACAGTTGTGGAACCCAAACATTGTTCCTGCACCCACCCCACCAAGCAGGTAATAGTGGTTTCACTTCCTTCCTGTCATGTAGATATAGGGAGCTACCAAGCTGTTAGAAAATTTGTCTGGAGTAAGAAGGGGGGGGGAGAGAAAAGGCAAGATATCAATCATTAGAGATCTCTTGCTTAATGTGCTGTTTGGCCTTCAAGGTACATTCATCCACTTGCTTAGAGCAAAGGGTTTTGGTTTTTTGCTGCAGCCAACTGGCCATTAGTGTCCACTATGTCCCATGAAAAATGACACAATGATGGAATACCAAAGCTTAAATAGGATCCATCCTTCATATTGGGACAGAATGGCCAACAGAATGGCTGTGTGGTTTTGCTTTTCTGCCATGGTAATATCCTCTCAACCTGAACACTTGTAAATAATAGGTTTCATGGTGGCGGTGGGAGCAGGGTGTCACCTGCTATTCAAGAAGCATCCAGGGATCATAAAATTAGTATCTACTGAGTGGAAAATGGCAGGCCTGGTGGCAAGTGCTGTTAGGTCAATTTCCCTTTTCTTCCTGCATTGTTTTGTTTGGAATCTGGCAATTCTGGGGATGGCTCTAATTCTCTTTTGGCTGTGGAAGCATAGGTAAATTGTACTGTAAACCTGCATACTGACACTACCCAGGTGGTTCTTCCATGCTTGTATATAATAATAATAATAAGGTTCAGGAGCACCGAGTAGCTTTATTTGTATACAGAAAAATACCTTGTGACGCGGAAATAAGTGAGTTCATCCCTCACAAAGCTCGGTTAGTATTTGGGATAACCGAAGACACAATTTGAGGAAGAGCCCATTACTCAGCATCCCTGTTTACATTCTTTCTAAGGGAAAATATCCCATTTTTCATGATGAAGTGATTTCAATGGGGGCCATGCTTATCAGTTAGGTTTTATTCACAGCAACCCCAGCCCAAATTAGAATTCAACGTAGAGGAACTGCACATAAAAGTCCGTTTAACTCCTGCCAGATTCCATTCTGACAGCCATTAGTCACTGCAACGGAGTGCGCTTTGACTGCACTTTTTGGCCTTCTGCAGTTAAAACTGCACTGTGCGCTTGCAATTAAACCACAGTGACTCCCTCCCCAAAACTCTGCATACAACAGGCTGCATAGAGCTGAGGCTGCCCATGGCAGCTCTCCAAACGTTGTCTTGGAGCTGTAAAAATGGGTTCTCATAATCATGGCACTAGAGGCATAAGGCAAGATATAGGGAAGGCTTCTGGGATACATTGCCCAAACTCCCAATATATTTCAACCTGATTAGGCCCCTTAATCTATGCATGCACAACCCCATTACCAAATGGAGAGGGAGCGGAGATAGCCATTTATGAAAACCAACTCTAATTCTCCATTTCTGAAAATACACGTAGCTTGGAGAACTTGTGGCCCTCCAGATGTTGTTAGACTCCAACTTCCAGCAGCTCCAGCCCACATGGCCAATGACCAGGGGCAATGAAAGATAATGGAGCACCTGGAGGGCCACAGGTTCTCATCCACTGCTGAGAGGCATAAGCCCACTCTCATTGTGGAGATATCCCACGAGCATCTATCTGCTGCAAGGACAATTTCGGCAATGTCTTCTCAACCAATACCACAATTTTCTCTCTCACCCCTATCCCTTTTCTCATAGTATGTTACAAACTTACAGAGAATTGTAGAGTTGGAAGGGACCATGAGGGTCATCTAGTCCAGTCCCCTGCAATGCTGGAATCTTTTGCCCAATGTGGAACTCGAACCCACATCCCTGAGATTAAGAGTCTCATGCTCTACCGACTGAGCTATTGTAAAGTGTCATGAGAAATGCCCTTCCCATCTACTCCATTCTAGTTTCCTTCTAATCCAGCTTCTGTCCTCTGCACTCCACTGAAATGTCCCTTTAAGTTTATCCTCTCACTGCCAAAACCAAACATATTTACTTGGTCCTTATCATCCTCAATACTGCTGGAAGTCCTCCTCTTGGTTCCTATCCAAGCCTTCAGTTTGTGCAATTCTGTTTATAGCTGCTTCTCCAGCCATTAGTTAAAGTTTCACTGGCAGAAGCTATGCTCTTGTCATTTTCAACCTGTGCTTAGTCTTAGTGCAGCTTGGAATTTGTCACTGATAATGCAAACACCCCAGTTATTTCAGGTCATTAATAATATCTCTAATTGCACACATTCCTGGAGCTCCATGACTTTCCTTACCAGCGTGAGTGTGGGGGCCCAGAAAACCCATCTGTTCCTGAGTCCTGTTAGCTCCCATGTCCTTCTCCAAACATACCATTAAAGAACATGTAAACAAACCAAGGAAATTGGATCCTTGCTCTTTTTGCTAGAGGAAGTGACTCAGAGAATGAAGATGCATTTGCTGTCTCAAAGATGCATTTGCTGCTTGGGTATGGTTAAAACCATAAACCAGGGAGCGCATGGGATTAAGGATTCAAAGCATTTTATGATGTTTCCCAAAGGAGCAGCACTGCACTTCAAGAGATGGGGATGAACGCCTGTTTCTGATGGCTCAGATGTAATATGAATGGGGCCTCTTGAGAAACGTGCTTTCAGAACACAACAGGAATTTAGAGCTTGTGGGAGAATTTGCCCCATCGAAGGGAGTGTTTGCATCTTCTGTTTGTTTCAAGATTCCATTTAGAAAGTGTTCAAACGAAACCCATAAAATGGTTATAAAATGCCACAACACATTAAAGTAAACAGGCACTTAAAAAAAAAAATCCAAAATAAATACCATCAGTAAAATCCAAAAATTAAAAAATGGGTGTTACTGAATCAGTGTGTATATAGGGGAGGATATGAAGAACTCAGTGTAGCCACAGAAACCCTCTCCTTATTCTGTGCCTTTCAGATGTTTTTGATCACAACTCCCACTAGCCCCAGCACCACAAATCCCAGGATGTCACCCAACCCCACAAAAATGCACAGATTCCTTTCTTCCTATGGGGTCAATGCCAGAGAAGGTGATAGGCTGCAAAAGGTTGCATATTACTCTCAGTATGTTTAAATATGCATCAGAAAAGTGTCCAGGCTTCCTGGGATTTACCTGATAGGGAGCACACCTTACTATGTAGAAGAAGAAGATGTGAAACATATCTTCTTGATCTTACAGGAATTTCCCATTCCCACGTTTGTCCCTGTTTTATTTACAGCTTTCGCTAATAGCTGGAAGGTCATCAGGTCAAACTAGTTGGCCCAGAGCTGCGTCTTCAACACACTAGCACCCTACTCCGCTGATCCTGCCACAAATAAGAAACTTCTGGCCAGTAAATTACACCCGTTCCACTGGCTGAGAGTTGCTGTCAATTTATTCCATACTCATGGTGAAATAATGCAAGTTCTTGAGCTTCGATAGATGGATGGTCAACTGGGAGCAGTCCATCTTCATGTAATTTTAAACATCTTTCAGCGAAAGAGGAGATCCAAATGCAAAACCCTCCAGCACTCAGGGACTTCACCTAGATTTGTAACCCTCCTTGGAGGATCTGGGCTCCATAAACTAGTGAATAGATTACAGTGGGACATAAATATCCTATTTTCATCTGTGACAGATATAACCTTGCTCTGCAATTTTTTAATGTTATTTAGAGTAGACCCACTGGGCTCATCCCGTCAATCCAAAAGTTTCAAAGACAAGGAGTGAGAAGTTGCTTTTGAAAATACAGTTGAAAACCACCTCTCAAAACTCTACTTTTTTGTGTGTGCAGACCACTGATATTTAATGATCGGAGGAATCACGTGATGGAAGTGAGACCAGCTAGGAACCAATGGATCCCAGATCATCTCACTTCCTGGAACACCCTGTTTCAGGGCTTTCTGCTGGCACTTCCTCCCAATCACATGTTCAGTGGGTGAAACAGGGAAGTACACATCAGCAGAGTGATGCTGCCTTCATTTCCCAGGCAGAAACTGGTGGAGGCCAGAAGGCCTAGACTGAGGGACACCTCCACTCAATCCACACACACCCAGCCCAGTGCAAGGGTGTGTGTGTTGTGGAAATGGGGATTAGGATAAAGCCAACTCAGGTACAAAATCTTAGTTACAAAGGTCTTACCATGACCAGCAGGGATGGGGAACAATTCAAAGAGAGGCCAAAGTTAATGTTCTCTTAGCTGAGCCTAGAGAGTGGCCTTGCTTCTCCTCTCTTCCTCCCTCTGATGGAATAGCTGCTGCCAGGTCACAGCTGATGTCAAAACATCTGCTGCATAAGTTTCCTTTACAGTCCTCCTTGACATGTTCATGACTGTGCAAAGGAAGGACATTGGCATCTAGCCAATGCCACTGCCCTCATCAGGCTCACCATCTCAACAGGCCTGAAGGGAGAACCTTTGCACATTCCACCGAGAATGTGTGGCTTCCCCATGCAGACCTTCTCATGAATGCACAGGGCTTTGAAGGAAAAGCCAGCAGGGTATGGTGGCATTGGAGGTGGGGCCAGCAGGCATGGAACTGCTCAGTTTGTTAAAGGGCACCGTAAAAAGATTTATTTATTTAACAAAATTCACATACTACTTGCCTGTAGTAAAACCGCTAAGTGGTTTTCAAGAACTTCTAATCAGTTTACAACAAAATAATAATAATTGTGGTTTAAAGAATCTTGGGTTAAAAACATGTGCTACTTTTTATCCTGTCCTTCCTCAGAGTAGGCCAGGGCTATGTACATGATCCCAGGACATTGTCCAAAGGTCCATGACATGGCATAAAAGAGCTAAGCAGTTCTAGGTATGGATGGGAGACAGCCAGGGAACCCCATGAATGCTGGTTTGAGTTCTGTGACGGAAAAAAGACGGGATATAAAAATGTAAATCGCCAACGACACACTGACTCCCCTTGCATGCAGTGACTTCCTATTAACTTCAATGGATAAAACAGCACTGGGTAGAATTTTCTTCCTTGTTGAAATGAACAAGGAAGTCCACTCCTGCAGCAGTTTTGCATCAGTGCACATGCAGGACTCAGCTGAGTGAGATGAATTAGCCTATTTCGTTGAATTCCAAGATATTTACACAGTTCTTTCTTTTCCATTGCCACTACAGATTCTGCATCATTTACTATGAAGCCCTCTGAAGAGCTCAGTTTACGCCTCTTGATTCTGATAACGACACATTTATGAATCCTGACATCCAAATATATGCCTCAATATAATATATGTGCTGTTCCAAGCAGATTGTTTAGATTCCCCCACCCCACCCAATTGCTCTCAACATAAAGCTTTTAAGTTCAAACTCCTGTATAATAGATGTGTGATTCTCAGGGTTTTTCTATTTCCGTTTAATTTATGGCCATCTTTTGTTTCATTCAGTAAAGCATGAAGTGGATTTAAAGCCAAACAGAACCATAATGAGCTTAGAGGATCATCTGAAAAGATATCACTGTTTATTTTTTAATCTTAGCACTGCACAATGTCTTTTAAATATCACAGTGCATCCCAGGGAGTCCTTGCTGCAGATAGAAATTTATAAATAACTGGTAAAATCTTATAAAGCTTCAAAGCCTTTAAAAGCCAAGAGGATGGCACCAATTCAAAAGCTTTATGATAATCCCGGTAGGTCAAGGATAAGATATGATGCTTCTTGCAGTCTTTATTGGCCATCGTAACTAATATACAGATGGATGTTCTTGCATCCATGCTTAGGTTTCTTGCTGTTTTTTTATGGCTATGCTGAATGTGTGGGTGTGAGCATTTCTGGCATGAAAGAGAAGCTTTTGGGGTGAGTGGGTTTCCTGAACCCCTGTTAGAACTCCTGGCTGGAGGCAGTAATTGCTTTTGAATTCCACAGGAGGGGAGATAGTTATTTTTTATGTACTATTTTTTATTTGTTTTTACAAGTACAATTTTACCGTATAACATTTTTTTAAAAAAATAACCATACAGTGATACCTCAGGTTACAGATGCATCAGGTTACAGACTCCGCTAACCCAGAAATAGTACCTCGGGTTAAGAACTTTGCTTCAGAATGAGAACAGAAATTGTGCGGCGGGAGCGAGAGGCCCCATTAGCTAAAGTGGTACCTCAGGTTAAGAACAGTTTCAGGTTAAGAACAGACCTCCAGAACGAATTAAGTTCTTAACCCGAGGTACCACTGTACTCTGAGAGTCTCTGAATCTCCAGACTTCCCTCCATCCCCTACATGAGTCCTTGTAGCAATATTTACAACTACATATGTCTATTCTCCATAGTTTTTGTATTTCAGAATTGTCCATAATTTCTGTTACATTACAAGTGAGTTTTAAAGTCCAGCTAAAGCTTTAATTTGTTTAAAATGGTCTCCTTGGTAAATTATATTTTTTCCCCATTCTTTTTTAAAGTCCTTGTCTTCTTAATTCCTGAGTCTCCCAGTTCGTTTTGCCATTTCATCACAGTCCAGCAGTTTGGCTTGCTATTCTTTCCTAGTCAGGATTTTTTCTTCTTTCCGTCTTTGGGCTAATAACTGGAGGGGAGATTGCTCTTGTGCTCAGGTCCTGCTTGAGAACAGGATGCTGGACTAAATGGGCCACTGGCTTGATCCTGCAGGCTCCTCTTCAATTCTTATGTCCTTTTTTTACCTTATAGAGCAATTAAATCCCACCCCCTTATGCAATCACTCCCCTTGCCACAAACAGCAGGCTCTTGGTTCCTCAACATGCAGCAGGCATGTTCCACCACTCTTCAAACCCCTCTCTGTGGGTGGGAGTTAGGATTTCACTCTTATCTTCCCAACTTAAGATGCTCCCAGATGACCACTCTTCACCCCAGGAGCTTTCTGTTCTCACCAGCGAGCACCTCCTCTTTTCTACTTGTTCATGGATCATGGATCATGGCCTCATCTATGTTGTGCCCAGGCAAGGTGAAAACGCAGGTGAGGTGCAGGGTGTGTTTCAAGCTAGGTACCAGTAGGTTCTGGCTGAATGTAGGGCTCAGGCCATGCAACCACAAAGCATCAATAGGAAGCAAGCAGAGCTTCAGTTCTATATATGAGCAGCCTCACCGATATTGGAAGATGTTGCTTTGATTAAAGAGACCCAGCCTTCTCCATCAGTTTCTTGCTGTATTGGAGTGGGGCACATTCTGGTTCCACTGGCTCCTCCATGGAGCTTTCTGAGTCTGAGGGTGGCAATGCCACTTCCTCTGTCCAGAATGGGGGAGACACTAGACCCCCAGAGAGCAGTGTTTCCGAGGTGCCCTTCCCATTCTGATTCTGGGCCCTCCACTTAATCACCTGAAGAAGACTCCTGGTTGCTGGCAATCTATTGCTTAGGTACCTTTCCTCTCCCTTTCTTCCTGAGTACATGGTCCCAGGCAAGAAGGAATCACTCTTGTCCACAAAAGTGATGCCTGGGGTAGCCAATATGTTTCCCTCCAAAAGCTTGTAAACCTATATCTCGTATCAGCCCTACCCAGCTAGTGGTCAGGGCTGATGGGAGTTGGAATCTACAACATCTGGAGGACAACCACAATGACTACCCCTGGCTTATGATACAATAAATGGCAGTCTTTAAGGTGCCAGGAAGCTCTCTGTTGGGTTTGCTGCAGCTGGCTAGCATAGCTATTCTTCTGGATATAATAAGTGAGGGGGCATCAAGACACCACATATCCGATCAGATTGGATGATGACATCAAGAAATCAAATGCTGGAAGGGGCTACTTTGGCAGAGGCCCAAAGATGTCCATGAAAAGCGCCCCAGTTTCAGCCCTGCTGAAATACCCAAGTATTTTCTATCATATATGACTGAGCGATAAGATGAGGGGAAATAGAATGACTTAAGGAGCCTGCTTTGTTGCATGGTGTTTCCATATTTTCTAGAAGTAGCATTTTGTTATTTGCTGTTTTGTGATTGTATTGTTTGTAATCGGCTGGGCGCATTTCTAGTGGAAAGATGTGATATCAATATTTTAAATTGAATAAAGGAAGACATTCACTGTGGGACACCACATGACATCCTATTTGTGTCGACTCAGAAGTAAGTCCCACTGATTTCAATGTGACTTACATCCAAGTGAGTGTCCATAGGATTGCCAGCCTTTCCAACCCTTCACTTTTAACAGCATCGCGCCCATTGTGTAAAATGCTCTTATTTAAAAACTGTGTTCTCAAATTATTTCTACTTTATGCAACAATGAATTACCACGTTCCTCATTCAATTTCAATTTCATATAACTTTTTTTACTAAAATGGGCTCAATGATCTAAACAAAAAGAGATTTCCATTAGTCTAACAAGCTTACCAATTATTTCCGTCGCTATAGATCAAACAAGCATGCCCGAAAATTCATTATGTATGCAATATGTGCCAAATAATAATTCCTGCGCCTTCAAAGTGCACCATGGGAGAGACTGTGGAAGGCATGGATTTTGCAAAGATGTTCGATTTATCATTGGCACAACAAACTTCATGTTGAACGTGCTGGTTAAAAATTCAGTGTACAAGCCGTCTCTTGATTAGCTTCATTCCCAGAGAAACCCAGGGCAAGGATGAGTTTCTGTTTCTCATTTCATTCCATGTTTGCAGTTGTCCAGGGAGCAAAACACACAACCAGCTTCCTTGTCGCTTCTGCGAAGCGGTGCTTTGCTTCATGGAAGAAGTGAAGGCGTTGAAATGTTAATAATGCTTAGGTTTTACATGGAACGTTTTCAATGTTAATTCAAAGCGGTCCAGACTCATTTCCCAGCAATCCTTCAACAACCTTGCATGGCAGGATTATTCTCCCCATGTCACAGATGGGAATGCACTCCTGAATGTAAGAGGACTGTGCTCAATCAGTGAGTTTGTGGGTGAGATGAGATTTGAATGAAAGACTTCTCAGTTCCCATTCTCAGCCATAACAGCATTGTGGAATGTGGCTGGGTTTGGTTTGTATCCAATACTTATCTTACTCAGAGTAGAGCCACTAAACCCGTTAGCCATGCTACTTAACTTCAATGGGTCTACTCTAAGCATGACCAAATATGGGTACAATCCACTACATTTATGCTTCGCTTCCCACAACAAAGTGACTTATAACAAGAATGAAATACAATTTTAAAAGTACATGAACATATAAAAAACATAATCAGAGCTGTCAAATATATGTTGGAAATGTAAGGAAAAAGAAGGCACCTTTTATCATATGTGGTGGACATGTAAGGTAGTGAAAGAATTTTGGGAAATGATATATAATGAATTGAAAAAGATGTTTAAAATAACTTTTTCTTTAAAAACTTGAAGCCTTTCTTTCAGGAATTCTAGGTTCCGAAATCCCAGTGGAGCAGAAAAGACTATTTATGTATGTGGCCACGGCTGAGCGAATGTTATTGGCCCACAGATGGAAAGAAGATAAAGTCCCAACTAGAGAAGAATGGCAGATCAAGTTGATGGATTACGGCAAAATGGCAAAAATGACTGGAAGAATCAGAAATCAGGAAGACCAAAATTTTTACAAGGATTAGGGAAAATTTATAATTTATCTTAAAAACCATTGTAAACAGTTAAAACCATTAGTAGCATTGGAATAACACTTGTAGTTTAATGGTGAATTTTGGACATAACGGAGATGTAAAAGATGTGGGTTAATATAAAAGATGCAGGAGGAAATGATTAAAAATAGGACCCACAAAGGGGAGGAGGGAAGTCCAGGAGAATTTTTGGAATCTTGTTTTTATGTTGCATGTTGGATATGTGATTGTAAAACTTTAATCTGAAAAACCAAATAAATAATTGTGTGTGGGGGAGTATATAATCAGGGTAAAAGCATCCAGTTGCTGGGATTGCCCCAAAACACCTTTGCCTAGTGTCAAAACAATGATAAAGTTGGTGCCAGATGGGCCTCCCTAGACAGAGCATTCAGCGGGCAGAGAACTGCTAAAGATAAGGGCCGTTCGCCCATTGCCACCCCATGGACCTTCAGACAGAGATAAAAGGGATCAGCAAGGTTGTCGTGGTACAAACACATTGGCAGGAGCACCAGACTGAATCCACTGGTGTGTCTGCACCACACCAAGTGTGCTTCACCCCTGCCCCTCTACCTCCCAGTAGGCAGCAGTGATGCAGCTGACCAGAGATCATGTGAGCCCCACACTGTCCACTACTGACCAGAACCCAAATGGACTGACCTTCATTGGCAGTCTGAATCCAAAGAGGTTCTTCACATGTCTGCAATCCAGCAGTTCTTTGTTGATTGTGAGCACAATGCAGAAGAAAGACACTGATACTTGCAATGTGATGATGACCAGGTAAGAGAATTGCAGCAACAAACACACCTACCGTTTATCCTTGCATATTTTGAGTGCAATTCAAATAGGCAGGAATGGGTCAGGTAAGCACCTGTGAATATATGCCACGTGCAAAGTTCTTGTGATTTGCTGGGCCCATGCCTTTGTGAATGATGAACTGAAGGGAATGTTTAGTTACTAATATGACAATACAGTGGTACCTCGGGTTAAGTACTTAATTCGTTCCGGAGGTCCGTACTTAACCTGAAACTGTTCTTTTTTAAAATATATTTTTATTAGTTTTAAAATATAAAATTATAAAACATACCACACAATTCATCACAAATACCGTCTTATTAGACTTCCATCAGCACCTCTGACAATCCTCCGTCTTAATCACTTCTTACGCATTTCCTAACTTAATATTGCCTTTACATTTTTAACACAACTCATCTCCTTCTTCATTTTTGCAATATTTCTAATATTAGTCCTCACAGAGCTTCTTGCAAACCTACAAACATCGTCTGGTCATCGCAAATACTTTTCAAATAATCCTTAAATTTACTCCAGTCCTCGGTAAAACCTGAAACTGTTCTTAACTTGAAGCACCACTTTAGCTAATGGGGCCTCCCGCTGCCGCCACGCTGCCGGAGCACGATTTCTGTTCTCATCCTGAAGCAAAGTTCTTAACCTGAAGCACTATTTCTGGGTTAGCGGAGTCTGTAATCTGAAGCGTATGTAACCTGAGGTACCACTGTAATAGAGAAAACATGCCAATATGCAGTGTTGCATTTGACAATGGCAAGCAAGAAGCCTCCCAATTAATCTTGTATCTGCTTTATTTATCTTTTGGTAGCCAGTAGGCACCATTTCAGCTAGCAATGGAGTGACCTGTTGCTATAGCATGTGATGAAACTTCTCCCAACTGGCCTGTATTGAAATCAATGTAATCTTGACCACTAAGGCCTGGAATAAATCTTCTCTTACTGATTAATCAATTTATGCTACAGTACTTCGGAAGATTAATCAGGTAAGAACCTTGATATATTAATAGATTCTGGGTGGCAGGGTGGGAGATGATTTAGGATTGCTTGGCACGATAAGAGACAACTTTCTTGGCTTCAGTAAAAGGAACATCGGAAGTTGCCTCATTTGTCAGATTTTTTGGTCTATTTAGCTCAGTATCGTCTACTCTGACAGGCAGAGGCAGTCATAGACAGAGGTCTTTGATACCAGTGGTTGTCTGATCCTTTTAAGAAAACAAAAATTAGATATGCCAGGGACTGTACTGGAGACCAAGGAGCCAAGTGTGGGTTGCACCTCTTAGAAATTATGTAAGATACATAAATGCCTGAAATATGCCAAGCCAAGCCAAAGAGCTAAGACTCATCAGCAAAATCAAGTCAAGACTTAAGCCTGGAGCAAGATCAGAATGTATGACAAGGATACCAGGCCATGGTCCATTCTGTGTGCCACTATTAGTCATCCATGAAGTGTTTGGAAGTGCCTGCTGTGTTTCTGAATGATTTGCTGTTCTGGCTTTGCCTCTTTTCAATCAGCACAGTAGGGCTGGGGAGATAATTCAGGGGCAGCCCCCCCCCCCAAAGTTGCTGTCTTGAGAGAAAGGACAGGGGCAGCCCCCCCCCCAAGTTGCTGTCTTGAGAGAAAGGTACACTCTTTCATTGCGGTGTACAAAAGCCAACTCAGCCTAGCAGTTGAATCTTATTCCCTGCCTCCAAGCAATTGAACCAGCTCCCTGCCTCTAGGCAGCACTGATACTGATATGCATTTGTTAAAGATAGTGTGACCCTGAATACTGGTTGTGGAAAGCAACAGTGAAGAAAGACTATTGCCTTCATGCCCTGCATGCAGACTTCCCTAGAGATGCTGCTGGGGAAAATAGGATTCTGGAACAGATGGAATTTTGGTATAATCCATCAGGTTTCTTCCCACATCCTTGGTTAGGAAGTTTGCTATTGTCCCAGTGGGAAAATCTCATTCCAACGATGGCTGCCTATTTTCAAAGGAACAGCAAGAAGGGGAGAAGATTGCAAGGCCTGCAGAGTATTTGCGGGAGCAGCTCAGTTACTGCCTCTGTACTTCTTTATGGTCTCTAGACAGTGCAAACCATCATTTCAATCATTCTCATTGCATCCACTGATGATTCAGATGATACAGTATTTTTTGCCGTTGATGGTGGGGAAAAACAAACATTACTAAAATGCAATGTGTTAGCCAAACTAAACATCCATTTCAACTCGGCTATTCATATGTTTACTGGTGACAAATTAATTTTAATATTATTTATTCTGTAAGTGTTAATAATTCATAGAGGTGTATCCGTAATGGTAATTATAACATGCGGAAAGAGAGTCACAGCCCACATAAATTATTCCAAGGCATTCATTATTTATATGACCTTTTATAGTTATGCAAAATTTAGTGAGGAAACCTGTACATTAATTAATATTTACATTATGATTTCATGAATTCTAATGCATTTTTTTTCCAAGCGATTGAAGCACATGTGTATCCGACATTGCACTTTCTGTTTTAATGTTCAAAAGTAATTTACAATGTAATGAAAATGACGGCACATTGGCATTGGCAGATAATGATTTAACATACCGTGGCAAAGTAACATCATGAAACAAAGGCCGTGTCTGCACCTGACATTTAAAGCACTATTATGGCACTCAAACAGCCATGGCTCCCCCGAAAGAAAGTTGTTAGGAGACTACTCTCCCCCCTTACAGAGATATAATTCTCAGAGTTTCGGACTTCCGGGTTAGCGCCAGCGCTGAATGGCGGATTTCCCCCGGAGCTCCGGGAGAGATCTGCTTCGCGGGTTCGGGTCTTGTTGCTCACGGCGGAGCAAAGACCCTTAAAAGTCACAGGCGCGTAGCCTGTGAACCGGAGACTCGGCGGGCACCTTTGCCCCCCCCCCGACGTTGTGAAATAGCCTTTTTAAAGGCTATAGATCAGCGGAGGGGTGCGTGGAGCGGTGCTGAGAGTCGCTTTTACCCAGCCTGCGAAGCGAAGCCGCGTCGCCATCAGCGGAGAGCGCTGACTTCCTCCGAAGATTTTGGACTAAAAGAGAGCAACTTTCCGTGAGTAGGATTGAGTTTGCATTACAAATTGGACGTCAAAATTAATGAATTTGGGCACCGAGACGGATAAGTACTAAAAAGGAAGTCTGCTTACCGTCCTGCAGCAAGATTAAAGCGAAAGACAGTGAAGCTGTAACTTCTGACAGGAGCTTTTATGAGCTAAGAAACCCAACACCAAGCAAAGAACTCCCCCCCAAAAGGCAGGGGAGGGGGGGAAGAAGGCTTTAAAGGGATTTCCTGCCTAATTTAAAGGAGATTGAACTGATTACCGCTGCTTATCTACCTGGGGGTCGGACTGCCGGAGGAAAGACACCGGCTAAGGACGGTTGCTACAAATAAGGTTAGAAAGTAACTGACATATAGACTTTGGTTACTCTCAACTTGAAACATCGTATTTGGTTACATAGTAAGTCACTTGCAGGACACTTTTAATTTGGATCTTTTACAAAGTAAGGGACTTGGAGGGCTTTTGCTTTTTGGAAGTGTGGGAACAATTTAAAGTTCAGAAACTGATTTTGCGCCCTCTAGAGGATTTGGTCAGCTTCAGGAACTAAGTGGAATTTAAAACCTGAGAACTTTTTATTGTTGACAGTTTAAGAGTGTGGGAATGACCTTGAACGAAAGACTTTGTTATGGCAGATGGTAAACAGAAAGAAGATCCACAAGAAACAACTTTGAGATCTGGTAGACAATACAAAGTGGACTCTTCTATGCAAAGAAGGGCCTCTGTATCAGGGGCCCCGGGAACTGCAGCTGCAACAAAGGCAAGAGTGAAAACAATGTCTTCAGAAGATGCGTTTACAAAGGCCTTGGGAAAAATAAGTGATTCTTTAGAGGAATTAAAGAAGCAAGGTGCTGAAACAAATAAGAAAATTGAAGAAATCTCTGGGAAAATTGATCTGAATACAAAAAGTATAACTGACCTTGGAAATAAAGTGAACTCTAATGCAGAAGCAATTGGGAAACTATTGGAAGATTCATCTACAACGCGAAAGATAGCCGAAGAAGCTAAGGAAATTGCTACTGCTGTTGAAGGGAAACTTCCACCGGTGTACAGGAAATTGGATGAGTATGAACTGACACTTTCTATGCAGGATATGCAACGCAAGGAGAAAAACCTAAGGATTAGACTTGTGCCGGAAAAAGAAGGAGACAACTTGGTGGATTATTTGACAAAAGAGTTTTCTGACTTTTGGAAGCAAGATTTGAAAGAAGAAGAGCTCAAAATTGAGAGTGCATTTAGGTTGGGAACAAGGCAGAAGAAGAATAGACCCAGAGACTGCTTGATAACTCTAAGATCCAAAGAAGAGAGGGATAAAATATTGAACCTGCATTATCAAACAACCCTTCGGATTGAGGACTCTTATATTGAGATTTTTAAAGATATCCCTAAAAGTATCTTGGATGCAAGAGGTCCTTATAAGGATTTGGTGACACTACTGAAGAGGAACTACATACTATTCAGGTGGGAGTTTCCCCAAGGCTTGTCTTTTAAATACAAAGGCAAGAAAAGAAGAATAAAAACAGTGAGTGATAAAGACAAGTTCTTGGGAGAACACGAAGAAGACCTACAGAAAGAGACCCATCCAGGAGAAGGACATCCTTCAAGATTAGACAAAGACACAGAACCACCGACAAAGGACGAACAACAATTGGGAGCTGTAGGAGGAATTAAATAACCCCATCATGGCTTTGCAACTTCTAACTTGGAATTGTAATGGTCTAAACAACCCCCGAAAAAGAAAAAATATATTTCATGCTTTAAAGAAAGATCATTTGGACTTGATTTGTTTACAAGAGACCCATGTGACAAGAGCACATAGAAAATTGTTAACAAATAAGAGACTGGGACAAGAATTTATATCTTCAGATAAAGTAAAAAAGAGAGGAGTGGTGATCTACGTAAAGGAAAATTTGCAGCCGAAACAAATCTTTAAAGATGACCAAGGAAGATATTTGGCAATTGAAATTCAATTTCAAGGAGAAAAATTTCTGATAGTGGGGGTGTATGCACCAAATGAAGGGAAAACAGAATTCTTTAAGAAGTTGCATGAGACTTTAACGGACTATATGGACTATAAACTGATTATGATGGGAGACATGAATGGAGTAGTTTCAACAAATATGGACAAAGCACAAAGACAGGTAGTCACAAAAGATGGAAGACTACCAAAAACCTTTTTTGAAATGACTGACAATATGGATTTGATTGACATTTGGAGAACAAAACACCCACTAGAGAGAGAGGGAACCTTCTTTTCTGAAGCCAAAATGACATGGACTAGGATCGACCAAATTTGGGTGACTAGCGGTATGGCGTCGAATATAAAGAAAGTGGAAATCTGCCCAAAAACTCTCTCCGACCATAATGCAGTAAAGATGGTGATGAAGCAAACAACAACTGGCTCTTTCAGATGGAGAATGAATGACACCTTATTTAGAGACGAGGAGATCTGTAAAAAGGCCCAAAAAACCCTGAAAGATTATTTTGAAATTAATCTAAGGACTAAAGTAGAAAAAAGAATAGTATGGGACGCAAGCAAAGCCGTGATGAGAGGGTTTTTGATACAACAAAATACATTAAAGAGAAGAAAGCAAAATGAGAGGAAGGAGAAAATTCTGGATAAGATAAAAGAAGGGGAAAGGAAATTAAGATTGAAGCCAAAATCGCAAGAGATTCTAAGAGAAATTAAATTGTACCAAACACAATATATGGAACTGATGAATCAAGAAATAGAATGGAAAATTAAACAAATGAGACAGAAGTCTTTTGAATCTGCAGACAAATGTGGCAAGTTATTGGCTTGGCAAATAAAGAAGAGACAAAAACTCAACACGGTAACAAACTTAGAAGTGGAAGGAAAGAACATATGCAACCCAGTAGAAATTAAGAATTGTTTTCAGAACTACTTTAGACAATTGTATACACAAGGGCCGCAGAATGAAACAGATATACAACAATTCCTCGAGAAAAATGGGCTGAAAAAGATTTCGCAGGAAAGTAAGACAATTTTGAATCAGGAGATATCAATACAGGAAATAGAAGATGCCATTCAAAACATGACGTTGGGCAAATCACCTGGACCAGATGGACTGACTTCCAAATATTACAAAGTTTTGAAGGAAGGACTTATACAACCTTTGAAGGAAGTCTGTAATGAGATTATGAAGGGGAAAAGGGCACCCGATACGTGGAGAGAGGCCTACATTACACTTATACCAAAGACAGAGACTGAAAAGACCCAACTTAAGAACTACCGACCCATCTCCTTACTAAATGTGGATTACAAAATCTTTGCTGATGTTTTAGCAAAGAGACTGAAAAGAGTTTTGATGGAGGAGATTCATGGGGACCAAGCGGGCTTTCTCCCGAAAAGGCATTTGTCGGACAATGTAAGGAATATAATTGACATTTTGGAGAAGTTGGAAGTGAATATAAACACTAAGGCTGTTTTGATATTTGTGGATGCCGAGAAAGCCTTTGACAACATTTCTTGGAGTTTTATGTTGAAGAACCTCCGGGGGATGGGGGTAGGCCAAGGGTTTGAAAATGGTATAGGTGCAATATATTCTGAACAGAAAGCAAAATTAATTGTAAATAATGTTGTAACAGAAGAGTTTAAGATTGAAAAAGGGACACGACAGGGGTGCCCTATTTCCCCATTACTTTTTATATCGGTCCTTGAGGTTTTGCTTAATATGATCAGGAGGGACCAGTCGGTTAAAGGCATTCAGGTCGGAGTCAAACAATACAAATTGAGAGCATTTGCAGATGACCTGGTACTTACATTACAGGAGCCAGAAGCTAGCACGAAAAGAGTTTTGGAAATAATCCAAGAGTTTGGTCAATTGGCAGGATTTAAATTGAATAAGTTAAAGACTAAGGTATTGGAGAAAAATCTAACACAGATTGAAAAAGAAAGGTTTCAGAATGAGACGGGGTTGACTGTGGCTAAAAAAGTGAAATATTTGGGTGTGAATATGACAGCTAAGAATGTGAATTTATTTAAAGACAATTATGAAAAAACTTGGACAGAAGTGAAAAAAGATCTAGAAATATGGTCAAACTTGAAGCTTTCCTTGTTAGGTCGAATTGCAGTTATAAAAATGAATGTTTTGCCAAGAATGTTGTTTTTGTTTCAAACATTACAAATAATGGATAAAATGGACTGTTTCAAGAAGTGCAGAAAGATATATCTAAATTTGTCTGGCAGGGCAAGAAGCCCAGAATAAAATTTAAGATATTAACGGATTCAAAGGAAAGAGGGGGGTTTGCCCTGCCAGACTTTAAATTGTACTATGAAGCGGCAGCTTTCTGCTGGCTAAAAGAATGGCTGCTTCTTGAAAACACAGACATTTTGGATTTGGAAGGATTTAACAATATTTTTGGGTGGCATGCATATTTGTGGTATGACAAGGTTAAAGCGCATAAAAGTTTCAAAAACCATATTGTCAGAAAAGCACTGCTGAATGTCTGGGTTAAATATAAGGACTTGCTGGAAAATAAGACTCCAAGATGGTTATCACCAATGGAAGCTAAGGCAGTTAAAAAGCTAAATATGGAGTCGAAATGGCCAAGATATTGGGAAATCTTGGAAAAGGAAGGGGACAAACTGAGATTGCAGAGTTTTGAAAAATTAAAAGGGAAGGTGAGAGATTGGTTACATTATCACCAAATAAATGAAGTGTTTAAACTAGACAGAAAAATAGGCTTCCAGGTGGAAAAATCAAAATTAGAGACTGAACTGTTAGAATCCAGTACTAAGAATTTGTCAAAAATGTATGATCTGCTGCTGAAATGGAATACACAAGATGAAATGGTAAAATCAAGTATGATTAAATGGGCTCAGGACATTGGTCATAACATCATGTTTGCTGATTGGGAAAAGTTGTGGACCACCGGGTTGAAGTTTACGGCGTGTAACGCCTTAAGAGAAAATATAATGAAAATGATTTATAGGTGGTACATAACCCCAGTCAAGCTTGCAAAGATCTATCACTTGCCTGATAATAAATGTTGGAAATGTAAAGAAAAGGAAGGTACATTCTTTCACCTCTGGTGGACGTGCCCGAAGATTAAGGCATTCTGGGAAATGATTTATAACGAACTGAAAAAGGTATTTAAATATACTTTCCCCAAGAAACCAGAGGCCTTTCTCTTGGGTATTGTCGGCCAGGGGGTGTTAAAGACAGATACAACTTTTTTTATGTATGCTACAACAGCAGCTAGAATACTTATTGCAAAGTACTGGAAGACACAGGATCTACCCACACTGGAAGAATGGCAGATGAAGGTGATGGACTATATGAGCTTGGCAGAGATGACGAGCAGAATCCGAGACCAGGGAAGAGAAGCGGCGGAAGAAGAATGGAAAAAGTTCAAGGACTATTTAAAGAAATATTATAAAATTGGAGACAGTTAGAATGATGTTGGATTAAAACAAATGGTTACTATTAGTAATGGTTATGACAAAGAGAATAAGGGTGATTAGCATAAATTTATAATAAAATAAGGCAAGATTTCGCTGAATAACTGTAAGAATTTGGAATACAGAAACGGGAAGTAAGAGGAGGTCGAGGAAGTAAGGTTTAGAAATTGGGTTATGAAATGGTACTTGTTTTATGTTTTATTATTGTTGAATGTTTGTTCATGTATGTTTTGTTTCTGTTATATAAAAAATTGTTCAATAAAAATATTATAAAAAAAAAATATATAATTCTCAGAGTTTCCTGGGAAGAGGGATTGAGTATTAAACCACTCTGGGAGGGGAATAGAGATCTCCTAAAAATGTTCAGTACCCTTAATAAACTGCAGTTCTCAAGATTCCTTGGGGCAAACCAGGACTGCTAAAAAGGCAGCACAGTGCTTTAAATGAATCTTGTGGGAATGACTGAAGATAGCACTCCAAAATGCTCCAGAATCTATTCCTGGCAACTACTGTGCTTGCCGACATTTGAATATGGGACGTTGCCTTTCTTTTAAAGCAGACATCAGAAATCACAGGTTTCATTCCATATATTTATGCAGATATAAATATTTATAAATAATATATTTGTTATGGAACAAATTTATAAACCCAAGCTCTTTAAGAGCATTTATTTGAAAAAGAGAGTTGTGCTCACAGCAGGTCGATGTGGATTTGTTAAGAACAAATTGTACTAAAACTACCTCCCCTTCATAGTTAGGGTAGCTGGTTTGGTGAATGAGAGAGATGAAATTGATGCAATATGTTCATTTTGCTTATGCAGATGAGCTGGAAGGAAATTGTGGTTATGGGAATGATTGTTTGCATGATTTGTCCTCTTTCTGCACTAGCTATATGTGCTTGCAGTTGTGACATTCAGCCACTAGGTGTCTCTGTGCCATACTACAATTTCCACGAAACCATCTGGTGTGGGGAGTGGAAAACATGGAAGATGACTTGCCCAATTTGGAAGTGCGAGAGGCTGTGTTTCATTCCCATTAAGTGTATGCTGCTTATGCAAGTTTGTTAACACTGTATATTCTGAGGCTGGGTCAGCCGTAAACCCTTGGAAAGCCTGGCTATACTTGATATTAGATACTGAAATGGGGTTATTGAAAACATACACACCACCCTCTAATTTGGAATTTGTATTTTTGAATGGACAGAACTGCAGCGTATGAACGCAATGGCATTTCGCTGCTGAATTAATGCAAGAACTACAGTATTGCTTTGAGTTTGGGATGTTATGCTGTGTGCTAGCCCCCCTCGAATCCCTGGATCCAGCAAATGCTAGAATTTAATCAAGGCTTCTAATTCTTTTTTTTATATATATAAAATATTTTATTAAGATCTTACAAAAACATAGGTTTACAAAATACAAAAAAGACATATAAAAAGAAAAAGATACATAAAAAAGAAAAAAGAAAAATACAAAAAACGAATAGATAAAAAAGAATTAAAAACAAATCCGTTTTTGTTACTTTAAACTCATTAGCTTGTTTCCTTGACCTCCTCACACCTCCCCTTTTTGTATTCCCATTTAGATAATCAAATCAGCAAATCCTTACCCTCTTTCGTTTATCTTAACTCTATATCTTAACATATTATAACTCTATATTTTCACCCATTATCAATTCATTTTTGCATATTCTTATTAACTTTGTTGCTAATGCCACTTATTTTCAATCCAACATCATTTTAACATTCATTAATTTTACAGTGTTTCTGCAGATAGTCTTTAAATTTCTTCCAATCTTCTTCCACCAACTCTTCTCCCAGGTCTCGGATTCTGCCAGTCATTTCCGCCAATTCCATATAGTCCATCACCTTCATCTGCCACTCTTCCTGGGTGGGTAAATCTTGTGTCTTCCGATACTTTGCAATAAGTATTCTTGCTGCTGTTGTTGCATACATGAAGAAAGTTTTATCCTTCTTTAGCACCAATTGGCCGACTATGCCCAGGAGAAAGGCCTCTGGTTTCTTCAGAAAGGTATATTTAAATACCTTTTTCATTTCATTATAGATCATCTCCCAGAAAGCCTTAATCTTTGGGCACGTCCACCAAAGGTGAAAGAATGTACCTTCATTTTCTTTACATTTCCAACATTTGTTATCGGGCAAATGATATATTTTTGCAAGCTTGACTGGTGTCATGTACCACCTGTATATCATTTTCATAATATTCTCTCTTAAGGCATTACATGCCGTAAATTTCATACCGGTGGTCCACAACTGTTCCCAGTCAGCAAACATAATGTTATGACCAATATCTTGTGCCCATTTGATCATAGCAGATTTAACCGTTTCGTCCTGCGTATTCCATTTTAACAGCAAGTTATACATTCTTGAAAGTATCTTAGTTTTGGGATCTAACAGTTCTGTTTCCAATTTTGATTTTTCCACCTGGAAGCCAATTTTTTTGTCCAAATTATAGGCCTCTCTTATTTGATAATAATGAAGCCAATCTCGCACTTTATCTTTTAATTTCTCAAAACTCTGCAATTTCAATTTATCTCCTTCTTGTTCCAATATTTCCCAATATTTCAGCCATTTGGCCTCCATATTGAGCTTTTTCTGAGCCTTCGCTTCCATTGGTGACAACCACCTTGGGGTTTTATTTTCCAGTAAGTCTTTGTATCTTATCCAGACGTTGAACAATGCTTTCCTGACAATATGGTTTTTAAATGCTTTATGTGCTTTAACCTTGTCGTACCACAAATATGCATGCCACCCAAAAACGTTGTTGATGTCGAATTCAAGCCAGCAGAGCCAGCAAAGCTCTGAGGAATTTGGCCACCTGCCAGGTGCCCGGCTTGAATCCTTGTTGACCTCCCCTGCCAGCGTCTCCCGGCAGGATCAAGGGAGGTCTCCAATCGGCGATTCTTCTCAACGTGAAGAAGAACACACCATTCCTCCCCCTCCTCTCCCAGGGAGGGGAAAGAGACAGACAGAAATATATCTACATACTTTTATTCCTGTCTTTCCAGCAGTACAGAGAAAACATGTCTGTACCCTCTGATCCCAACTGCAGAGAGAGAATAACTCAACCCATGTACTTCCAGTACAGGGTCATGTGCCACTCTGAGCTAACATCCGGCGCTCCGTGCACAGAACAGACTGTCCCTGGTTCCCACGGTTCAGTCCAATAACATCCACATCCTGTTTACCATTCCAGCCACCTGGAGCTCGCTTCTGCATTGCTCCTTTTTCGTAACATCCTCCCCCAAAAGAATCAATGCGTGTTGCGGCAAGCAAAGCGTGATCCAGAGAAGAAAACAAACAGTTGTTATACACATAACACTCCCCTGTTGTTTCAGTTCCACCCTTGGAACTCCCCGCCACTGGTTTCCCCAGTGTACCTCTCTGGTTGTCTGGTTTCCAAGGAACGAGTGCATCTGTATTCCCTTGGCTAGCAACTCTCTGTTGTGTCTTTGTCTCTGACTTAGACACAGCTCCAACCTGTCCTCGGTTGTTTACAACAGCAACACATGCAACAGCTAAGTTGGCAAACTCTTGGGTGGTTGACCCTTTGTAACTCTCTCAGACCTACGTATGAGGTGCTGATCCTCTCTGCTCACTGGTCCAGTCTCAGGACTCTTTGGAGAACCAGTTCCAATGGTAAACAGTGGTTCATCCTTCACCTGTGAAGGCCTATCCATTGTGTGAGATTTCCTCTCAATGACTGTGACAACTGAGCTCTCCGAGCTATCACTGTCACTCTCAGTACCACTGTAATCTGTAAAATCATCATCATCTGAATCGTCCTCAGTGGGAAATGTGTGTACTATCACTCTCTCCTGTTCAGGAGCACTCTCTAGAAATTTTGTGAGAATCACCTGACCAGATTCAGACAAAATTACTCTGTAGAGACCCTTTTCATACCCCACAAAAATGCCTCTGGCATTCTTTACTCCACCTGGAGCTTCTGTCCTCACATGAGACCCAAACACCTTGAAATGGGCAACAGAAGGTTTTCTATGGAACAGTTTCTCAAAAGGAGAACTTCCCAACTCTTTTGAAACCTTTCTCATCCACGTATAATTATACGACATTAGAGACTCGGCCCAGAACTCATGTGGCAGATGTGAACTAAGCAATTGCGCATTCATCCCCTTTTGCAATTCTCTGTTCACCCGTACACAGACACCCCTGTTCCACGCTTCCTCTGAAACAGCAATCTTGTGTCTTATTCCTTTCTTCCGCAGGAACCTCTGGAAATCCTGTAAAAGAAAAATCTGCTTCTCATCTGTGAATAGACAATCAATGTCAGCATCATGCATACTCTTAACCTTGTCACAAAACTCCTGAAACCTTTCCAAGGCTTCCTGTGGCTTTCTCAACACATAAATCCAGACATAGTTAGAGAAATGATCCACACACACAAGATAATATCTTGCATTGCCTCTAGATGGTTCTAGAGGACCAATCACATCAGCATACACCCGCTGAAATGCTCTGTTGACTCCGGTCTTCTTCTTGCTCACACCTGCAAGAGAAACTTGGTTAGACACAGATGAATTACATTCCATGTAATCACTTTGGTCAAAAGTCAACAAATATAATCCATCTTTCTCTCTGGCAGAAAGAAATAACTCTCCATCTTTGTAGATCTTGCAGCTCTTAGCATCATAGGACAGTCTCAGTCCTTTCTTTGCAATCTGTGAAACACTCAGCAGATTGAACTTCAATTCAGGAACCAAATAAACATTGTTTACAGTCAAGTTCAGACTCTTAAGATACACAGTCCCTACGCTGGTCGCTTCCAGCTCCTGACCGTTGGCCTGTTTCACAGCGAAGCTTTGCTTCTTAAACGTTGAAAATAGTCCTCTGTGTGGGGACATATGGACGGTACATCCAGTGTCAATTACAAACGAGTTCCCAACGTCTGGCGTGGTTCCTTTCGCCATCAAAGCCTTTGCAGGTTCCACCATAGGCTTGGTATGACCTTTGCCTGACGCCTCAGGCTTTGCTGAGCGGCCCTTCGCTCCTTTTGGCTGACGTGGCTTCTTACAGTTCCGCTGAAGATGCCCAGCCTGTCCACAATTGTAACACTGGACAACGTTCAAGGCTACAGCATCCTTTCCAGTAGCCTCATCGGTGGGGGAATTAGAACTCCGTTCCTCCCTCCCCCTGTCCTTTACTTCCAGTGCATCATGCCGGCTGTGTCCATCCAGAACCACGGCACTCAGGGGAGGTGGATAGGGTAACCCTCCCGTCTTCTTGGCATTCATGCTGAATCCAAGGGTCAGCTCTCACTTTCAAGCCAGTAAAACCCAAAAGTCTTTTGGCTGTTTACTGCTTCACTGGCAGGCAAACCTTTGGGCTGTTTTCAAAATCCTTGCACAGCTGCGCAGAATTCAAAACAATTCCACTTCCCAGGCTCTTTGACTGAGCCAGTTGCTTTACAAACCTTCTGGCTGTCGTTGCCTAGCAACCTGCTCGGGACGGGAATTCTTATCTTACCACAAGAATTCCTGGAATGCAAGCTTGCTTTCAGAGCTGTTTTTCTCAAACGCAGCTCTCTCGTGAACAGAAAATAATCCTTACTGTGTTCACTCTCTTTAGCCCGAAATGCAGCATACCTTTTGGGGCTCCGTTGCCTTGAAATACACTCCTCTCGGTGTCCAGCTGTCTGTTTCAGCTTCTGGCTGCAGGCAGACGCTTTCTTTATCTCCTTAGGTGCAGAGGATGGCAACGATTCATCGACCTCTCACCTCTCATGCTGAGTCTCATAGATCAGGTATCCATCGGCTTTGCTACCAGATGTCGAATTCAAGCCAGCAGAGCCAGCAAAGCTCTGAGGAATTTGGCCACCTGCCAGGTGCCCGGCTTGAATCCTTGTTGACCTCCCCTGCCAGCGTCTCCCGGCAGGATCAAGGGAGGTCTCCAATCGGCGATTCTTCTCAACGTGAAGAAGAACACACCATTCCTCCCCCTCCTCTCCCAGGGAGGGGAAAGAGACAGACAGAAATATATCTACATACTTTTATTCCTGTCTTTCCAGCAGTACAGAGAAAACATGTCTGTACCCTCTGATCCCAACTGCAGAGAGAGAATAACTCCACCCATGTACTTCCAGTACAGGGTCATGTGCCACTCTGAGCTAACATCCGGCGCTCCGTGCACAGAACAGACTGTCCCTGGTTCCCACGGTTCAGTCCAATAACATCCACATCCTGTTTACCATTCCAGCCACCTGGAGCTCGCTTCTGCATTGCTCCTTTTTCGTAACAGTTAAAACCTTCTAGGTCCAAAATGTCTGTGTTCTCAAGAAGCAGCCAGTCTTTCAACCAGCAGAATGCTGCTGATTCATAGTAAAGTTTAAGGTCTGGCAGGGCAAATCCGCCTCTTTCCTTTGCGTCAGTTAATATTTTAAATTTTATTCTGGGCTTCTTGCCCTGCCAGACAAATCTAGAAATGTCTCTCTGCCACTTCTTGAAACAGTCCATATTGTCCAAAATTTGCAATGATTGAAACAGAAATAACATTTTTGGCAATACATTCATCTTTATAGCTGCAATCAAGGCTTCTAATTCTTGAAATAGCCAGGCTAGGCTCCTAGTGCAGTGATAGCTTGGGCGATGAACAATGGGTAAAACCTCAGTGCCTAGGGCTTGCCGATCGTATGGTCGGCGGTTCGAATCCCCGCGGCGGGGTGAGCTCCCGTCTTTCGGTCCCAGCTCCTGCCCACCTAGCAGTTTGAGAGCACCCCTAAGTGCAAGTAGATAAATAGGTACCGCTTTATAGCGGGAAGGTAAACAGCGTTTCTGTGTGCTGCGCTGGTGCTGGCTCGCCAGAGCAGCTTCGTCACGCTGGCCACGTGACCCGGAAGTGTCTTCGGACAGCGCTGGCTTCCGGCCTCTTAAGCGAGATGAGCGCGCAACCCCAGAGTCGGTCACGACTGGCCCGTACGGGCAGGGGTACCTTTACCTTTTTAAGGTCTTGGTGTGAAATGGCAAATGGGCAGGGTCCACTCCCACAACAGACAAGGCCAAAGTTTGGAGGAGAGGTTTTCTTCTTCTTTTTCTTTTGCAGTGATGTGATCTAGAAGGAAAGCAGCAAGCTGGAGAGAGAGTCAGAGCAATGCTTGAGAGCAATGTTTGATTTCTGTTTGGCTCCAAGGCTGCAGCTATAGGAGAAACAAGAAGAAGAAGAAGAAGCATTTGGATTTGATATCCTGCTTTATCACTACCCCAAGGAGTCTCAAAGTGGCTAACATTCTCCTTTCCCTTCCTCCCCCACAACAAACACTCTGTGAGGTGAGTGGGGCTGAGAGACTTCAGAGAAGTGTGACTAGCCCAAGGTCACCCAGCAGCTGCATGTGGAGGAGCAGAGATGCGAACCTGGTTCCCCAGATTATGAGACTACCGCTCTTAACCACTACACCACACTGGCTCTCACACAAGACCCTATCGGGGTGTTTATGTAGTGAATCCCTGCATCGTAGGTTCAGGTTGCATATATGTGTAAACAGTGCTTTTTCGGGGGGGGTTGCAGGGGTATGCATACCCCTAAACATTTTGTGAATCTAAGTTTGGCCTCATTGAGGGGCAGTATTTCAACATGAGTAGGAAATTGTGAGTACCCCTAAACATTTTTTTAAGAAGAAAAGCACTGTGTGTAAACCATATATCTTAAAGACACCACAATCTCCACTGTGCCTCATTCCAAAATGAAACACAAACTCTGGCAGAATGCCTGGAACCCCTCGTATCTGACACTGCTTGAAGATTGGGGTGGTGTGAAATAGTATGTTTGTACCTCCTCATACCTGTGGATGGGGGTGCAAACCTGATAGCATTAAACCTGACTACGGTGCTGGAAAATCTAGTGATCTTGGAGTTGAATGCCCTGGGGTGGGGTGGGGTGGAATCCACATTAAATTGACTGTCAGTTTTTGCTGAGATTTGGTATGACTCAAAGAGAAAAAGAGACCTGTTTCTCCATTGGTCATTACAGGACGTTTGGTCCTCTTCAAATCATTTCCAGGGACTGGATAATAGCCTCAACATGTCAGTAGTCACTGAGGCAGAAGGGACAATGCATTTATTTATGCCAAAAAACAGAGACAGGAGTAAACAAACAGGAACTCATTTGCAGTCAGCCAAGGAATGGAAACGTTTTTAATCACTGTCATAAAGTGACTGCCCATTCACCTTTATTGCATCATAAATGTGTCCAGTGAAGGATGCAGCTGGGAATTTCCACATGAGCAAACTTCCCCCCAGTGTAAAAAGGTTTAGGCCCACCCCTGCAATTTAATGGTTCACTTCACCCAGGAAAGCTTCTATGATGATTTTTAATTATTAAGCATAAATACAATCTGAGTGTTTGCAACAGAGCAATCGATAACCATCCAACTCCTTCCCTCTCCAGTTTGTATCCCTGATGGATAATTCACCCATCTAGAGAATATTTAAGAGGATGCTCGTCTCTCTGTCTGAAATAAAGGTGCCACACAAACACATGTGGAGAAAGAAGCTATGCTAAATGGGTGAATGAAAAGTTCAGATCTGGATGAGACGCTGTCACAAGGTTCATTCATTCATGCATTCATTTGATGTCTTACCTGCCCTTTACCATAGTTTCTGAGTTTGGGTTGCAACAGTAAAATGTACGGTTGAAGTGTAGGTGGGTTCCCATGAGGCAAGACACAGTGATAACAGCAAGAACCTTTATTGGACTACATAACTGGGAAACAGGGGCAAAGCAACAGCTTATATACATTCCGGAAAGCCTGGGCCACTCCCACTCCCAACGTGATTGGCTGTCTAAACTTCCAAGCTGCGAATCACAACTCAGAGTTCAAGGGCCAATGACAGAGGCCCAAATCTCGAAATGTTCTGTAATTGGACATCATGTATCAAATCAGAACACAGGAGCTCAGAATCCTTAGTCCAGACTCAAGCTCAGGCGAACACAGACCACTGAATATATGACACAGTTATAGAAACAAATAAACAGTTACAAGCATAGAACAGGAAAAGTGTAAAAGCAGTTGAACACACACACACACACACACACACACACACACACCCCTCTCAAACCTTTAAAACCGTGCCACATATGGAATAGTTCCAACACAGATGCAGACTGGGATAAAGTTCACAACTTTAAAAGTTTGTTGAAAGAGGAAGGTCTTCATTAGGCACCAAAATGACAACAAAGATGGTGCCTGTCTAATGTTTAACAGAAGGGGATTGTCTCATGGTGGGGCCAGCCATGGTAGGATGGTGCCTTGCACTAAATCAGTATTTACTACACGGGAGTAGCCAACATGGTGCCATCCAAATGTTTTGGACCAACTCCCATCATCCCTGACATTGGCTGGGGTTGATGGCAGCTGAAGTCCAAGACACATGGAGGACACCATGTTGACTTCCCCTCATCTGCGACTGGCAGCAGCTGTCAAAGGGTTACAACAGAAGAGTTCCCCTGATCTACCAGGGATTGAACCTGGGACGTTTTGAAAACAAAACACATGCACCCACACCAGAGAAATTGCCATTTCCCAATCCCCAGCAGGTATTGCTTGCGCGGTCCTTTCTTCCACTCCTCTGGCCAGCTTTCTGTATCCATCCTTTACCTTGAAGTGTCTGCAAATGGTACTTAACTTAACTTTTCCCTGCTTTCCCTTCACAGTAAGCCATATACTTGCATCATCTTTAAAAACTCTCATTTTTTAGGCTGACACCCACTATTTATTGCTGGCTCCTGGAGAATAATTAGAATGACAAGTGTAAATATTCCAAAGTAAATCTCTCCTTGTGACCCTCCAAAGGCTCCGCTCTCATCATTTTCCACGGATACTCCAAAGTCAAAAGAGTGGAGGGCTCAGCAAGATTTATGTCAGAGGAGTTGGCTTTCTGGTGTGTCTTCCCTCCACTGCCATTTAACTAAGGATTATGTTTCCTCCTAGGAGAACAAATCACCATTTCTGGAGCTAGGAAGTCATAGATAAGCAAAATAAATATTTGTGTCAACTCTGTATTAGACAGAGATGTGTCAGCGGCATCCTTAGAGCAGGGCGTTGATCAGTGAGGAGAGACTTTAACTCTTGCTATAGTTTCACTTCAAGGCAAAATCCAGGATTGCTCTAAGATGTTGCTGTTCAGTGAGTGACCGCCTTATATTATTATCTAGGGACTCAGCTAGATTGGCAACAAAAAAAGTGATTTATATGCGTTATATATGCGATATAACATTGTGCCACTTGATGGCGCTGCAGAGTCCCGTTTTTCTCTACCTGTTCCCCCTGTTTTGATTTATAATGCATTTAACTGAAATGCTTCTTTGATGTGTCTAGATCCAGCCTAGGTCTGCTTTCTTTTGCAGGCAGCACAAATTGACTCAGAAAAAAGTTTGGAAAGCAAAACCATGCAGTGGTTTTGAAGTGACAGTTCTACATCTTAAATATATACAAGTAAGACTGTTTATAGGGTATTCATGCCATAAATCAACGTGGACTAGGATTCTTCATCCGCTTGCCATCACAGTTCTCATGTCAAAACTCTTGACAGGCTGTTTAGAATTGATTTTGTCCCATCTCAAGAACAGCTTGTCTTTTTCCCTGGGGAGGGCATTCCAAAGTCAAAAGTGCCACCCTCTCCTTTTTAATCATGCCTTTGTTACAGGAGGCACTTATAGAGGGGCCTCATGCTGGCTGGCTGCAATGTGGGCACAAACCTTTGATTTCCAGTTCTCCATGAATCACTCCCCTGTTATAGCTTTCACAGTAGTACAAACAAACATGTTTCTGCTGTGATGTATATCCTTATCACTAAATTGTGGTCAATTCATAATTAGTGGTGAATTAGTGGTGCTGTTTCTTAGGGCAAGGGGGGGGAAACCTTTTGCTCTCTCCAGATGTTGCTGAAATATAACTCCCATCATCCTTAGCCATTGGCCATCCATGCTGTGGCTGATGGGAGCTGTAGTTTAGCAACATCTGGAGACCCAATGGTTTTCTACCCCACCCTAGGCCAGCAGCGCTGCAGAAGAGTCAGCTGGAAACTAGACAGTGGCTGAAATCCAAAACACATTTAAGATTTTAAAAAAGTACCTGGCTGGTTCATACCACCGAGCTCATTACCCCTTTTCCAAAAGTGACCGTCCAAAGCTGGAAGCCCATTGACAAAAAAAGAAGTCACTAACGTTTCCACACTCACCTTAGAGACCATCTAAGTTTCTTCTGAGTATAAGCTTTCATGTGCATGCACACTTCTTCAGATACACTGTTTGTTCCCCTGCAACTGGTATTCAGAGGAATGCTGTCTCTGAACATAAAGCTTCCACAAAGCCATGATGGCTAATAGCCGCTAATAGATATAACCTCTATTACTAGGGAATGAGTTCAATTGTATTTTAAAGGCCCTCCTGACCAAACGTACCTAGGCCAGTGTGAGCATTTCTCTGACATGCTTAAATATAATCCTGTTAAGCTCCCAGCTTGTTAGCTTAGTAAGTAGACAGTGCTGCAGCATGGATAATACAGCTCACTTCAGTCGTTGATTGGCAGCTTCCATTGCCTGCAGCTATTGCCACTCTGGAACTCAGGTTCAAAGGTGGCATTAATCTTGGAGAGGCGGGGGACAATTTATACAGAGAAAGCTGAAAACAATAGGCAAACAAATTGTTTATCAAAAGGAAGAGAAAGACTCAGCAGGAAAGATCCAACAGTACTGGACCAACTGCCATCTTGTAGACCAGTGTTTCCCAAAGTGGGTGATGCTGCCCCCTGGGGGTGCTGGAATAATCCAGGGGGTGGTAGTAGCCTTGGGTGCAAGTGGCAGGCATTGAATAAAAATAAGGGGGCAGTGGAAGCATAAAAAAGAAGAAAGGGAAAGGAAATTTTGAAATCCATTTCTACACGTTTCATCTGTTGTGTAATGCTGGTTACTGCCAGGTCGGGCACCATTGTGGGATGGCGACAAAGCCTCCCCTGGATCCAGCGGTCATGCTGGAGGTGAGTGCTGGGATTTCTCTCCGTTGCTGATATGTGATTATTTTCATCACATGTCTGTGTTGACATTCCATACTATTGGAGTCATGAGAACGGAAGTTCAGTTACACTGTTCCGTTATTGTTGTACTTTTGCTTTTTCTGTTCTATCTTGGAGAAGGAGAGAGGAGCCATGTTTGCCTTGTTCTGTAACACTTGATCTTGTACATAATAAATTAGCTTAGATTCCACACCTCTATGCCTAGTTTCGGCTTGGACTCTGCTACAGTATCGTGTGCATATATCTTCAGATATGCGCCGCAGAAGCGCATCGGGACAGAGAGTCGATGGATCATCCTGAGGGGCGCTTGAAGGGGAAGAACACAGGGAAGAACAGCCAGTGTGGTGTAGTGGTTAAGAGCGGTAGTCTCATAATCTGGGGAACCGGGTTCGATTCCCCGCTCCTCCACATGCAGCTGCTGGGTGACCTTGGGCTAGTCACACTTCTCTAAAGTCTCTTAGCCTCACTCACCTCACAGAGTGTTTGTTGTGGGGGAGGAAGGGAAAGGAGAATGTTAGCCGCATTGAGACTCCTTTGGTTAGTGATAAAGCGGGGTATCAAATCCAAACTCCTCCTCCTCCTCCTCCTCCTCCTCTTCTTCTGCCTGTTGTTTTCCCAAGTTGGTTACGAAACCCAGCGTGGCACATCAACAATGAGGAGTTTTCCTGGGCTTGGGTGAATACTTTTTGGCTTCTCCCAGGCTTGAGAAGTGGTTCACAGCTTGCGTGCCTATTTGGCTCACAGCTTGCGTGCCTATTTGGCCAATGACAGGCAGGCTGAGGTGCTGGCCCTGCTCCTTCACTCAAAGAAGGGGGGGGCGTCGTTGAGTTAAGCGAAATTGTTTTAAAAGTTTAGTTCAGAGAGAACATAAGAACTTCCTTAGTGCAGCACAAAGGTCCATCTGAATAGACAACCAAAGCTGCCAAACAGGATACGATGGTGATGGTTTTACCTGTTGATGGTGCGCATAATCTGGTCATCAGAGGTTTACTTCTCAATATGGGACAGGGATCCACTTTTATCCATGGATAGACCTAATCATGTATATTTTTAAAATTCCTTTCGAAAGTTATATCCTATGGCAGGGGCCATCTCAATATTCTGGGCTGATGGATTCTGTAAGTTGCCGTATTTTTCGCTCTATAACACGCACCCAACCATAACACGCACATAGTTTTTAGAGGAGGAAAACCAGAAAAAAATATTCTAAACGAAACAGCGGATGTATCATTTTTGTGGTTCATGCTGTGGCCACAGACATGTGATCTGGCGGTGAGTTTGGGGTAGCCCAATGCAAAAATCCTGAGGATCCATGTGGATCCATGCTTTGTAACCACGTTTTTGCACCACTGCGGCCCCAGGCCACAGTGGGTGCGTGATTTTTTTGGTGCAAGCTGTAGCCATGGACATGCTATGTGATCTGATGGTGAATTTGGGGTGATCCAGTGCAAAAATCCTGAGGATCCATGTGGATCCATGCTTTGTAACCACGTTTTAAGTGAGGAGGGAAGGAAAAGCACTCAAGGGACAAGGAACACATGTGGGGTGGGTGGAGAAGGATGCTGTTAATAATGCAGAAGAGGGGTATAAGAGGAGAAGGCTCCTCTCCTCTCCCACTTTGCTCCTTTAAAGCAAGCAGGCTCTCTGTCCCTCTCTCCTCCCCACTCAGCGACTCTTCTCCCGCTTTGCTGTTTCAAAGCGAGCCATGGAGGAGGGAAGGAAGGGGAACCATGGATCCTCTGCTCACGACTGCAGCAGATCCCCCCACCATCCGTAGGCATTCGCTCCATAACACGCACAGACATTTCCCCTTACTTTCTAGGATGAAAAAAGTGAGTGTTATGGTGCAAAAAATACGGTACTCCCCCCCCCCACACCTTCTGCCCTGTACCTATTGTGAAACAATAAATGCAGATATCTCATTATTACACCTTGGCTAAGATGAAAGTGGGACTTTCATCTTTAAGCAGGTTCCTCATGATTAGCAAAGCAGGGAGACAGAAATCAATCAGTTCTATTCATTATTAAATGGTGAGTGGCAAAGGGGGGGGGGAACCACTCACATCTTCATTTTGAGATTATTTCATTTTTCTTTCTGTAGACTTTTAGACATGAAACAATTTGAGCTCTTTAAATCACATTTTTCTTTTAAAATATTTCTTTATTTTAGAGAAAAAAGTTTCTTCCTATTTCTTTTCGTGTTTGAAAAATCAGGATGCTTGGCTCTTACTGCTACATCTGAAACAAGAAACAAATCTTTTCCCATTTGGGCAGAAACCCCATAAGAGACACTCTGCTGGAAGGATAATTGAAAGTGCAAACTTTTACCTACAAAATCTTAATGTCCCATAATAACCGCCTCTATAATCAGGCCTCTTGATTAGGCTTGTGAGGGAAAACAATTTTGCACTATTTGTCTCACTATTAACACAATTAATTCCGTAATTAATTTCAAAGTGTTTCAGTGAAAAGGAAATGTAAACAACCATGCATAAAATAATATAATTATTTACATAATGTTTGCTAACTAAGAGAGAGGGGGTGGGGAGAGACAATAGTGAATACTGCTCAAATTTGATTGCATGATTTCAGTTCCTGACTTTGGCGAATATGAGAAATGCAGTAAGTTCTGCTCCTGTTTTAGTTGTTAGTGGAATTATCCAACATTCCTGCCCACTGCACAGTGTGAGGGGCCTTAGAACCAGATGTCTAGGAGGGACTGGAATTTTTTTTTTTAAGAAACAGATTCTTCACTGATACTGTGATGAAAGGACTCCTCAGAAAGGACAGTGTTCTCTACTTTGTTATCCAGGGATACCTTTACTGATGTATCACTTTCTTTCCCTTCTTTAAAGTTAAGGAAACATAAACCATTGGAGACTCAATCGGAATTGATATAGTAGATCAGAACTTGGCACACAGCCCAGTAAATATTGGAATGGCACTACCTGGCCTTATAAAATAATCACTTACAAATTGTTAGGTTTAATTTACATCAGGAGTGGAAGTGAGGGAGGGAATGCCCTGGAAAGGCTATTATTTCTTTTAATCACTTCTTTTGTAAAAGAATCAAAGTGAAACCGCTCAGGAGAGACTGTTATTATATTTCCCCTCCCTCTGTCCTCCCTTTCTTCTTCTTTCCATTGTTCCCAGCTCTGTCAAGATTGTGACAAACTTAATTACTGGCAAACAGTGGGAAATCCAGATGCCAGATCACTCATTTTTCCCCTGATTTCATAAAAGCTTTCTAGGCCTTAATTTAAGACAAGCAAGGACAGTGGGCAGATGGTGCTGGTGTCAAACAACTGACAGAAGCTACTGCTGATTTTTCTCTCCCACTGAGATCGTCTCCAGAAGAAAGACAAAGGGAAGAAAAATGCTTTTGGAATCCCCACAGATAGGGCTGAGTTAATAAGGGAATAGAGGACCCAGAACCATTTTCTTCCCTACACCAAAAGAGGCAGCCATGTCAGGATCAAATCAGCTATTGTGGTGTGTGTGCTTGGTTTGTAGGGCAAGGAATTTCAGCAGCAGTGGTGTGGTGGAGCAGATCTGAGGAGCCACAGACCCTATACTGGCATCCCTACAGGAGAGTGGGGTGGAAAGGTTGGGTCTGCGCAAATGCACTGGTGGAGGCAATCTGGTGATCTTTCAGGTGCGTTTGTGCAGCCCTAACCTTACTGGCATCCAGTCCCACCCCAAAGCCACCCAGGTAAACCAGCCAACGGGTGTTGAGAAGATGTCTCTGCAACTCTGCACAATGGCCACTGTTGGTTGACATGAGGCTGGGTCACACAGAAAGAAGATTTAACTTCAAAAGTTGCATGGCTTGAATGCCTCAGGGTTGGCCTTACCATTATGCAGAATGATGTTGCCACCACAGGTAGCTGATGCCTGGGAAGCTTGAAGCCAGGCAGGGGCAAATCTGGCCATTTTTGCTTCTCTCTGTTTCTCATATTCCCAGTCTTAAGTTCAGTTCTCCACATTTCCACATCAGTTCACGATTTTTTAAAATTATCATTATTTAAAAAGTGCACATGGAAATTCATCAGTGTGAATTTTGTCTGCAATTTTGCACAATGCATACATTTTTTTATTTTGCAAAGCAATTTCCCCCAACAATTCATTTTTGCTTGTTATTTTTACTAATATATGCACATCCTACCACAGTATATGCACTTTTGCACACAATACTTGGCTGCAGAACGGCACTGCAAAATTCGGAGAAGTGCAATTTTCAAAAGATGTTTGTGCTTCAGTTCTCAAACTATTTTGGCAAGTGCAAATTAGGTCATTATATGAGAACTGAATCAAATTTCTCCTCCAACCCTTATTTAAGTAGTGCTGAGGTGTTGGGATGGAAGAGCTGTGTATGCCACAAAGGCTGTGTATGCCACAATCTAAGCTTGCATGCTGTTCCATCATTAATGTTGAAGGGAGATTGCTAGGGAGACCCTGAAGGTAGGGAGATTGAAAAATCACAGCCCTAGAGCATGCACCATGGGACTTTTTTGATGGGACTTTTCACAATTAACTAAATACCCACTGATTTCACTGAGATTTAGAGCAAAATCCTAAGTATCTTTACTCATGGGACTTACTCTGGAGTGTGCTAAACATTGCAGCTCTAGTCTGCTACCCCATACATACTTCAGATTCAATGGGACTTACCTCTGGGTAAATGTACATAAGACTCGGCTGTTACAAATCATGACAAACTGATGCCCTGTGTTGTTTTTTTTTAAAAAATTAGCATTTTCAAAAGCAGGAACAGAGAGCATATTTAATCCCCTCTCCCTGCCCCACTTACAATTTCATACCAAATACAGCATGTATACATATATCCAGTGCTTTTTTTCTTTCAAAAAAATGTTTAGGGGTACTCTCATTTTGACTTAAGAAATTTACCATTTTATTATTCATATTTTATAATTCAAATTGGGAAAAATAAATACAGCAAATGGACAAAAGTACAAAGATTCACAAAATATTTAGGAGTATGCGTACCCCTGCATCTCCGCAGACAAAAAGCACTGCATATACCATCTGACTTCCTTTCCATACTTTTCCTGGTTCCTTTGCTTTTCTACTACTCCGTGTAATCCACATCGCGAATGTGGGAGGGCCCTGCCCGCAACACCCTCTCCTCTGCAGGCTCGGAAAGGGCTTTCTTAAAATATTCAATAAACAGTGTTCACTCCTCCTTATAGTTCTGATCTTCATTTTCTCTTATCCTGTTCGTCAGACCAGCCAGTTCAGCATATCTGAATGTTTTACACTGCCATTCTTCCTTAGTGGGTACTACAGTGGTACCTCGGGTTACAGACGCTTCAGGTTACAGATGCTTCAGGTTACAGACTCCGCTAACCCAGAAATATTACCTCAGGTTAAGAACTTTGCTTCAGGATGAGAACAGGTTAAGAACCTGGTGCTTCAGGTTAAGAACAGTTTCAGGTTAAGAACGGACCTCCGGAACGAATTAAGTTCTTAACCCGAGGTACCACTGTTTACTTGTTCTCTACCTTTGTGTCCATAAGGTTCTAGCTGTGGCATATAGCAAAGACTCTCCTCCCTGTAAGAGAGGTGAGTGGTTGTGGCCGGGAGCCGGACTCTGCCTCAAGCCGGGGGTGTTTGCCCCCTGCCTCCCACTCACCTGGCTGGCGCCCACGCCCTCGGCCAGGCACCCAACCAGGTGCCTTCAAGGGGGCATGTACAGCAGCCTAAATTGCTGCGGTGCCAGCCTCCAGCCCTCACTTTTCGTCGTCCCGTCACGAGTCATCAGCTAGGAGTCATCACAGTCATCACAGGGAAGAGCCACAAGGTTTGGAGTTGGGGGGGGGGTCTGTGTGTGTGGAGGCTGCCTGGTTCCTGGCTTGCCTTTTAACTTTAGGAGGCTTGCGTGCGCTCATTGCTTTACTGCTTTTAAAAACCCAGGCATCCAGGTTTGCCTTGCTGTGTCCTCTTTTCCGTGTAACAACCTACATTTAACCTTCTATTTCCCCCCACTCCTGGTGCTTGATTTGCTTGGTCTCCAGGACAGAGGCACTCCTTCCCAGACCCACCCCCCCTTTTGAGATTATTAGGCAACCAAACGTATCATTCCATAACACCTCATACAGGAATTATTTTTTCCCTGGGGAACCTGCCTTTTTCTCCCAGATCAACTACAAGAGCAAGACCACAGCTTTAACAAAATGACAGCCCAAACAGGAAGACACATGGGAGCAATGGTACTGCTTTGAAGTGTTCCAGATCCATTTCCTGTTCTCCCAGTGAGCAGGGCAGCTGTGGGCAAAATTACAAAGAAGTACAATAATGATTTAGCCCTTAGTCCTAGAATCTAGTAAGCCTTTAAGCTCAACAGTCGGAATCGCATAATTTCAATGCTTTAACCATATTAGGGAACATGTATAGTTAGTAAACAAATTGCTAGTTTTGTGAGAAATAACACTTCACTGAAGTGGATAACGCTTTGGCCAAGAGCTCACCTTTGGCAGTCTTCTAGAACATGTTGCATATGTAGCAGTTCTTTCTAGCTAGAGTGAAACTGAAACCTGACATTTATAGTATCAGATATTTTTTTTCTGGAATGTCCTGGCTATGTCTGTAGTACAACAGTTTTGGAAATCTGTAGGAGAGTATCCCACCAATCTCTTGTCATACTAACAATCTTGTCATCAACTAACAATCAAAAGTGCTAAAATTTTAGCTACATTGGCAGCAGGATGTTGGCTGGAAGCAACTGGTTTTCTGAAGCTAAAACTTACAATTTTGTTCTAGGAGTTACTTGATCACAATATAGAACTATTTGTTTATTCCTTATGAGTTTTACACATGATGAAAACGTATACTCAAGCAGATATTTTTATAATCACTGTACTATACTATGATACAGTGCATAATGAGCATCCACATTCAGTTAGTCTGTGTGCCATCCCCCTTCAGATTCAGCACAGAGAGCACCAAGTGACTCAGGAACAAATCATAAGTTTAAAAGTCATGATACAAAATGAGTCTTGGGGCCTGTGTGCATACCTAACCTTAAAAAACAAACAAACAAACAAACAAACTGCACCACAGGGTAAGACTCCCAAAATCGGTTAAGACAGACCTTGAGATCTGGATCACATTTCTGGAACGCTACAATGGAGTCTCCTTATGGCAGGAAATCCTCAACCTGTCCTCAGATTTCCAGGTTCACTCTGATGCCGCTGGGTCCTTGGGCTTCAGTTTATTCTTTAGGGGATGCTGGTGTGCTCAACAATGGCCAGCAGAGTAGCAAGGCGAAGCTATCACGTGGGATCTCACTTTTCTGGAGTTTTTTCCCCCTTAGTTGTGGCTGTTCACATTTGGACTGAGGAGTTCCAGAATCGGCGGGTGTGCTTCAGAACTGATAACCAGGCGGTGGTCAACATACTGGTTAAGCAGTCATCGCGTTCCGAGAGGGTGTCGCGCCTACTCCGATCATTCGTCCTCCGGTGCCTCGCTTCCGAGCATTAGCTCCCAGGGCTCAGCCACTGCCAGAACCCGTTCCAGAGCACCTGTGGAACCTTGGAGACGTGAAGTGATTAAGGGAGTATTAGTATCTGTCGCACCCTCTACGCTTAGATCATATAAGAAGGTGTGGTGTGATTTCATGGGGTTCAGGTCGAAAGTATTCTCCCTTTCCACTAATGTTACACCCTCCACAGAAAACATTCTGCAATACGTAACACACCTTCATGGCCTAGGTTGAGCCTCGAAAACTTTGAGGATACACATAGCCGCTATCACATTCTTTAGTAGACCCATGTTTTTCCACCGATTCGTGCTGTGACTTCATGGTCCGCAGGGCAATTGAAGGTTGGAGTTGACTGCAGCCTCCAAATAGCAAAGGCCGCAAGCCTATTTCTTACGAGCTGCTGTCCCAAATCCGTATGAAACTTAGGTCAATTTGCTGGTTCAAGTTCGAGGCCTGGGTGTTCTTTGCGGCATACGTTATAGCCTCCTTTAGGCCGGGCACCCAAAACTTTAAAGATACACGTAGCCGCCATCAGCTTCCTTTGTAAAGCCATGTTTTCCTCCGACCCGTGCAGTGACTTCCTGATCCGCAGAGCTAGTGAAGGTTGGGGTAAGCTGCAACCCCCTAGAGCCGAGGGCCATAAGCCAATTTCTTACAGGCTGCTCTCTCAAATACGCATAAAGCTTAAGTCGATCTGTTGGACCAAGTTTGAGGCCCGCCTCTTTTCCGCAGCATATGCTAAGCCAATTTCTTACGGGCTGCTCTCTCAGATATGCACAAAGCTTAGGTCAATCTGCTGGACCAAGTTTGAGGCCCGCCTTTTTTCCGCTGCATATGCGATCACCTTTTTTGGCGCCTTGAGGGTCGGTGAAGTAGTAGCCGAGGTTAACGTAACTGGGTCAACGCACGGCCTCCTCACGGAGCAATAGCCCGTTGGGTGCGCCTTATGAATGGCCGAGTCATCTCTCATGACCGTATCCGGATTGGCGACCAAGCCTTGATGGAGTTCATCTTTCAGACCAAGGGAATGACATTTGGTTAAATAGCATCAGCAGCAGCATCAGGGATTGGTTACAGCTGTGAGGGTATTGGCGGCGAGCCCCTTTTGGGCTCGGGTGGCGGTTAGGCATTGGAATAATGTGTTGTGGTGTCGAAGGGCTAGGTGTGGCCATCGCCTGCGCCTTCAATTTTTGGGTATTCCGTTAAAGGAATCCGGCGGTCGTGTATTCTGTCCGATGCCTGCTTGGCGGGAGGCCATGGCACGACCCTCGGTGACATCAGGGGAGAGCTTATAGTTGGATTAGCATCAACAGGCTCCACCTACTGGTGAATAAACCCCCTTTGTTTTTTTAGACTCACCCCTCTCCGAGTGGGTGGAGTCAGCTGACGTAATCCAATGCCTAAGCCAATACCTTTTCACTTGCTGTAATCAATAAAGTTGTGGCCTTTTCTTGCCCATTAACCTTATATCATGTGTCCTTGTGTTTTATTCCACTGTGCGGGGTTTGGGTCCTCGAACCACAATACACAATTTTTTTTTGGGGGGGGGGGAACCTCCGTTGTTACCATCTCTAAGAGGAAAATCTTTTTTTAAGTATCTTTTTAAAATTCATTATATACAGTTTCCCAATATTCCTTAATTATTTTACAGGCCCACCACATGTGAAAAAATATCCTTCAATTTCATTACACTTCCAACATATACCTTTTTCTTTTTTAGACATTTTTGCCAATCTGGTGGGTGTTAAATACCACCTGTGGTATGCCCTGTGTTTTTGTAGCAGGAGAGAAATGAAGACTTTGACTACTGAATATGTTTCATGTGAAGTTGATATACAGCCAGCAGGAGAGTTAGTGTATCATAGTGGTTAGAGTGTTGGACCAAGGATGGGGAGATCCGGGTTCAAATCTCCCCTCAGCCACAGGCATCAGGTGACTTTGGACCAGTCACACTATCTCAGCCTAACCTACCTCACAGGGTTAATGTGACAATAAAGTAAAGAGAGAACTGTGTGCAAAGGACTGAAGAAAAATGAAATGCAATTAAAAAATCAAGCTGAATCTACTTTGTCTAATTTCCTTAGAAATACTGTTCAATGGACATGATGGTTGTAGCAAATAGTTGCTTCTTTCACTCACAAATCAGAGGGTTGAAAAAATAGCAGCACATATTACCAATCACTGCCAGTAAATAAAGAAGCCTTTGGTGATAATTGTGCAGAAACATGCCAGCTTAGTTTGAGGTCATCAGTGCATTATCAATGCCACTACCTCTGAACAGCTTGCCAGATCCGGTGACAGACACAAGGGATGTTAAATGTGAGCTGTGTGACAAGCAGGATCTCATTGGCACTGTAGCCTGGCCCTGTAATAGTTTAGCGCTGGCTTGTGAGCAGTGATGTGCTTTTTTAAAAGTGCCAATAAGAGCTAAGTGGTGTTTAAGCTTCGAGCAGACAGCTCAAGTGAGGTAGAAACAGAAATTGTGTTCTCATATAAAACAAAGAGTTGTTGTTCAGCTGTTTTTGGATTGCTTGATATGACTCATGTTATGTTGAGGTCATTGCCGGAGGTCCTTCTCTGAGTGCACACGCAATTTAGGAATATACGTAGAAAGCTGCCCTATGCCAGATCAAGCTCTTTGTCCTTCTAGCCCAGTACTGCCAGGGCTTTTTTTCAACCAGAACTTGCTAGAACTCAGTTCCAGCACCTCTCAGGCAGCCACCATTGCCATTGTAAGAGAAGAATGGAAGCATTCATAGTGAGTTCCTGCACCTCTTTTTCTAGAAAAACAGCACTGGGCACTGCCTACTCTGTCTGGCAGTGGCTCTTAGAGGTTTTCCCAACCACTGTTAACCTGGTCCTTAGTAGCTGAAGAATTCCTCAGTGGCACCCAGGACTCTGAATTCAAGGCATGTCTCTACCACTGGACAATGGATACCTCTCCGAGATTTATATCCTGCTCTAGGCAGAGACACTCAGCAAGATTACTGTGTCAAGGTATGTAACAAGTTTGCAACATTGGCCCCTGGGAATGGTTTGGAAGAACAACAGACAGCTACCGTTTCACAATGAGCAATTCTCAGCCTGATCTGTTCCTGAAATCTCCTTGGAGGAAGAGTGAGATAAGTGAGATATATTATATATGAAAAGATTTACAAAGGTGGGCATTTTAAATAATTTAAAAGCAGGCATTCAACACGCACACAGGAGCCAAAACCACAATGGATGCAGGCTTTGGCAAGCCTGAAAAAAGGAGAATTTCCAGAACTAAGGAGGAGGCACCACATCTCCAAGTCCTCTTTAGGGTTTGAATCTCCTATTTGTGTGATGTATGCCTTCTTGCATGGCAAGTCCCCATCCCCCCTTGTGAAATAAAGACACAGGACACTTTATTTAAGGTTAATGGGCGTAGAAGGCCACAACTTTATTGATTACAGGAACTGAGAGGTATTGGCTTAGGCATTGGTTCCTATCGACTAACCGGCTTCAGCCCAATTGCATGAAGACCGGTAAGGGTTAACCACCATGGGGGGAGTCCTGCTGAAGTACATCAACTAGGATCCCCCAGGTGTCACCGCTCAGGGGCGTGCCTTAGGCCCAAACCTCCATAGGCTTCGGACAGGGCAACGCCCCCCGGAATCCTTTACCGGACTACCCTTTGCTTTGGAGGAAGGTGATGGCGCTTCCTCCCCCTTCATTTGCATAACAATACCCCTGCCAATGCCTAACCGCCAATACCGGGAAAGCTGTGACGTCTTTATGAGCTATGTGCAAGCACTGGAAAACAAGAGCTGAACGTGACATTAACTGATGGGATGATTCAGCAGAAATTCCCAGACTCATCAAACTCTCTGATAGCTTCACTCTGCCAGGCAGTGGGTTGAAGCACATTGATTATGGCCCAACAATTTCCTCAATATATATTTTTTTATTTTGAAAGTTATGTTGCTATATGACATTTTACTAAAAAGGCAATTAAGCCAAAGGCTTTTGATGCAAAAGATCAGAACCCTGGAAGCCAAATTTTGAAGCTAACTCATAAAAACAAAGATTGTGTTGTTCAGGCTTCTGAAATGAGGCAGAGTCTGTCTTTTCTGTATCACCAATGAGTTAGCCCAAATAAATAGAATACCATGATCCAACATGAACCAAATTGCAGTGGGTAAAAAATGGAGAAGCAGTAGGAAGGTGAAGGGGCTATAGCTCAGTGGTGAAGTATATGCTTTGCTCAATCTCTGGCATCACCAGGGAGGGCTGGACTTCCTCTCAGAATGCTTGGGCCTACTTACCACCCTGACTGAAATAACTAGGAGAATAGACAACTTGCATTCATATAAAACTGTACCTTAAGGACCTTAAAGACTATTGGCTGTCTGTCTTGTCGCCTCGTTTTAATTAGTTTATTCTTTTATTGTTTTATTCTTTATTGTTTATTTATTGTTTTACCGTCACACTGTTTACTGATACTGCTACACTGACTTACAACCTTGGAGCTCCCGGACGACGGATTGGCTTGAAATACAGCCAAAGAAGCAGAGGAAACCGCTGAACTCCATTGAGCCTAACTTCAATAAGATAAGTCCAAGAACTCCCCCATGAATACCCTCCTGCCCCAAGTTAAGGCTTAAAGAGGGAAAGGTAGGGAGGCTCCCTGATCCAACAGCCTGGATACCGGTTTTCCAAACTTTACCTCTACCTTTATTTCTACAATAAAGTGCCCAATAAGGGAAGCTTTCAACTTAGACAATGGTGTTCACAAGACAGAGCTATAAAGAGCTGGGAATCCCCCTCACCAAAGCGGCTGAACCCTCTACAAGAGGAAGGCAGGTGAAAATCTCACAATATTTTAAACCGAAAACAGACAAAATAAATAATGCTGACAGACGACACCCCCACGAATGGTCCATAGACCGCACCAGGTACGGGGAGCGTATGGAAACAGACGAAGAAGGGGTGGGAGTCAATCTGGCAACGGAAATAAAACAAGTTGCCATAGAAGATGAAACCTCAGTGAATCAACCGGGGCTGGAGCAGGAACAAGAGCCACAAGAGGAAAACCCAGTAATTAAGACAGATGAGCCCTCCCAAAGACCCAGGCCTGGGGAGAAGATGGGGTTTCACACTGTGACGAATGAGGACCTGGAGGACACAAGAGCCCAATATCCGGACTTGGAATGCCTCCCCTACATACTAACAGGGCTATATAATGATCTGTTAAATGAACAGAAGTGCAGATAGGCAGAGAACTGGGACACATCAAAGACTTCCTCTCAGAATGCTTGGGCCTACTTACCACCCTGACTGAAATAACTAGGAGAATAGACAACTTGCATTCATATAAAGTTCTCTCTAGCACACCAAACGATAACAGCATTAAGGAAAATAAAACCCGACATGATGTGGAAAAAAGGAAAACATCTAGGATCAAAGCAAACCAGAAGGGAAACTTAATTGACCCTAAGAAACCCCTCTTAAAGGGGAAGTGTCCCAGGAATAAAGAGAAGAAGCCCAAGAATGTAAAAATGGGAAGGAAGACAAAGCTCCCATCTCGAACAAAGAAAACGAACTTCACAAGACTATATAAGCTATTAGAGAATTTAAATCCAACGAGCCCAGCTAACCCAGTTCTGCCACCCCTTGATAAAAGCCCAAGCCCAAGCCCAAATAAAAACCTCCATAAGGCTGGGCTTTTCAATTCAACAGAGGAACTCCATAAGGTTAGGCTTCATAATTCAACAGAGCAACTAGCGCTCCCGAATGGAACCGCGGGAAAATCAAGGGAAAACCCGATCCCTAAGCAAGAAATTACTCCTAAAACAACATATTCTCGCAGAAATATAATTCTAAATAAACAAAAACTTATCTTTTTTTTTATAAAATTTTTATTGGCTTTTCAACATATATTATAAGACACTACAAACAACAAACACAAACAAACAAACATAGAAACATGTATAATTTCATAATTTTTTTCATGTACCCAATTTCAACGACTTCCCCATGCCTCCCTTTTCTGCATCCCTATTTTAAACTTTTTCAGCAACCCCTGATCTAAATTACTTATGAATTCCTTTCTTTAACCCTTTTCTTTCCTCTTATCCAATCATTTATCTCTGCAAATCTGCTATGCTTTACCCATGACATTTTAACACTCACTAATTTTACAAGAATTTTTAAGATAAAATTTGAATTTCTTCCAATCTTCTTCCACCGTCTCTTTCCCTTGGTCACGGATTCTGCCCGTCATCTCTGCCAGTCCCAAGTAGTCGATCACCTTCGTCTGCCACTCTTCCAGTGTGGGTAGTTCTTGTGTCTTCCAATACTTTGCTAGTAGAACTCTTGCTGCTGTTGTAGCATACATAAAAAACGTCCTATCTTTCTTTGACACCAATTGGCCTACCATGCCCAGGAGAAAAGCCTCTGGTTTCTTATGAAAGGTACACTTAAGCACCTTCTTAATTTCATTATAAATCATTTCCCAGAAGGCCTTAATCCTTGGGCACGTCCACCAAAGGTGATAGAAAGTACCTTCAGTTTCATTACATTTCCAACATTTATTATTGGGCAAATGGTAGATTTTTGCTAGCTTGACTGGGGTCATGTACCACCTATAAATCATTTTCATAATATTCTCTTTTAGGGCATTACATGCCGTAAACTTCATTCCTGTGGTCCATAACTGTTCCCAGTCAGCAAACATAATATCATGTCCAATGTCCTGTGCCCATTTAATCATAGCTGATTTAACCGTTTCATCCTGTGTGTTCCATTTCAACAGCAGGTTGTACATTCTTGACAGATTCTTAGTATTGGGTTCTAACAATTCTGTTTCTAACTTTGACTTTTCCACCTGGAAGCCGATTTTCCTGTCCTGTTTAAATACTTCATTTATCTGATAATAATGAAGCCAATCTCTTACTTTAGACTTCAGTTTCTCATAACTCTGTAATTTCACATTTCCACCTTCTTGTTCTATAATTTCCCAATATTTTGGCCATTTAGATTCCATATTAATAAACAAAAACTTATCATCCTACCTGTATACATGCACAAAGATCTCCTTTCCCCAGCACAACAGAGAATCTATATTCTCAAGAAAACTGAATTAGCCGTTAGAGGGTTCGTCCCAGCAGAAAACATCATTAATGTTAAATTTCTGCCATCAGACCAGGACCTAAACAGAGTTGTGGTAACATTCAGAGACTGGCACACAACCAAACTAGTTTCAGACAATAAGGACAAGCTACAAAGGGTTGGATTGCAGGTGACTCGCCTATTCGAAGTGTCCGGTACTCCCACTCCTCTCATCGAAACAATCAAGACTGATAAGATAAAAATAAAGCCGACAATGTCTATGATGGACGAGAACTGTAAGATGCTTCAACTAGAGGCAGATAAAGCCCCAAACCAGCTGGCTAAAAGACCAAAAACCCTATCCCCAAATCACGTACTAGACGAAAGCTCCAGCATAGAGAAGGAAAACCGCTTCATAGCAACTATTGAACAAATACATAAAGCTCAGGACACACTAATTGAAAGATTAGCATCCATAAGGAAATCTATTACACTCTTAGCCACACCCGTCACCAGGGAATTTAACTATGCAACTTATACCACAAAACCTTTATCCAACAGTGAATGGATACTAAGGCTATTCCTATCGCCAGAGGAACTCGGACCTACGGAACCACCTATAACAAAGAAAACAATAACACATCAAGCTGAAATAGCGGTACCACCAGGCAAGAACGGTTCAATCTTTGTGGACAACCTAGGAGCCCTAGACACCATTCACACGGATGACTGAAATAAGGTCACGGGGAAAGAGCGCCCCTCCGGGACACTAAAATATGTCCAAGTACACACCGTGCCAAAATGTCCCACTACACACCCCAAAAGGGACAGAATGATAAATCCCAAATTGGCCATAAATCTAAGTTTGATTGTCCCTTGAGATGTCTGACAATCAAAAATCACAAGCTGACCACCTGTACGTGGAACATCGCAGGGTGGGGAGCTAAAAGCAAAGATCCCAATCTAATGGACTTCCTCACTAAATTTGACATCCTATTCATCCAGGAAACCTGGTCGATAGACGAGCTCTACCTGGATAATTACCACTCGTGTATAAAAAGAGCAACACCTAGTCAAAGAGGGGGCAGACCCAAAGGAGGCTTAGCCTTACTGTTCTCAACGCAGATACAAGCTAATATTAGCCAATTACCCTCCAATGACGAATGGTCTGTAGCAGCAGTTTTAGATTTTGGACAAAGCAAACTGCTATGCATAAACTTATACTTACCTACATGTCGACGGCAGGCACAAGTAGAACAACTATGGAAAGAAGTGGAAGCCCACATGGTGCAATGGAGGAGACAACACCCGTCAGCCATGATATTACTAGCTGGTGACCTAAACGCAAGAGTGGGCCCCAACGACAACGCCCTATACGCACATTTTCACCAATGGCCTCCAGAAATGGAAACTATCCCACCCCTAATGACAAGATCATCCCACGATAAGACATGCAACATTGGAGGACTACATTTAGCACAGATGGCCTACAGACAGAATCTACACTTACTGAATGGGGCTATACAAGGAGATTATCCTGGGCAATATACATATTGGTCAGGACACAAACTGTCAACGATAGATTATTGCATTGTTTCCCAGGACCTGATCCCTAGGATATCAAAATTCAACATTACAGCAAGAGCTGAAAGTGATCACCTACCTTTATCCCTCGTGTGTGATTTACCCTTTGATCTGCCCAAACCACAACACAGATATCAACCAGATCTAACACCCGGAACAGGCCTCAAGAAAATCAGATGGAATGGACAAGTGAGCGAGCGGATATCTAACTGGTACAAATCTGAGGAGAGCTACCGTCTCTCAAAAGCAATTATGGAAGGGTGCTTAGAAACAGAGGAGAGCGCCCTGAACATGATGACAACATATGAAATGCTTATACAAAAAATTCAAGAGTTTGTTGTAAAACCGAATTCCAAGTCTCCCCACCATAGGAAAACTTCCAGGGAGTGGTTCGATCATGAGTGTATAACCTCCAAGAAATCATTGATCCACTCCTTCATCTGCCATAAGGATAATCCAACAGAGGATAACAGACAAAAGATGCTTGAAGCCAAAAGAAGTTACAAAAAACTCCTGACACAAAAGAAAAGATATGCAATGAAGTTATTATGGCAGCAACTGATAGAGGCCTCCAAATCAAGTAACCCATCATTATTCTGGAGAATCGTAGCTGTACAGCCGGATAGGGGCCTATCAAAACTATCCTGCTGCATATCAATGAAAGCATGGGAAACACACTTCCATAATCTTTACGAGGAATCTAGCGATGAGTCCTATGCATTAGACATACCGGAAGATCAGATACAGCCATGGCCAGCAGTCTCAATAACAGAGACTCATCTGCTGATTGACCAACTAAAGAACGGGAAAGCCCCCGGAATTGACTGTATACCAGCGGAACTTTTTAAAACCAATGCAAACTGGTGGGCCCCCTTGCTAGCCTCTCTGTTCACATATATAGATAGAACTGCACAGATTCCATACGACTGGGGGACTTCCATCATTATTCCCATTTACAAGAAAGGCTCGAGGGACGATCCCTCCAACTATAGACCTATAAGCCTCCTGAATATAATAAGTAAATTATACGCTAAACATCTCAGCGAGAAACTGTGCGAATGGATAGAAAGAGCGAAGATTCTTGATGATGCACAGGGAGGATTTAGACAGGGGAGATCCACAATGGATCACTGCCTGATCTTACAGCACCTAGCTGAGAAATACACGTCGCACCACAATCACCACCTATTCGCAGCATTTGTAGATTTTAAAGCAGCCTTGACTCCATCCCAAGAACCCGACTCTGGGACAAACTTAACAAATCATCCGTACACCGACGTCTGCTGCTACTAATATACAAACTGTACAACAACACATGACTTCGTATAAGATGCAGCCAAGAAGGTCAACTCTCTAATTTCATTAGAACAACAAAGGGAGTTAAACAAGGATGCATTTTGCCCCCCTTTTTGTTCAACATCTATATAAACTCCCTAATAAACCACCTACAAGGAGCAGATACACACGCCCCAAAATTAGTAGACAAAAAACTGCCTATCCTACTCTATGCAGACGATGCGGTTATATTGTCCCAGACTCAGATGGGCCTCAAAAGAGCTCTTAACAGCTTATCCCAATATTGTAGAGAAGAGAAACTAGCAGTGAACTACCAAAAAACAAAAATCATGGTTTTCTCTAACAAAAGGAAAATATACAGATGGAATTTAGACAATCAGGAGATTGAACAAGTGACATGCTTTAAATATCTAGGAGTTATATTCCAAGCATCAAGGAAGAAGACTGCCCACATAAATTACAGCTCCTCTACAGCACAAAAAAGTACAACAGCAATCCTAAGATTCCATCGTACAACGGGAGGAAATTTCATTCCTGCTACAATTAAACTATTCGTTGCAAAACCAACAGCACAAATACTATACGGCGCACCACTCGTCTCCCTCTCTAATCTAGACCCATATGAAAAGATACAATCAGGTTTCCTTAGATCACTCCTGCAAACACCTAAATGCGTCCCAAACGCCGCCCTACGACTGGAAGCGGGCTTATACAGCATTAAAGCCAAAGTATGGATAAGAACCTTATGCACTTGGCTAAGACTTAACAACTCGCCGGTTGGACTACTTTCCCTGATGCTTCTTGACAAATTCCAATCTAGTTGGTTGAAGGGCACTCTCAGAAAACTGGCCACATATGGTCTCTCCCCAGAGTATTTATTAAGTTTAGAAAGGGGAAGGGCCAAGAACATAATCAAAGAAAGACTCAGGGACATTGAAGCCCAAAATGACTTTAATCAACTTCTGATAACTTATAAACTTCTATACAACCCCCAAAGGCCCCATCTAGCAAACTATCTCAAAGTTATAGACAACGCTAAACACCGATGGGCATTTTCCAGGGCCCGCTTTAACGCTCTCCCTTCAACTCTTCTAGAGGGAAGATACAATAAAATACCAATCGAACAAAGATTATGTCCCTGTAACAGCAATGAAATCGAAACCATTGGGCATGTCATCTTATACTGCCCATTATATCGAGACTCAAGAAAAGAGCTGATCGAACTGATTCTGAGGAAAATACCTCGTAGTACAGACAACACCTATATCTGACACCTCTTAGCTGACAAAGAGCCCGAAATTAACAGGCCCGTGGCAAAGTACTGTTACATTGCAACAAGAATAAGACGAGCAATGATGTCAACAACGGAGTTCAAATTGTAAACATCGAAGGAACGATAATAAACAGTAGCGACACCTGAATTGAATTTTTAAAACTTTAAAAGTCGAAACCTGGTCATAAATATAAGCACCAAATCTGTGAATTGGCCATATTTCTACTGTTATTTGTAGCACAATACCACTTTTAATGTCATATTTTTATAAATTGCTTCCTGGTCACTGACCGTATTAAAGATATTTGATTTGGCCGCTGTCTGAAACCCTGGAAAGCTGCTGCCATTCCGGGTAGACTAGCCTTTTGATTTTGACATTCATCATCCCTGACCAGTGTGGTGTAGTGATTAGAGTGTTCGGTTAGGACCTTGGAGATCAGGGTTCAAATCCCAACTCAGCTCTGATGCTCACTAGGTGAACTTGGGCCAACCTAACCACCTGCACAGGTTTGTTGTGAGGATAAAATGAGGTGAGAGAGAACAATGTACAGGACCTTGAGCTCTGTGTGTGGCTGTTTTATGGCTCGCATAACAAATCTCTATGGAAATTCCAGAAGGACAAACTAGGACAACCCACCCTGAGTTTTCATACATTATAATACATGTATGGCACCTTATAACAGGTGGGATATAAATGCAACCAATAACATAAAAATAAATAGAATAAGTTGACTCTGCTGGCTGGGCCTGGTGGGATTGTAGTCCAAAATATCTGGAGGGGGGAGAATGGGGAAAGCTGGTTCAGATGGTACTGAGCTAGAACGATGGACTGATTTCATATGTTCAACACTAGAGGCTCTTTGAGGTCTGTTATCTGTTCCCTGTGAGCTTTATGTCCCTCATTATATCTCGCTTAGGCTTGTTGCCTTTGTAACCACTTTATTCATATGAAAGTGATACTAGTACTGTGTAACCTCTCAATGTGTTTGCCAATAGCTTGTAGCATCATGGCTGGGTTACAGGGGACAAAACAGAAAAAGATTGGCGAGGATGGGCTGACCATACGAGTTGCCTGCAAGGAACTAGCATGCACAGCCAAACAAAAAAATGTTTTGACCCTCCCTTCCCATCAGGTGATGTCACCTGCCCATTGGGATGACATCACCTGATTGACAGGTGGGCATTATTTAGGAAAAATGCCCTTGCAGGATAACATGGAACCCCTGGCAGGCCAAGAGTGGCCCTGTCACTCTGTTCTGTGTTACTCATAGAATCATAGAAGAGGCCACGAGGGTCATGAGTCCAATCGCCAGCAATGCAGGAATATTTTGCCCAGCATGGGGTTTGAACCCTTGACCCTGAGATTAAAAGTCTCATGCTCTACCAAGTGAGCTATCCATATTCCACCTGTTCTGTGTTGTTGCGAGCTGTGCTTAGGGGTATCCAGTGAGGGTGAATGGTAGGTGGGTATCAGGGGTTTTCATCAGTGTATAATCAAAACAAAGGTCATAGGCTGATCTTTTGCGGCACAAACTGGGAACTTCCATTCAGACTGTAATCCTATGCTCACTTACGTGGGTGTATGACCCACTGAACTCAGTAGCACTTCTTAGACAAAGTTCTACTACAATTCCCATAACCCCTGACCATTGGTCACATAGCTGGAGCTGATGGGAATTGGGGTCCAACAACTTCTGAAGAGCAGCACTGACTACCTCTGGTAATGTTTATAGGATAGAACTGTTAATGGCACAAAGTGAGATAGTCGTGAGAGGAAATGTACACATAATTGGCTTGTTTTTGAAGTTGTTGAGCATATTTAGATTAATGAAGTTTTGAAGTTTAAACCTATTATATGATTTCTGGATGTATTATCTGCCAAAAGCACAGCTCTATAAAATGAAAGACTAATTCATTCTGAATAAACGGCCTTGACTTAAACCAAGGCAAAATGAATAGGTTGTTGTTTTTTAACGGGAAAACATAGTTTGGGAAATTATATTAGCCACTTTAGAAAAATAATTATTTGCACATACTCATTAATTAAACAAAATGGCTGGCAATCTACCAACCATTTATTCCCTTAAAGTCTAACAGCATATGAGAGAAACTACTTAAGTGATGAAGCACCTGCACCTTATGCCTCCAATTTGCATAGAGTCCCTTATATCAGAGATGAGGAACCTTTTCAGAAGTCATTGGGCTCTAACTCACCCCCAGGTAGCATGTCCCATAGTTGGAAATGATGGGAGCTGTAGTCCACAAACCCTGGGAGGGCTGCAAACTCTCCACCCTTTTTTATACCATATTAGGAGCCATTCTACACCTTATACTGAACGAGGTTCTGAAGTGTATCATTTCATAGAGGCAAGGCTGGTGTCACCACCACTTGTGGCCAGAGCTCCAGCACCCTTTCAGGACCCACCATCGGACAGCAACTATGAGCCACCTTTCAAAACTACCATTTCTTGGTTCTAGATAGATAAAGAGACTGGGGACAATTGTTAAACATTCTTCTGATTCAAAGTATGTATGCCACAGACTAAACCATCTACCTCAGGCTTCCTCAACCTCAGCCCTCCAGATGTTTTTGGCCTACAACTCCCATGATCCCTAGCTAGCAGGACCAGTGGTCAGGGATGATTGGAACTGTAGTCTCAAAATATCTGGAGGACCGAGGTTGCGGAAGCCTGATCTACCTGGACTCATACTGAGACAGGTGTCTCCAAGGATCAATTCTCAGTCCTGACTCAGCCCTGGAATAGATGGATTCATAATAAGAGGGCTTTCCAGATATTTTAATAGTCTGTCTCCTCAAGGAAGCCACAAAGGCACCTAAATAGCCAAGTCTGAGGCCAGAGCTTCAAGTTCCTAGCCTTGAGCACTGAAATTTCTCTTTTTTGAAACTACGCTTCAGACAATTTCTGAAATTATAAACTCTCAAATAATGAATTCCAGTGAGCAAATGACGAAGTGACTCAAACATTCTTTATAGAAGAGCAATTCCAAACTAACCCTCAAATATCAAATCAAACATTGGAAGCTGAATATTAGACATGCAATACTGCCTAGAGATAGCAACTATCAAAGGTCAATTATCACGTCCTATAAACTATTAACAGTCCTGGCAATAATTGTCAAACTATAAAATATTGTCCAATATCAAACGCTGAAATGAAATTTCAGATATAATTGCATGTCAAATGCTGACATCAAATATTTGACAATATTTGATATTGAATGTTTAACAAAGGACAGCTGGGAGGAGAGAAATTGATCTGTGCTCCAATTTAAGCTAACAAGCTTGATTCAACTTATTAAATATACAGCACACAGTCCTTTGCATGGTCACTTACAAGTCTCTCTGATTTAAAAAGAGCCTCGTCCTATAGGATTGCAGGCTCACAGTGCATATTTACACAGGTGTAAACCCACTGTGTTTAATGGAGCTTATCCTCAGGCAAGTGTGCAGACTGCAGCCTTAGTCTGCTTCAGATCCATCTATCACCTTGGTCCAAAATTCTGCATGAACTCAAATATACATACTAAGGTAAAGGTAAGGTTTTTGTTGTTGTTGTTTAGTCATTTAGTCGTGTCCGACTCTTCATGACCCCATGGACCAGAGCACGCCAGGCACTCCTATCTTCCACTGCCTCCCGCAGTTTAGTCAGACTCATGCTGGTAGCTTCGAGAACACTGTCCAACCATCTCGTCCTCTGTCGTCCCCTTCTTCTTGTGCCCTCAATCTTTCCCAACATCAGGGTCTTTTCCAGGGAGTCTTCTCTTCTCATGAGGTGGCCAAAGTATTGGAGCCTCAGCTTCACGATCTGTCCTTCCAGTGAGCACTCAGGGCTGATTTCCTTAAGAATGGATACGTTTGATCTTCTTGCAGTCCATGGGACTCTCAAGAGTCTCCTCCAGCACCATAATTCAAAAGCATCAATTCTTCGGCGATCAGCCTTCTTTATGGTCCAGCTCTCACTTGCATACATCACTACTGGGAAAACCATAGCTTTAACTATGGGACCCCAACACTACTAACCTATGCACCCCTTACAAACACAGTTTTATTCACTTCAATGCTCTTTACAGCTGCCTTCCCCCAATGGGGGATGGTGCTGAACTGCAACTTGCTTCATCCCTGACCACTGACACCACTGGCTGGGGCTGATGGGAGTTGGAGTCTTACCACATCTGGAAGACACCAGGTTGGAAGAGGCTGGAGACTAAGTAATCCCTTGTTCCTGAGCATGTCGTAATCTTTGCAGCACCAGGTTTAAAAAAGCCTTAGATTTGCCTAGGTGTTTTTTGCCTGATGGGGTGGTTTTATTCCTCTCAATTTCACTCTTTTATTAATTATGTATTATAATGTATACATGCTTTTAAACTTTGCAATCTGCTGCAGGGCGGTTCATAAATGCTTAAAATAAACAAATTAACATATATTTCAAAAAGAAGCCTCTCTACCAGGACTTGTAAGTTTGAACAAATCTACATGGAGCAAGCTATAGATTTTACTGTACATGCATAAATCTAAACGGGACCCAGTAATACAGGGCTATATAACATTATCATTGGTGCGTTCCATCTCCTGATAGAATTGCATCTGTTTAAAATTAAAAATTTTACTGGACTTCTGCAGCCTAAACACATAAAATGCCAGCAGTCTTGCGAGTGCAGGCTTTAACACACATTACTGGGGTTGTTATCTTCAACTTTTCCAGCTCCAGGAGGAATAAACCTGAGCAGATGTTAGCCACAGCAGAGCCCTATTCTGGCCCAACGTTTCCCGTAAAATGGCATTTTGTTACTTGTAATTATTTAAATGAGCCATAAGGTAGGTGAAGAAACAAAACAGAGATAAAAACATCTTCTAAGCAAACAAGTTGAATCCTTTTATGATTTTTTTTAAAAAAATCCTCTATTCATCTCAGTAGAGCGAGCATTGCTGCAGCTGCTAAAGTTAAAACATTGTTCTCGTTATACCTGTGAAACAAATGCTAAACTAAAACATACTACACAACTTTAAACTATTTACAAACCAAATTACCTGTTAGTGCTGTATTTATTTTCCCTCATTATTTTTTCTTAATTTGTGCTGAAGAGGAACTTAATACCTTTACCTTTTCAGGGAGGTGAGGGTGGCACAATGCCACTTGCTGTATTTGGAATTTTGGATCTTACCACTTTGCTAGCTTGTGGCAGAGGCTGAATATATTAAACTTTGAGAGTGATCCCTGGGGACAAACAAAATATATTAGTTGATCTAAATATTTATTTTAAAATAAATTAGTTAGGTGCAAAGGAGCAAATCTGGGTTGCAAGCCAGACTTTAATTTCTCAGAGATTGGAAAGAGGCCATTGCTTCTTTATCCTAGGCATGTGCCTGGGAGGGACTTATTCAGCCTGCAGTCTCTATATTGGAATTGGGGGAAGCATTCAGCAAAGTGCTTCTGCTAGTGCAAGGAATTCCACATACGCAATGGAAATTCCCTTCCCTCTCCTCTTACCACATGTCCCCAGATCTTCTCTTGAGGGTTGGGAGATCCTCCAGAAGAGTTTTAGGGGGCATGCAGGGAGATAAGCAGGAGGTGAAGTTTCATTGGACAGCCAAAAGTAGAAATATTTTGTTAGATACTACTCCAAATCTGAGACGCGGGTGGTGCTGTGGGTTAAACCACAGAGCCTAGGACTTGCTGATCAGAAGGTTGGCGGTTCGAATCCCCGCAACGGGGTGAGCTCCCGTTGCTCGGTCCCTGCTCCTGACAACCTAGCAGTTTGAAAGCAAGTCAAAGTGCAAGTAGATAAATAGGTACTGCTTCGGCGGGAAGGTAAACGGTGTTTCCGTGTGCTGCTCTGGTTCGCCAGAAGTGGCTTAGTCATGCTGGCCATATGACCCGGAAGCTGTACGCTGGCTCCCTCGGCCAATAAAGTGAGATGAGCGCCGCAACCCCAGAGTCGGCCACGACTGGACCTAATGGTCAGGGGTCCCTTTACCTTTACTCCAAATCTACAAGCTGACCTCATGGCTGCAATGTTCAGCCTAATTTTTGTTCGTTTCCCTAAATTTCTCCCAATCCCATCTGCCTTGTTTAACATCTTGCCTGGTAAAGAGTTCTGGAGAACTCAAAACCTGTTTACAATTTTGTGAAACTTTGATTGGACCTCTGCCCAACTGTGGGTTTTTAGGTTTTCTCTTCTGGATCAAAAAGCACAGCTGCCTTTGCTCTGAATATTTTAGAACACCTTTAGTCATTCCATCCTTGCTTACCATTGTTGCTGCTGCTGTTTCCTTACGGCCATGCTATGAACTTCTTGTTCTCTAAGTGGAACACAAGAGAAACTATTTCCCTTTGATTAAGGCTATTCCTTTGCTCATTCATGAACATGGAGGCAGCATGAATAATGGCTGCTGGTTATTTCCTTATGGAAAAGTTGGTAAGCAATGCTGACAAAACCACAAGCAGTTCCTTGTGTCCTAAAGCACTGCGAGAGGGCCTGGTATTGCTGATGGTGCTAGAAGAAAAATACCCTCCAACATTTGCAGCATTATCCAGAAGTCATGAAGGTGGGAGGGCATTATTTGACAAACTTCAGGGTCAAACCAAAGTGTTGGAATTTTCAGAATCAGAGGGGGGCTTTCCAGGGAAGGTGGAAGTGTCTATTTACTGCTGCCTGAGGCTGATGGAAGATGTAGTCCCAAACATCTGGAGGACATCAGTTTGGGGAAGCATGCTAAGGATGCCAGCTAAATTTGATTCAGTTTGGATTTAAAGGAAAACTTATCAAATTCAAATTTTCTGCAACAATATGCAAACTGAAATATAGTCAGCCTTCTCCAAATTTTGCAATGCAGTTCTCCAGCCAAGTAATGTGTACAAAAATGTGTATACTAATGAGTACATAAAACACATGTGTTAGTGAAAATAATGTATTTTATATCAGGCAAAGATGCCCCACAAAATTCTGCATATTAGGCAAAAATTGCAAACAAAAATGTGCACACTAGAAGAAATCCTCCATAAAATGCTCATGAATTCTCATGAGAACTTAAAATAAAAATTCATTCATTAGTGTGAGAAGTGAACTTAAGACTGGACAAAATGAGAAGCTGAGAGAAACCAAAATTGACAGATTTGTCCATCCCTTGCTGGCACAGATATATATTTGAACAATCGGAGCATCAGTCCTGTACCAAGAACAATCTGTTTTAGTAGACACTCAAAAGGAAACAACTATGCTCATATGACAAGCTATCCAATGACTGACTAATCTTAAGGCAGCATCAGCACTTGAGTGCATATACAGTGGTACCTCGGGTTAAGTACTTAATTCGTTCCGGAGGTCCGTACTTAACCTGAAACTGTTCTTAACCTGAAGCACCACTTTAGCTAATGGGCCCTCCTGCTGCTGCCGCCCTGCCGGAGCACGATTTCTGTTCTCATCCTGAAGCAAAGTTCTTAACCTGAAGCATTATTTCTGGGTTAGCAGAGTCTGTAACCTGAAGCATATGTAACCTGAAGCGTATGTAACCCGAGGTACCACTGTACAGCAAGGTTCATGAAAAGAGGCTTCTGAGGAACAGAAAACTGCAAAGGTACAGCTGAGTGTTCCAGTGAATGTTTAGAGCAGGGATGGGGAACCAGAGGCCCTCCAGATGTTGTTGAATTCCAACTCCCATCAGCACCAGCAAGCATGGTCAGAGCCAATGGGAGTTGCAGCAACATCTGGAAGGCCACGGGTTCTCCCCAGCCCTGATTTAAAGCGTCATGTCAGTCTAGCCAATTGGGCTAGACTGATTCACATCAACATATGCCTGCATAAATCCATGCTAAATTTGTTTGAATGCAAAGCCTGGGAAACTACCGGAAGGGGTTTTTCCTGGATCCTGCTCTACTGAGAGTTAGAATCATGATGTGTCAATTCAAGAAGTCTTTGTTGCTGATAAGTCTTTGCTAGCAAACTTGCAGCTGTTTTATGCATTGCTATATTTTTTCCTCCTTAAATACACACAACCCTGAGTTACAAGCCTCTAAAAATAAACTCATCAATGAAATTGTACGCAATGGATCTAAGCTGAAGCAGATCAATAGCAAGTGCTACTTGAAAGGTGGGGATTTTGATATAATATATGTCCTGATTTACCCGCTGCCTTCAGAATAATGCCTTTGTGGCTATCTTGCTTTTGTTGCACAGAAAATGATTCCTTTTTAAAGGTCAAATGGCTGCTTCATTTTACCTTTGGGCTCTAGAGAAATATCATCTGTCCTGCTGATTTAAGAATGATGAATCATTGGAACTAAATACTGTACACAACCGCTGTAGCAGGAGAGCTTGTTAGCACACATGCAAGCAACATACTATGAGATAGTAGCATTTATACTCAGCTCACCATCTGATGTGCAGCCACAATCTCCTTCTTTTTCAGTATACTGAAACTTTCTCCCTAGTTCTGCCTCTGCTTCTTAACAATGAGATTTGCTTTCAACTTCATAACTCATTTGCTGTGAGAGGCTGTCGGTGCTCAATTCTGCATTTCCAGTGATGTGTCGGAATCAGACTTGGCCTTCCTCTTACAATATTTAGATCACTATACCCTTCTTTTCTACTAAATGCCTATCTGTGAACTCAAAGCTTCAATTCAGGGTGAAATTCTAGTCTCCTTTACCCAAGAGTAAATCCAAATGAACTCAATGGGGCTTTCTTCTGAGTAGACATGTATAGAATTGCACTGTCAATCCATTACTTGATTACCATCAAGACCCTTAACAATTCTTAAGTAGTCTGTGGTTGGGAGTTTGGGAACCATTGCTTTAAATAAAAAGGCTAGCCTATGCATGCCATAAAATAAATAAAATAAAATAAAATAAAATAAGGCAGTGACCCTAAATGTACCTGGAAAAGACATTTGTTGTTGTTGTTTAACCGTTTAGTCGTGTCGGACTCTTCGTGACCCCATGGACCAGGGCACGCAAGGCACTCATGTCTTCCACTGCCTCCCACAGCTTGGTCAAACTCATGTTCATAGCTTCGAGAACACTGTCCAACCATCTCGTATGGTGTAGTGGTTAAGAGCGATAGACTGAGAGCCAGTGTGGTGTAGTGGTTAAGAGCGATAGACTCGCAATCTGGGGAACCGGGTTTGCGTCTCCGCTCCTCCACATGCAGCTGTTGGGTGACCTAGGGCCAGTCACACTTCTTTGAAGTCTCTCAGCCCCACTCACCTCACAGAGTGTTTGTTGTGGGGGAGGAAGGGAAAGGAGAATGTTAGCCACTTTGAGACTCCTTCAGGTAGTGATAAAGTGGGATATCAAATCCAAACTCCTCCTCTTTTCCAGGGAGTCTTCTCTTCTTATGAGGTGGCCAAAGTATTGGAGCCTCAGCTTCACAATATGTCCTTCCAGTGAGCACGCAGGGCTGATTTCCTTTAGAATGGAGAGGTTTCATCTTCTTGCAGTCCACGGGACTCTCAAGAGTCTCCTCCAGCACCATAATTCAAAAGCATCAATTCTTCGGCAATCAGGCATCTTTATGGTCCAAGTCTCACTTCCATACATCACTACTGGGAAAACCATAGCTTTAACTATACAAACCACTTTGGCAAGCATAACAGCAGCACTAAGGATGATCAGAAGCAAATGCATAAAATAATACCTGGCATGTGAAAATCAGGAGCAGTGAAGACCGCTTTCCTGTGATGAATGGCCAGAGAGAAAAGCCTCTGGACTGAACTGAATCTTAGAGCTTGCAGGTGGTGGGTGAAGGGAACAGAAAACACTATTAATCTAACGTTTTAATTAATGTACTTACAAGTCCCCTGCTACCACACTAAAACTGCATGCAGGACAGATAAGTCATGCAGGTAAGGTCTGCAACAGATGTCGGATCAAGTCACACATTGTTTTAACACTTAATAAATTGTGTAAAAAATTCTAAGTGCTATATACATGTTAAAAGATGCAGAAGTCCTTACCTGAGGCTCACAATCTAATATACAATGCTGGCAGATGGAAGGCGTCAGGCTGGCCTCCCTCCTCACTGTGATGCCTGCTGGGGAGGCAGGGGCTGCAGTTCCCCAGTAACCTCAGGTCCTGCAGCTAGTGCCAGAGGCTAGAGTGTGCCCTCCTTTCCACTCTGCAGGTCCAGGTGAACATCATAAGGTAAAGGGTAAAGGGACCCCTGACCTTTAGGTCCAGTCGTGGCCGACTCTGGGGTTGCGGCGCTCATCTCGCTTTACTGGCTGAGGGAGCCGGCGTACTGCTTCCGGGTCATGTGGCCAACATGACTAAGCCACTTCTGGCAAACCAGGGCAGTGCACGGAAACGCTGTTTACCTTCCCGCCGGAGTGGTACCTATTTATCTACTCGCACTTTAACGTGCTTTCGAATTGCTAGGTTGGCATCATACATGTATCTTATTATTAAGGAACTGGGCATTAAAGACACTTGCCCGTTTTACAGACTGGTATCTCTGAAGCTTGGATACATCTCAAAGAGCATGGCAGAGAAATCAAAATATATGCAGAGCTGGTAACATGCCGTGTAGATAAAGTGAGCCATTCTACAGAACAAATGTTAAGATGTGCCCCCACCCCCTGTACTTATACCTTTTGAAATTATTTTCAGTAAAACCTGAGACCAAACTTTGGAATGGACACTCATTTAAACGAAAATGAAGGAACATGAATGAAACCCTCCCCAAATGCAGTTAACCCTCTAGTAGTACATCCATGTCTCTTCTTGTAAGATCTGCTTCTGAAAAGGCAACGCAAAAGCTCAACAAATGCTAGAGCAGGCAAGACACTGGCTAAAACCGATTCAAAAGAAAATGGCTATTTTATTTCTTCTTCTCATGCTCTCTGCCCTGGAATTTTCTGTTCCTCTCAGTTGCACAGAAAAACACAAGTTGCTGATACTAAAGCGGGCAGCGCTTCAGAGGAAAAGAGTGAGATCATTTTGGATCTAACACTACCATTAGTATTCTAGACAGAACAAAGTTATAAATGACTTGAGGAGTTGCTACTGGCAAAACTAGATGTGATGGCTTTGGTGACATTTGCTTGTTCAAGTAGTTAATGGATGGGCCTGTGTGTGAATTAAAAGGTTCATGGATGAGGAGAGCTGACCTCTGACCTACCCTTCTTCCTGATTTAGTGATGCCCACCAGCTTGGATGGCCTTAAAAGAGGTTCCCAACAAATCCATGGAGGACAGAGCTATCAGCGGCTACTAGCCAGGACCACAAAGTTCTACCTTCACTGCTAGTTGCTTGGCATCACAAATGGGGACAGTGCTGTTGCCCTCAGGACTTGCTTGTCTGTACATCCCATAGGCATCTGCTTGGCCACTGTGAGAACATGTTGATGGGCCAAATGGTCCTTTGGCCTGAGCAGGCCAGGTTTTCCTTATGTTCCTCTGGCACTTTCCCTTTGGTCTGGTTGAAAAGAATTTGAAGCAATGCACTGTGGGGAAGTAGGAGCAGGGAGAGGTTCTGTTTCACTTGCCCAGATTCTCCTTTTGATGTAAAAATCAGACTCATCTCACTCTCTGCTTTGTGCGTGAAGAGGGCAGACATGAGCAACACACATGGCTAGTGACATCGTGTCTAATTTGGTCCATGGAGCTGACAAGTGAGGGCTGCTTTAGGCATTTTAGATTGACAAGTGGGGGGCACTCTGTAGTCAACAAATCCTTCCCTGTGAATGTGATAAAAATGGGCAGGGTGTTTGTTTGTTTGTTTGTTTGTGTGTGTGTGTGTGTGTGTGTGTAAGCAGCCCTGAACAATATCTAAAATAAATATCACTCAATCAACCATCGTTCAGCCCAGACACTGAGGTCCAGCTTCAAGGTCCTTTTGGCGGTTCCCTCACTGTGAGAAGTCAAGTTACAGGGAACCTGGCAGAGGGCCTTCTCGGTAGTTGCGCCTGCCCTGTGGAATGCACTCCAGACAGATGTCAAAGAAATAAACAACTACCTGACTTTTAGAAGACATCTGAAGGCAGCCCTGTTTAGGAAAGCTTTTAATGTTTTATGTTTTGTCACATTATTATTATTATTATTATTATTATTATTATTATTCTGTTGGGAGTCACCCAGAGTGGCTAGAGAAACCCAGCCAGATGGGTGGAGTATAAATAAATAAATTATTATTATTATTATTATTATTATTATTATTATTATTATTATATATCAGTGAAGGGCCTCTTCCATATATGCCAGTTGACACATTAAAATATTTTTGCAGATGTCACAAAAACACACCAGCAAGCATTCCAGGAGTTATATTTCTTTATTAAATCTGTATACTTCTCTTTATCCTTAGATCTCAAGGCATCTCACAACATCAAAATACAAGATAATAAACACAAAATACATAATAATACATAATAAAAACAAGAACAAAACAAAATAATAACCCCCTTCTCCCCACCCCTCCCACACTTAAACCTGAGTTGTAGATCTTCTACATGGAGACGGGCTTTTCAGTGTCACCATGGGATGCAGTAAGTAAGAAACGAAGATGCAGGTCAGTGTTGCTCAAGCATATAATTGTTTCCCAACTCTCTCCCCCCCACACACATTCAACACAGTCAGCCTCTACTTCAGTAGCAGGGTGTCTCCCTTAAATCTCCACTCCTGTACCTCTCTTCCCAGTTCAGTGTCTAGTGGTGTTGCTCAGAATCATAGTCACTCCAACAGCTCTTGAGCAGAGGAACAGCTAATTTTCAATTGCTTCCTGAGAAGCAGAATGCACTGCAGCACATATACAAGGTTAACTTGCAATCCTAGATCAGAGAGCACAAAATCTCACTCAGCAGGAAGGCACCAACTCATCTCACAAATCCAAAACAGCTCTAAAAGTAGAAAAAGGCACTGGCTGCTAACAGCCCGTCTGGCTTTGCAAAACAGAACAAATCGTCTGCACCTGCCTTGGGGTTTGGATCAGAGATAAGAAGCAGCTGGACTGAGGCATTATCCAAAGCCTAGAGATAGGTCTAAATATTCTGTGGTGTTGAGCAACAACCTTGGACTCATAATCCAATCGAGTCCAAATCTGTTTGGTTGTCCAACTGAAAGTCATGGAAGTCCACCTTTCTTCAGAGCTGGAAGGAAGAACAAAGGCAAAGAACAAAGGGCTTTGGTGTGTGTTTTGCTTCTAGCAAGACTTTAAAACCTTTTATGAGAAACATTCAAAGAGGAATGAATCCTCTGCACAATACTCTACCAAACATGTGTACGTGTCGTCTCCTTCTCCTTCTCCTCCTCCTCCTCCTCCTCCTCCTTCTTCTTCTTCTTCTTCTTCTTCTTCTTCTTCTTCTTCTTCTTCTTCTTCTTCTTCTTTCCTTTCCTCAATCCAAGCCTCTCATTCTGAGGGGTAGTGGTATGGATCCTATTTATTTGAAACAAGCACAAAATTTATCCTGCTTACCAAGGAGGCTTCAGTCGGCTATGAAATCACTGAGGCAGAGTGAAAGCCCATCATAAGTGTTAAGCAAGACAAATCCAAGTTGCCACTGAGCCCCTTTTACAGTTTGGGCCAGATGCTTTTATGCTTCATTTGGATTCTACTTTTGCTTATACAGATGGCGGACATTTAACATTTATAACATTTTCAGCAGTTCATTGACAAAGCGAAGCAATCAACAGCGTTGCTCGAGTCTGGAGGATGGAAGGTGATGCGTTAGCACCACTGAAGATTTCATACAAAGTCACCTGTTTGACCTCTTTTTTTGGAGGCTATAATAATTATGGCTTACTCTGCATGCTAATGTTTTTCTATTGCATATACTCAAAATCTGTTGTGGAGACAAACAAAGAGACAGAGATTTTTGGGGTGGGGTGAGGGAAGAAATGCTAGATGCATAAGTAAAAAGCAGGCATTTTATGGAGGTAGCTGCTTATAAAATGATGCCAGTGTTTGACTCTCTCTGCTTGGGGGGGAAGAATGTTCAAAGCCCCAGCAATAGTTTTGAGTCTTGCTGCCTTTCCATCAAGAGAAGAGCTGCAGGGCTCCTCATCAAGAGCGCTTACCAGCCACAGATATATTCTGACACACCCTCCTTCCTGACGGGAGGACAAAGGATGGCTTTGGAAAAAGCAAAACAATATTTTGACAGCACACCTGGCGGGGTTTGGTATATTCTTTGTTTACCTCATGGAAAAACACTGTGCAATCATATTTTACCTCTTCTATCCTTCTGTAAACTGTTGAAAAGCTATGAAGGACAACAGACCAGCCTCTAGCAGTGAAATTTTACTTCCTTCTTGCCTGGTTGCTGGTTTTCCTTCTTCAAAGTGATCGAAATGCATAGGTATACAGAGTATCTTAGCTAAAACCAACTTTACAATGAATACTAGTCTCCCCATTGTCACAGACCAATAAGGGAAGTTTCAGAAGCACTCTGTTCTCTTTTAAGAGAGCAAATTCCACTTGTCCAGCAAGTAGCAAAAACCCCTTGCATTACCCAAAGCAGCTCTTTTGACCCAAGCCATTAAGGGGGGTTCATGGCAGAGGACTCCATTTCCTTTCACACTCATTTCTCTTCCATTGAAATTGAAGGAATTGTAAGAAAACTTGCTTTTTACCAGGTCAGACTATTCCCAGTACTGCCCACACAACTGGCAGTGGCTTTCTGGAGTCTCAGGCTGTCTCTTTGCCAGTACCTGCTACTTGATTTGTTTTCCTTGGAGAAGCCATGGGTGCACCTGAGACCTGCATGCAGAGCATGTGCTCTGCCACAGAGCTATGCTCCCTCTTGTTCGCATCACCTCAGCATGTTCCCTTCTCTACTTTCCCACCAGCACAACATTGCATTCAGAAGGATGATGGTGGCCCACATTGATAATCTAACTGAGTTCAGGATTGCAGTCTCATCTGAAGCACAGGAAGATAACATATTTATGTCTCTGCCACACAGTACCCCTACCTATTTATTCCCAGTGATGTGAGACAAGCTAGAAGCCTGATATCTCTCTGAGGCCCATTTAATCTCATGGATCTCCTGAGAATTTTAAAATTTATTTTAAATTTATGATTTTCAGTTATATGGATTTCGGTAGTTTTACAATCATTCTAACATTTCAAAGCTGGACTTCCTTCCTCCTCTTTCTGCGGTTCCTTAAATTTATTTTTTACATTTCCTACATATTCTAAATTAACTCAACTTATTCTCCCCCCTACTTTAAAGATAAACTCTTATGAAACTACAGGTTGTTACAATAATCCTGTCAATGTCCTATTTACAGTTTGTTTGTAAATATTCAATAAACCATTTCCATTCTTTTATAAAAAAAAGTTTATCTTGATTTCTTTTTCCTCCTGGTAAGTTTCGCCATTTCTGCATATTAAATAAGTTTTTGTATGCATTCTTCTTGGACTTCTTTCCATTTTTGGGCAAATAATATTATTGCCGCTGTAGTCGCCTACATAAATAATTTTCTATATTGCTTAGGTTGTTCTACCCCTGTAATTCCCAAAAGGAAACCCTCAGAATTTCTTTCTTTTTTTAATCCTTTAAAGAAGCCACAGGGTTCCAAACTGGATCAGATCAGAGAAGCTGAGCAGTGACTCTCAGGGTGGGGACCTTAAACCTTTCTCCCCCTCCAACTGTTATTAGGCCAAAGAAGTCTCAAGATATTTTGCTGCCTTGGGCAAAGGACAAGATGGCACCTACTCCTCCACCCCATATACAGAAGCCAACCAGATCAGTAGTTGAATTTTACTCCAATGTCCTCTACTGCACATGGAGGCAGAAGGCTAAGTGCAGGGCAGCTCACATGACACACACAGCTCATTCCACTTTTCCCTGCTCAGCACATGGTGCCTGAGGCAGCTACCTCACTCTTCCTAATGGTAGTGTTGGCTCTTTAACAGGTAACGGTCCTCTGATTACAGCCAGGCTAATAGCAACGGGTGTGGGGTGTGTTTGTTTAGGAAAATAGCCCTTCCACAGTACTGTTGCCCTAACCCAATTTGGATTATGTTATGCTTTGAAGCCTTAAAAATAAATAAATAAATCACATACTTTCACCCTCACTGAAACGCTAGTCTTTTTCTTTCCCCTTTTTGTGCCTGAGTCACATGCAGCAGCATAAATGGATAGTTTGATATATTAATTTCAACAAGTAATGCTGATTCCAGAAGCTGTGAAGGTGTGTGTGTGTGTTTTGAGGGGAAAGGAGAATTTAAAACCTTTAACCCTGGGGTGTCCCTGTACTCCTAATTATCTGCTATTGCATTGTTCTAGGTCCTATATTTGCTGGGTGAATTGCTCATTCTCTCCTTCCCTGCCTGCCCAATTCACCGTTAAGAGGGAAAAGCAGCCTTATGTCCCCAAATGCCCACAGCCTGTGAGGAGACCTCTGGGCATCAATTAAACAGAGCAACGCTGAGTGGAAAAGTTCCAGCTGAATGAACACTGGGCCAAAAGCCCACGGAGCTTTAATGGGGATTTGGAGAGCCAGTTCTGCTTTACATTGCTTTCCCCATCCCCAGTGAATGGGGTTTCAGTTAATCTGCTTTAGCTCTGCTTACAAACAAAGCACGAAACCGTGACAAGTCCAATACGGCCTTTGTGTGGCTTGTTAAAATTACCAATCCCCTTAAGGGTGGGACGGATGTCTGGCACGATCAATACCTTTGTTGTCCTTTAACGTTACGAACTAGGCAAAGTACCTTTGGCGTGTATAGTGAATATACAGTCACCGAGTAATTAATTATGCTGCTTTTGCTGGTCTCGGAGCTTCAGGGACTGCCACTGAGGTAATTAAAATACGTTTGCAGAAGCAGCTTGTTTGCAGTATCGACCTGCCACTCTCTGTTTGAGCGGGGGGTGTTTGCTGAATTCAGAAGTGGGATGGCATCTTGGCACTGAAATTCTCAAGAAAAAGGGCTTGTACAGGGTGGTGCAGATAGAAGCCCCACCCCTGCCTCAATTCTGGTCAGGAGAATTCGTTCTGAACCCTTTGCCCTCATCTTGTGCTAAGGACGTGACAGAAACGTTGGCTGTTTACTCAGGGGTAGAGGATGCCTTTTTGAGTTGGCACCATTATCATTTTTAACCCCCACCCCTCTGTCCATATAAAAATTTGTACAACACTTGCAAAGAGTGCCTAAACATGTGTATAAGTTCATGAATTCATGCATTTTCCTCCTTGGGAGAACTCACACACAACCATTGCCGAATACCAAACAACAAACGAAGATTTAAAAATGGATAATTACACAATAGTAGAGACCCCGATTTCATTGAGAATCTACTACATATTTCATAACAATTAATCCATCCCTTTAGGCATATTATTATATTGACTTTTCTAGTTGATAGCTACCGATGCGAACACCACGCTTAGCTTTACAGCTTCTTAAACAAAGAATTGTTTTTTCACTCTCTCAGGGTCAAATCAGACATTGTTTCGTGCGGCTAGCAATCACGTCAGTTTCAAAATAACAACAACATGCATGGTGTGATGGTAATTTTCATCAGGATAATCGCACATGGGGAGGGAATACTTTACCCTTCCCCCACAATCCTGACCTCTTGGCGCCACCAGAGGAGATTTGTGTCAAGATTGCAGCTGGGGAGTGAAGGGTTAAACCTCCCTTTCCCATCAACTGTGGTCCCAATGAAAACCACTGCCCCCCTCCCCTGGTACTTAGTGTTAATATTTTTATTCTTATTTTTATTATTATTATTTAAAAAACCCAGCTGTAGTTGCTAACTGTGCAATTAAAACAGCACTTAGTTTGGCCCTCAGTAATGAATTCCTCCAGTCTCCTTGCAAAGCACACTGATTTCTCTGGAACATCTGTTTCTCATTTCCCTTCTGAACCTCTCACCTTTCCATTGCCACACCACCTTCCACAGCAGGATTGGCAGCTGCAGCTGCAGACTTGAAGGGTCACTTCAGATGGTCCTTTTCCTTTCGCTACCTTGATAGGGTAATTATCGCCGAAAATGTGAGGTTTACTAAACAAATTGCAAACCCCATCAAAGCTTTGCTGCTTAAATGGAAATAGTCAAGTCTGTTCGGGTATTCTTCAATGATAACTTTTAAAAGTGCCACAGCCCTTGATTGTGAAGAAGAAGCACTGATTCCCACCCACTGGAAGTAATTGTTCTTCCCATGAGCTTCACACTCCATGATGCTGCATGAAAGAAGAAATATTTTTTATAACAGTTGTTTTCCTCTTCTGTTTCTTCAAGATGTAATTTTGTGGAGCCTCTGCAGCTTCTGTGAATAATTCACTCCTCGGTTCATTTTCTACTGGAAATCTTATGACTTGTCCTCAGATAATGAATTTACTGGGTATATATAATGTAAAGCTATTGACAACTTACAAGGGTGCAGATGCAGAATTTCCTGCTGTGGGAAAGTTTGGCAGAGATGTCTGGAGGATCGTTCTGAGGATTTTGGCTCATCTTACTGAAAACTCTTTGCCACCTTCCCTTAGATTTCCTCATGCGTTTCACCTGAGGGGGAAAAAAAAGAACTTCCAAATTCATTTTGAATTTTGCTTGAACAAGAATAAAACGTGTGGCATTTCAATCTCAATCATTAAGGTGACAGAAACAGTGAAAAATGAAAACACCCCCTACAAAACAAGTAAATTAAGTAGCTATGAGATGCTTTTACCAATTTTGAAAACACCAGGAGCACAGAGGAATGGGCAACAAATTCCACCAAGGTGGAGTGTGTGCGTGCTGGGCGGAAAATCCCTGAGGCAAATTGGGAACCTGTGGGGATAACACCCAAAATGGTGGCCTTGTGTCAGAAAACCTGCTCCGAAGCATGTATTACAATTTATGCTAGGGAAATCACATCAGGGCATGGAGGAAGTTGTACTAGATGTTAAGGATCAGAAGGAGGGAAGAACTGCCAATTTTTGTGTTTTTTAAAAGCATATAGTTCCACTGCCAAATGCCAAGATACAGCCTATATTTAAGGAAAGGTAAATCTGAAAGATACGCACAGATCCTCATATGTGCAAATGAAATATTCCCTAAGGAATCAGATCAGGCTTCAAACAAGCTGCTGGGTAAATAATCAATACTTTGCAGAGCAGATTACACAATGGCTTTGTGTGCCTAATTTCCCCTCCACAGCATTAGATATCCCCAAGGAATCCAGAGTATCTGTAGCAAAGTCTGTTTGGTTCAGCTGCAGTCTAAGAAGGGCTTTAATTAGAGGAAATTGGTGCCTGAAAGAGGCAAAATAATTGTTTCTTCGTGGAATGAAACAGGAGGGATGCTTGCAACATTCTTCAGTTGGGTCAGTCATTGGCTTCAACTCAGAAACACATTTTTAAAATTTAATTCTAGTCAGATGATACGCTTCACTGGTGAAGAGATGAAACTGCAATGCAAGTAGATTTCTGAAAGCTGGTGTGGCATGGTAGCAAACGCTGAAATCCTATACCCACATATCTGGGATTAAGTCTTGTTGGACTCAGTGGGATTTAACTCTGGGCACTGGTGGAGGAATGGGTGGGCGGGGGGAGCGCACCACCCCTGGCACCATTGGGGAGGGGGGGTACCATCGCGGCCGCCCCCAGACACGCGTCACGCACTCCTACACTGCACCGGGCACCACGCCCCCACGGGAGGTGCGCCACGTCCCCAGGTTACACACCACACCCCCGCGGGCGATGTGCCATGCCCCCGGGATGCGTACCAGCCACACCCCCGCCTGCTCTCCACCCCCGGTGCTGGAGCATGCAGCTTCACCACTGACTCTGGGTAGACATGTGGGACTGCACTGTAAAAAACTGAGCTATGAATCAGATTCAAATCTTGCCTGTGCCAAAAATTCACTACATAGTTTTATAGATCTCTGGCAGTCAATAGCTTGGCAATACGTATTACTTCACTTTCCTCAAAATATGGTAATCCTGCTCTGCTGGGATTGTGGGCCCTGTTGAGCTGAGACCTGGACATCTGCCCCTGAGCCCTGCTTTCTGTACACCTGCCCATCCTCTGAGTAGCATCCATCCACTCCTCAGGGGATTTCCTATCTAGGCCAAGCCAAAACTTGCTTCACTTCAGCAGTGTAACTGCGCCATGTGCCTTCAGCTCATTTGCTGGTAATTAGAAAATGGCAGTCCGGTACAACATGCAAAAAAAATAATAATAATTAAGGAGCTAGAATCATTTGATTTTGAAAAGAGAACCAGCTATGGTGCTTCCAGTTCCGCCCAGATTATGAAAGCGTTGGTGGCAGCTGTTTGTTTCATCTTGGAAGGGGTATTTAACATCCGATGAACTCATTAGCTTGTTACATCATTAGTTTCATTATTCTAGGGAGTTGAAAGCAGGATTGAATAAAAGCAAGAAAGAGAGCCCAGTGCAATGCCTCGTAATCCAGATCAGAAAAGAACATAGCCATAGATTCCTTTTTTCCCATCACTGCTGCCAACTTTAATGTTTGCTTGGTGGGTGGGGGTGGGGGAGTGGGAAGGAGAAGGGACTTTCAAAAAATGAAACCACTGATTCTGATAATGCCCTCTGGCCTGAGAGCGAGGGGAGAGGAAGAAAGAAATTGCAGCAATTTCTCAGTAATTTCCTCCAGCTCTTGGTAGCCATTAGTGGACATCTCCAATTTTGCTTCTTCACCCTAATTAGAGGTTAAGCTTTGGTGGCCTACTGTCAGATAATGGCTGGGATGAGGCTAGCCTGCGTTAACAAGCAAAGGAAGAATTTTTCTTAAACCATCAAAGTGCTGCTGAACAAGTACAGGCCAAAGTAGCTGCAGGATTCAGTGCTGTAGGGCTGGCATGGGTTCAGCCTGCGATGCAATGTGGCTCCTTAGAGACACGGGGAAGCAACTGCAGCACAGAAGGAACCTGCTGGGTGGATCAGACCATTTGCATTTCATGTCAGCTTCATGTGCATTCAAGCCATTATTCATTTGTTCACCTTAAAAAGTTTCTATATTGCTTGATTGGGGGGGGGTCCTCAAAGCTCTTTACAAAAAAGATAAAACAATAACATTATCACTAAAAGATTAACAGTCATAAATTAAGGCATGCAAAAAGTTAGTCTAATAGAATAGACTAAAACAAAGGAAAACTCATACATGAGTCCAGTCCATTCCCTTTTCTGTTGAGGTTGTTATTATTATTATTATTTTTAAAAAACACACACACCATACAAATCACCATACAAATTGCACACACAAGTCACATTTCAATTGTACATATTTTTGTAATGCTGCACACCCACGTTATCTCCCACCAGCCATCAGCTCAAATAATATTGGACACCGACCATGCCCTCTACTTTACCCCAAGAGCATTCTCAAAGTGTTAACCAATTAACCCTCCCTTTCCTAAACTAAACGGGATGGCAGCCAAAATGTCTCTCTCCGCTTGCAGTTTCTTTCTTAAAGGCTCCTGGAACTGAGGGGTGAGGCAAGGCAGGTAGGCTCTTGACAGCAGGCAAAGTCTCTCTCTCTCTCTCTCACGCACACACCTAGAGGAGCCTAGATGTCAGGGACTGGATGGACAAAGAGGCACTAGCTGGGGAGCCCCAAGGGGAACCCCAGAGGAGGAAGGCTCTGAGCCAGTGCATTGGTGGTGGGATACCAAGGAGAAGTCAGAGGGGGAAGATTGGGAGGAAGTGCCGGATGCTGAACATGTTTCCTATTCCCATTGAGGAGAGAGCTGTGAGCATACACACCCAGCACCTCTATTTCCCATGTTCACGGCCAATAGTGTCTTATGAGATCTTGGACTTGCCTGACCTAAAACAAAATATTTCATTTATTTTTTTAAGTTGCAGCATTCCTATTTAAGATGCCAGATTAATCTCTCTCTTACTAAATACCTTACCGCATTTTTAACAGCATGACTAGTATCTGTATCCTAGTATTTGTATTTTTGAGAGTAGCCCTTCTTTTTCACAGATTAGAACCACGTAGCAAATGTTTGGCACAAAACCTTATATTCCAGGGAAAAGAAATGTAAGCCATATACAAACGAATAAATCACAGTTTCATTTCCACCATCATTCTGTACATCTGATAGGCTTATACAAATGCAAATGGATAAATTCAATGAGAAATAATATGCTTATCAGGAGACAAGGTGGATCCTGGGAGGATCGAGAATGTTCTGCTTTCCTTTATGACTGACAGAATATATAGTTTACACTTCTAGCTATTAAAGCTTTGCATGCACCCCTAGTAACTCTGTAGCAAGTTAGGCTCTCTTTTTGATTTGCAAGAAAACCTGGAAAAAACCATTATTGTGGGGGGAGGGAAATGAGTTAATTAAGTAGCTTTTGGTCACCAATATGATTTATTGGATGTATTTATAAATCAGCAGAGATTATCCAACGCTGCTGGGGGCAGAGGGGAAATCTGGAGTGGCTTTTGATTTCAGTTCCCTTTATTGGTTGTTGTGATGTGGAAAGCCCAAGCTCTGCAGTACCTTGTAAGCAGGTTAGCAGCATGACAGGTGATTCATCATCTGCCTTGGGTTCCTTGTCAAGGCATCCTACGCTCCACTGTTCAAGGTGCAAGAAACCTGTAGATATTTCCAATCAAGCGGCCAGAGATCAATGCAGGCCAACTTTAATTCACTTTACAAGCTCTGGAGGGGCAGATAAGCCAATTTCAAATACCCACTGTAGCATCCCAACACCTACATGCCTGAGTCTATAGGTTTAAGGTTTGCCGAGTGTATTAATCAGCTTGAAAATCTAATTGAAAAAAGAGTGGGCAGAGATACCAGACCCAAACCCAGAAAAGCCTTTGAAATGAACATGCTTCCTCTGGGTCTCCCACGACTATGACACTTTAATTCATTTTAAAGAAACTGATTTTCGGATCAATGTTCATTAAAAATTAAGTTTGGCATTGATCATGCAAGGCATCCAGCACAGGTTGCCAGGATTGGCCCATGAGCAGCCATCTAGTCAGAGTCAGGAGCTTGGAATTCAAGAGTAAAGAGCAATCAAGATCAGAGAAAGCAAGATCAGAGTCAGAGCTAAAGAATACTCACCAACATTTCAGTTATGAAGATAGAGACGCTTGTGTCTCTAACACCGCCCCGTCCCCATTCTCACCACACGAATTATTGTCTGACTATGCCTTGCTCAGAGAGCTAGTGTGGTGTAGTGGTTAAGAGCGGTAGTCTCGTAATCTGGTGAACTGGGTTCGCATCTCCGCTCCTCCACATGCAGCTGCTGGGTGACCTTGGGCCAGTCACACTTCTCTGAGGTCTCTCAGCCCCACTCACCTCACAGAGTGTTTGTTGTGGGGGAGGAAGGGAAAGGAGAATGTTAGCCGCTTTGAGACTCCTTAAAGGGAGTGAAAGGCGGGATATCAAATCCAAACTCTTCTTCTTCTTCTTCTTCTTGCATTGCCAAAGTTTCATTTCTGCCTACTCTATATTAAACCATTACAGTTTTATTTTAAAAACCCAAACATCTTGGCAGCCTGCCTTACGCCCAGGTTACCTTTCCTCCAACTGGGATACAATTGCACACTATGCCCTCTAACTCACCGCAAGGGCATTCTCAAAGTATTAACTAATTAGCCCTCCATTTCCTAGACTAAATGGGATGGCATCTTCACCATCTGTTTTACAGCAGTGAGAATGAATGAATGTCCCCCTGGCCCCTGGCAGATACTTTCAGAAGCAACTTCCGCTTGAAGGCTCCTGGAGCTGAGGGGTGGGGCAAGGCAGGTAGCAGGCTCTGAATGGCAGCCAGATTGTCTCTTTCCTCTAGAGACAAGGGCTAAGCCCCTCCTGTATTTGAAAGGTTAGAAACACAAGAAGCGCCTGAAGTCAGATAGACCTTCTTGCTCAGGCAAAGTAAAATTGAGAGGAAGAGCCAAGCGTCAGCCAGAGGAGAGCCAGTCCCGAAGGTTTGGTCTGAGCAGCTGCAGTGATGCAAAGTCCAAACATGGATAGCCTGTTCGGATACTGCCAGGGAGATAAAGCCCATCATGGCCCCCACGTCGCCTCCGGACAATCCATCAATCTCCCGTAGATACAGTATCAGCAATTAGCGACACGAGCTCCAGAAAATAGCTTGCCACATTCCAGAGCTGATGCACGCTCTATCAGCAGAATTCGCACAGCGAAAGATGCACGCAGGAGAGCATTATTTAGAAGTTTATTCAGCGTTGGTCAGAACAAAGAAAAAACATGACTGCCTGCTTTGGTCTGCTCAGGCACAGAGAGAGAAACGAAAACATAGACACAACAGAAACATCCTGTGAACAGGAAATACGCAGGCTGTGACACAAACATCCTGCTCCCTTTTAAGGTGGAACGGAAATATCCTAACAGAGCCTGCTTGCATTGCTCTGCATTGCCAGGGAGAGGAGTGCTGGGAATGGCTCTACCTATTGGAGGTATCTACATATCTCTAAAGGGACCTGGGTGGCGCTGTGGGTTAAACCACAGAGCCTAGGACTTGCCAATCAGAAGGTCGGCGGTTCGAATCTCCGTCATGGGGTGAGCTCCTGTTGCTCAGTCCCTGCTCCTGCCAACCTAGCAGTTCGAAAGCAAGTCAAAGTGCAAGTAGATAAATAGGTACTGCTCCAGCGGGAAGGTAAACGGCGTTTCTGTGCGCTGCTCTGGTTCACCAGAAGCGGCTTAGTCATGCTGGCCACATGACCCGGAAGCTGTACGCTGGCTCCCTCGGCCAATAAAGCGAGATGAGCGCCACAACCCCAGAGTTGGTCATGACTGGACCTAATGGTCAGGGGTCCCTTTACCTTTACCTTTTCCATATTTCTAATTGTAGGTAATGGCCAAGTGCATTACACTATGCAAGCACAGAGTGTGCCCAGCCAGGGACCAAACCTGAAAGCATGGGAAGAGTTGGATTGTGCTCTTAACTAAATTTGCATCAAGACCTAGATTCTGTCAAGCTGCTAATTAAGCTGGCAAATCATGGCCATGCAGATCTATTATTAGTCAGTCCAAATTAATATAAAATAGAATACAAAATTATATTTGGGGATGACTTTCAAGGGGCTTGAGATTTTTCCTGCTTTGGGTCATTTTATGCACTGGGAGCCATGTTCTGGCTAGAGCTGATAGTATTAGAGGATTCTGGATGCCTTGATTCACCAGACCAAGCACAGTATTTCAAAGAACCTTTCCTAAGGAGCTGCCACATGACTAAATAATAGCTACTGACACTTCATAATACGACAATATTTGACTCATTTCTGACCTGGAGCCTTCCCTCTGGGTAATGATCCTATTGAAGAAAGCAGTCACTTGTCCTTTGAACTGGTGGAAAGTGAACATTTCCTCTTCTCTCTTACACCACAGTGTTCATTTACTGATTTTTCTACTAGCATTTTCCTTCCCACTTTAACAGGGATGTTAAAGTGCGGTCTAGAGCCACGGCTCTGCCTTGTAACAGATGACAAATGCATGAACTCTGAGCAAGATGATTTCTGAAATGAGAATGGATTTTTCAAATTGAAAAATCATTGAAAGGAGTTCATTTCTCATTGTTAGGGATATACTGGGGCACAAGAGGCTTAAACAATTCATAAGAGATGCTTCCATGCATATGGCTCTCAGCTGTGCCAGCAATGGTGTCAGCTTCAGGATAATTGACCCAACGTTCATGCCGTTGCTTGTCAGCCAGCCAGCCAGCCTGGGCTGGCTGTTGTTGCAAGATGAGCACATATTGCAGGAATGTGACCCAGAGTGAATTTAGGACCTTTGACCGGGACAGAAACAATGTCTGTTTTCTCTAGGTTTTCCATCAGGCTGGATCCATGGCTAAATTTACACTAGCCAGTGTGGTGTAGTGGTTAAGAGCGATAGACTCATAATCTGGTGAACCGGATTCGCGTCCCCGCTCCTCCACATGCAGCTGCTGGGTGACCTTGGGCTAGTCACACTTCTTTGAAGTCTCTCAGCCTCACTCACCTCACAGAGTGTTTGTTGTGGGGGAGGAAGGGAAAGGAGATTGTTAGCCGCTTTGAGACTCCTTCAGTTAGTGATAAAGCGGGATATCAAATCCAAACTCTTCTTCTTCTTCTAGATTGAATGGGTGTGCACATCAGGGATGTTGAGTGCATTTATGGCTTTCAGAAGCAGTACCTGTGCCCATCTGCTTAATGTTTTCTCTCCACGCACATCTAGCGCAAGGTCCAGAAAATCAAGGAACCCCAGACGGGCAGCATATGATACAATTTCAGTGAAGATAGAACTAAAATTGTACATGCAGAGTTTCTGATTTTTATATAAAATAAATATTTTTATTTGCAAAGAACAGCATATTATACACTGTATCTATCAAATAGTTTTTGAAGAGAAATATAAAAGTGTATATGTAGCTTATGGTGCTGCTAAAATGTACTGTTGGTTATTTTCCAAATATAAAGAGCCATTTAATTTTTCCTGGGATGTTGAACTGGATACAGTGGTACCTCGGGTTAAGTACTTAATTCGTTCCGGAGGTCCGTACTTAACCTGAAACTGTACTTAACCTGAAGCACCACTTTAGCTAATGGGGCCTCCTGCTGCTGCTGCGCCGCTGGAGCATGATTTCTGTTCTCATCCTGAAGCAAAGTTCTTAACCTGAAGCACAATTTCTGGGTTAGCGGAGTCTGTAACCTGAAGCGTATATTACCTGAAGCGCATGTAACCCGAGGTACCACTGTAGTTTTTTGTCTAATAATTCATAGCCTGTCTTGAATCTGGCCCTTCCCTGTATCCTATATACTCACTTTTTGGGGAGGAAGACTACAATTCTAATCCAATTTACCCAGGAGTAACCCTCCCCCTGAATTCAAGAGGGATTACTTTTGAGTAGGCACGGTTAGGATTGTGGGAACACACTGGGAACACACTGAAAGTAAACAGAATATTCTCCATTTCAGAAGCACCTCAGGGCTTCAGCTTCAGCCATAAACTAGTTTAAGCATGGAAAAGACAGGCTAAGCAAACGTATTGGCATTGCTTTATTCTACTCTGCTTCACTTTTCTGTTGTCCCAGTCATTCAAAGGAGACTCATGGGAGTTTCATGACAAAAGGTGACTACCTGGCATTTTCGCATGCAATCTGGGTGAAAAAGACACCATTGAGTTCATTTAGCATTGAATTTGGAACATGATATGAGGGATGTTGGATAATGTAGCTGGATTGGAAGGTTGAATGTATAAGTCTGGGCATAATAAGGATAAGTAAGGGCAATCAGACCTGGCAAACATAGAGGAAAAGACAGGCAGATGAAGGAGAAAGAATGGAGGAGCATTCAGGTTCTAACGCAAACAGTCAGAATGAAATACAACTGGGAAATAAGTCAAAATTGCTGGTCAGCTGCCCAGCAGCTGGAGATGGGTGAATCTATCATTTTCGGTTTCTTTCATTTTCTATTCTTTTCAATTCAATTCTCCAGTTTTCCCCATCAGTTTGAAATACTTTTGTTTTGTCTTGCTAATCCTCATGAAAATTCATCAACATTTTATTATGAATTTTTCATAATATACAGTTTTGCAAAGCATATTTTCCCCAATATAATGCATTCTTGTATGATATTTTCACCAGCACATTTTTTTTGCACACTTCTCAGTGCGTGCATTTTTGTGCAGGAAACTGCATTGCAAACATTCAGAAAAGCATAAAAATGGCTCCACTAAACAATGTCCCTTCCCTAAATCTTGCTGCCATAATTGCTTGCAACTGCGGTAAAGCAATATTAAGAAAAAACTGCTCCTGTTGCCTCTCTCAGTAAGTTCTCCAAAAGTTACTTTGCTTTTTAATCAACTCAAAATTCACTGCCTGAGAACAGGGCAACATATTTGGAGTGGTCATTAAACACTATTGCTAAATTCAGCAAAATTGGAGGGTCTCTAGAAACTGAATTAGTTTGTAACTGAATTTCATCCTGATTTGCCTTGTATTGCATTGTATAGTGTAACATTTGCTCAAAAGCTCTGAGAAACTTTCCCTGTGTTAATTTGATAATTGCATAATACGCTCTTAAATAAGTAATCCTCCAGTGCCCATTACAGAATCTATTTAATCTGTCAATATTTCTTTGTGATGCATATTTTGCTCAACTCCCTTTCGAAACAATGATATACTTAAGATGAGTGCAATTAAATTTGGCAGCTCATCAGACTGGCCATGGGAAATAGTAAATATCATATAATCCCCATATGTCTTAGTAATGCTCATGAAAGCTTTTCATAGAGTCAAGTGATGCAGCCTCATTCTTGGAAGGCTGCAGTTTTGATGGAGCTATTATCCAGTCTATTAGCCATTATTAATTCTGCAAGAAATATGCACATTATCCCTCAAAAGCTGTGAAGTGAAGCAGTAAGAATGGTCAATTTTTATGCCCAGTGAAATATCAAGTGAAGTCTAAAAAACATGCTTCAAGGGATGTAGGATAAGCAGTAATTGTTTGTTCTTATTATTTCAATGTATCTAGCCTCTGTTCATAGCTCTTCTTTCAGGGTTGCTGCCAGGTTGGGGCCCCTGGAGGCATAATACTACCTGAAGCACTGTTTGTCCGGCCCCCAATTATTATTATTTTTTGAAATAAGGGTTTTTAATTTATGACATGGCAAGGTCTATTAGATGATTCATTCTCAGGCATATTCTTTTGGCCAGGCCCCAGGAAATGAAGGATACTGTGCAGAACCTCCTCACTTATTCTGAGTGGGTGAGAGAAAGCAGGGGAGGAGGGAAGGAACGACTGGCAGTACTATTTTCTAGAAAAAGAGGTGCCATAACTCACCATGAACTTCTCCCTTGTTCCCCTATAATGGTAATGGTGCCCAGCTGGGAGGTGCTGGAACTTAGTTTCAGTGAGTTCCTGTTGAAAAGATCCCTGATTGTCTGTCTGGTCTTATATTAAGGAAAGCCAAGCACCATACCTCTTCTAAAAAAATTTATGACAGGGGAATTTGAAGGTGAAGGGGGGGAGGAGAAAGAGATTCTGGAGAGCTGAGACTGACATTTATCTAACTCTTTTATAACTTAAGTGTGGCAGAGGAAGAAGAAAGGAAAATATTGGGAACATTAGAAGACTGTCCAAGTCAAAAAATATTCTTGACTCACACCCACAATGAGGCTATTCAAGCTACACTGTATACAGAGAAGTCTCTTTTGGTTATTGTTCCTTTACATCCAGCAAGATATGTAAGTAAAATAACGGCACCACATGTAATTATAACAGGAATAAAAGTGTTTCCATGAGTGGTTGCAAAGAGGGAGCGGTTCTAGGGAACATCAACAGAGTACTGAAATCTAGGTCAGTAGCCTTTTAAGATCCATTGCTATATGAGTTGTGAAGTAGAGCTTGTATCCGTCACCCTTCACTGGCATCATTTCATAAAGTTTGCCACCACAAATATCGTAAGACTTTAGAGGGGGTAAATACCATTGCATTCGATGGGATTTAGTTCAGAGTAGAGATGCTTAGGACACAGTTCAAATCTAATGGTGATATGGAATTTACTTTACACCAGAAGGGGTGAAGAAAAGTAGACGCTTGCTGTATTGCTAAATCTTTTTGCTGCTTGAATTTGTTCTGCAAATATGTAAGTCATTTAGAGGTATTCTTTCTGAATACCCTTCTAACTCTCGTGGTGCCATCGAAGTGCAGACCTGAAATCAAACTTCAAGGTGTTTCTACTTCACTCCAAATAGAAAGACCTTCTCCCAATGGTATCTGTCAGAGGCTCAGGAGCAGAAGAGCAGGGGAGAGAGCAAATAGAGAGCGGAGGAGAGGAATCAGAGGGGAGCGTAGGGGAATATGACAGTGGCCCGAGAGATTCCATGAGCTTCTCCAGCGAATCAGAAGATTCCCAGGAGGGGGCGCCTATGGTAAGGGCGAGGAGAGTCCCAGGGGGGACGCTCCATAAACAAGGAACCAGAGGGGACTCCCAAAGGAGTAGCGGAGGATCAGGACCAGTTCCCCCACCAGAGCACAGTGGGGGGGAAGAGTCACATGAGTCAGGACCAGCTTCTCCTCCAGCGGGGAGAGAAGATGAGTCAGGGGTAACCACGCCCCCATCGGGGAGTGGGGAAACGGAGGGAAGGCCAGGTCCAGCTAGCCTCACTGAAAGAGGGAGCAGTGACACAAGTGTAACGGTCAGAAGGAAAGTGGGAGGCTGCGCGCGCGCGCCAAGTTCAAATGTGGAGGAGCGCGGGACAGCAGAAAACCCAGATTGGGAGCCAGGTCCTAAAGCCCGAAGGAGGGGGGGGAGAAGAGTCGGGGGACTCAGCGTCAGAAGAATCTAGGAGGGCTGAAACTCCGACTAGCAGGAGGACCCAGAGAAAGAAGGAACAGAGGAAGAGGTGGAGTAAGGCTAGAATCTTAAGCTGGTGTCAGGGGGGAGGAGATTCAGATGGGACTTCTACGGTCTAAGGCATAGACATAGCGTTGCGCGCTGCGCGTCTGGAAATGAAACTGAACTTCAATAAAGACTTTTTTACTTGAGGAAGAAGCAGCGTTGGTCTTGTGTGAGCTGGGACCTTGGGCAGCGCTGACAGTATCAGTTAAGCTGTTGCTACTGATAGGAAGCAGGAGGCATGACTAACATTGGCACTAGGTGATTTGAAGAAAGCACATCAGGGGAATTTCCCAGGGCCACTTCTTACGTATTTTAATCGTGCACTTACAAAAAGATTTATTGCTCTCCAAACACTACATTAAGGTTGGCGGTTCAAATCCCCACGACGGGGTGAGCTCCCGTTCCTCGGTCCCTGCTCCTGCCAACCTAGCAGTTCAAAAACACGTCAAAGTGCAAGTAGATAAATAGGTACCACTCCGGCGGGAAGGTAAACGGTGTTTCCGTGCGCTGCTCTGGTTCGCCAGAAGCAGCTTAGTCATGCTGTACGCCAGCTCCCTCGGCCAATAAAGCGTGATGTCAGTCAAGACTGGACCTAATGGTCAGGGGTCCCTTTACCTTTACCTAATAGTGCAATTCAAGTGCCCCAAGATGAGGGAATAGGCGACTCTTGGGCTGTCCCAGCTAAGCTGAGCCTGTGTTGGCTTAGTCTGGGCTAAGCTGGCAGAATGTAAACTGGCAAAATTTACACCATCATAAGTCCCAAAAAACTGGACATGGGGTGAGACAGGGAAAGGAGGGACTTGCACCAGTTCTGAACTTCTTTCTGTTCAGGTACATGACCTGACAACTCAGTGGAACTTACACTGGCAAAAAAGGGTGGTATAAATCAAACTCTGTTTTAAAGTTTTGCTTCCCCTCTGCTGGGCTTGGGCTGGCTCAACTGGCAGCAGCCCTGCCCCTGGTTCCGCTCCTTCCTCCTGGGCCGTGTTCAGAAAGTGGGGGGGGGGTGAGTGTTCAGTCCCCTGGGCTCTCACTTATGGGGTGCCTCAGGGTTCTGTCCTCTCCCCCATGCTTTTCAACATCTACATGCAGCTGCTGGAAGAGATCATCAGGGGTTGGGTGCTCATCAATATGTGAATGATACCGAGCTCTACCTCTCTTTCAAATCAGAACCAGTGAAGGCGGTAAAGATCCTGTGTGAGTGTCTGGAGGCAGTTGGAGGATGGATGGCAGCAGGATGCGGGCAGGTGTGGAGGATTCCCTGGTCCTGAATGGGGTAACTGTGCCCCTGAAGGACCAGGTGCGCAGCCTGGGAGTCATTTTGGACTCACAGCTGTCCATAGAAGCGCAGGTCAATTCTGTGTCCAAGGCAGCTGTTTATCAGCTCCATCTGGTACGCAGGCTGAGACCCTATCTGCCTGCAGACTGTCTCGCCAGAGTGGTGCATGCTCTAGTTATCTCCCGCTTGGACTACTGCAATGCACTCTGTGTGGGGCTACCTTTGAAGGTGACCCAGAAACTACAACTAATCCAGAATGCAGCAGCTAGACTGGTGACTGGGAGCGGCCGCCGAGACCACATAACACCAATCTTGAAAGACCTACATTGGCTCTCAGTACATTTCTGAGCACAATTCAAAGTGTTGGTGCTGATATTTAAAGCCCTAAATGGCCTCGATCCGTCTGCCTAGACACTGAGGTCCACTGCTGAGGGCCTTGTGGCGGTTCCCTCACTGCAAGAAGCCAAGTTACAGGGAACCAGGCAGAGTGCCTTCTCGGTAGTGGCACCTGTGGAACACCCTCCCACCAGATGTCAAAGAGAAGAACAACTACCAGACTTTTAGAAGACATCTGAAGGCAGTCCTGTTTAGGGAAGCTTTTAATGTCTGATGGACTACTGTATTTTAATATTTTGTTGGAAGCCGCCCAGAGTGGCTGGGGAAACCCAGCCAGATGGGTGGGGTAATAATCATCATCATCATCATCATCATCATCATCAGATTTCGGAACAGGGGTAACTTATCCAGGCTTAACAACTCAGCATATGTCCCACTGGGTTCCTTTATTTAGAAATGCTGTGCACTGAAATGATCACTGGATAATTTTATTAAATGGAGTTTTCTTTCTTCAGAACCCTTGTCCTGGAACCTGTGCTTCCTTTAATTTCTTGCACAGCAGGCTCCCCAGTACTATTTGCCAGTTTTGGAGACACTGCTCAGACTGACCCGCATTTGATGGTGAAGATAACAGCAAAAACAAAACAAACAAAAAAACCCTACACAATGTCTTGTGCAGTAATGGATTGCTGCTTATGGGGTAACTCTAATGATTTCACCAGCGTGTTTGCACCACACCACCTGCATTGCTGCCTCACCTGTCCTGCTATACCTCTTGGAACGCAGTGATAATGCAACTGACTAGAGGCTGCTCCACCATGCTGTCTGATACTTGTCTTGTGTGACCAGAAAGACTCTAGTTTGTGGGCACAAACCTCTGTAGGCAGGACCCACTTTTACCATTGTTCTAAAATCTTGCCTATGAAAGCTCACAACTCCATAAATCTGTTTGTTTTTAAGGTGACAGTGGACAATTGGTTGTTTATATTACCATAGATAGGGGCAATGTTCTGGAATTGTAGTACCTAAGTACAGTGGTACCTCGGGTTACATACGCTTCAGGTTACATACGCTTCAGGCTCCGCTAACCCAGAAATATTACCTCGGGTTAAGAACTTTGCTTCAGGATGAGAACAGAAATTGTGCAGCCGTGGCAGTAGGAGGCCCCATTAGCTAAAGTGGTGCTTCAGGTTAAGAACAGTTTCAGGTTAAGAACAGACCTCCAGAACGAATTAAGTTCTTAACCCAAGGTACCATTGTACTACAAAATAGTCAGAATCATCCTTTTGCAAAGCACCTGAGACCATCATTAAACAATTATTCAGAATCGAATGGAGATAGCTGCCATCTTTTGAAAAACAGCCTGGGCCAATTTCATGATGTTTTAAAATCTCTTCCCAGCTAAGGTGGAATGTCAGCTAAAGAGCCAACCAATGCTGGCATTTGGTGCTATAGTTACTGCCGTGACACTGGCACTGATTCTGTTAGTTCACTTGAACAAGCAGAACTTGGCATGGGGCTGTCACCAAGCCCAATGAAGCTTGCACATGTCAGGCAAGTTAATTCCTTCCATCTGAAAAGACTTTCTCTCCACAGAGCTCTGGTGAAGTGACTCACTACTTTTCATGTGCAGTTTAAGCAGTGCTGAAAAATGCCCCCTCCCTTTTCAGTGATATTTCTGTAACACTTGCAAAAACATTTGCATGCATTTTAAGCTGGCTTCATTTCCTCACACTCTCAATTGCCCTCGTGTGCTTTCAGTGATCATGTTGTACATATCCCAATCTCCCAACGGCAAGAGAGACTCCAGGGGTTCCTGTGCTTCCCCAGGGTCCAGTTTCCCTGGAGTGAAGGTCAGTGGAGACTGTGGTGTCTTTTGGACATATGTTTTTATTTACACAGGTATACAACCTGAGCATGGGACAGAGGAGCTCAAAGCATTAACAATCTGGCATATCTTGCCTCTTTGTTAGATTCCCAGTGAGATCCCCAAACCATAGCCTTTTGTCCTTCACAGCGTAAGACAAACCTTGTGGAAGGGCTATAGCTCAATGGTAGAGCATCTGCCTTGCATGCAGACAGTCTCAGGTTCAGTCTCTGGCATCTCCAGATAGGGCTGGGAATGTCTCCACTCTGAAAACCTTGAAATCCACTGCCAGAGCCACTACCTCAAGGAGCGTCTTCACTCCCATCATTCTGCCCAGACACTGAGGTCCAGCTTCAAGGGGCTTCTGGTGGTTCCCTCACTGCGAGAAGTGAGGTTACAGGGAACCAGGCAGAGGGCCTTCCTGGTAGTGGCACCCACCCTGTGGAACGCCCTCCTACCAGATGTTTAGGGAAGTTTTTCATATTTGATGTTTTATCGTGTTTTTAATATTCTGTTGGGAGCTGCCTGGAGTGGCTGGGGAAACCCAGCCAGATGAGCGGTGTATAAATAAATAAATAAGTTGTTGTTGTTGTTGTTGTCGTCGTCAGTGTAGACAATGCTGAGCTAGATGGATCAAAGGTCTGTGTCAGTATAAGAGAGCTTTCTATGTTCCTAAGCCTCTGTGTCTCCAGCTTCCAACAGCAGCCAAAATTGACATGTATACACAGCCACCCTTGGCTTTTTGTTCTCCATGCTAGGATGAAATGGCATCCAGCCAGGTTGCCATTTGTCTCTATGAATAGAGGGCACCCTCTTTACACATGTAAATAGCAGTACTTACCTGGCCAGTTAAGGCCGTTATCATACAAAGAGGCTGGTCTCACTGGTTCACTGGTTTCTTTTCCTAGATTCTAAACCTCCTTGAGGCCAGAAAGAGACACACAGATGACTGACCCACGTAAACCTATAAGAATATAATTCTAAATGGTTGTGTTAAGCTACATGATTTTATTACTAATATCCATTATTATAATCATAGTTGATGTAGTATCATCCTGTTAACAATATGATCCCTGGTTAGGTGGGATAGAGAATCTATGCAACTGGCTTCTTCTGGACAATGTTTTGCTCTTAATGTTTATGGAAAGTTCTAAACCACTGTATTTTGGGGGGGAAATAAACCAAACAACTGCTACTCACATTCCATTTTTGGCAATCTAGCTGTGCCTGCTTGTTTTCTTGTTTGTTTAGCAATCCAGAAATTGCCAGAGTTGGGTTGAACTAAGTACACAACAGAATCTGAAAAATCCATTTCCTGGCTGGTTAGAATAATCTTTCCCACATTTACGTATAGCCTAAAGCTAAGATTAATTAATGAACACAGTTACTTAAAAACAAAATCAAGGATTTCCATGGATTCAGTGGTGATTAACATACTGCCTAAATAGATCAAACACGTATAAGCTTCTTAACTAGGAGATGATTTGCCTTAGGAACTGGGAATAGATCCTTGAAGGTAGCCTGCTGGTAGCAGCTCAGTGTTAGAAATGAACAGCTTATTGCTGTTGGTGACAGATAATATAGCTTGAATATTGGGATGTACTAGGAGACCTGTTCGGAGACCAAACCTTTCCCAATAAGTCTCCAGTTTACATGGGCCACAATGCCTGACTATGTCTAGAACTCCCACTAAGGGATCCTTTCAAGAGATCTTCATCATGCAATCATATCTAGAGTATCTAGTTCAAGATTCTTGTAACAGAAAGGGAGGCAAGAGATGATGGGAAGGAAAATAAGCTGGGAATATGGGATTCTGTCTCAGTTCACAGCCCACCTCTGCCATGACCACTGGCTACACAACATATTGTTGCATGCCACCCCAATCTCTGAACAGGGTAAGATTTCAGGGGTTCCAGGTACTTACCCAGGGTTCAATTTCCTCATAATGAGGGACAGCAGAGACTGTGATATATGGTTTGTTTATACATATATATAACCTGAGCCCACAATAAAGGGGTTCACAGCACAAACACCCCAAGAGGGTTTTGCTTCTACCATAGCCTCCCCTGTGGATTACAACAGAAATCAGGCATGGCTTTGTCTCTCAGCTGCCCAGCTCACCTCAACTTGGAGTGTGGAGTTCCATCAGCCCCATCCCCTGCCACAAGGCACCATGGCCAAGGGAGCTCGTTTCTCCCTCGGTGCGCCAAGCACACAGAGGAAAAATCTCCATTGGCCCTGCAAGGTGCAGTGGTCAATGCAGGGGCCCCTCAACTACGGGGCCCCCCAAATGTGCCCCCTCCCCAAAATGTACCCAGGGCCTCGGCCCCTGCTACCCCCCACACTACACCACTGTCACCAACCACTCTTTCCATTCTACTAATAAGCTAGACTGTGGGCTTCTCCACACTTCTGGGTTTCCTGTGCCTAGAAAGCACGGGTTTTGCTATCGCCCTACTGCTTTCCTCCAGAAAACCTGCTCTTTAGTGATAAATAAGAACAAATGGTAATCTGCAGAAACCCCGATTGCTGTTTGTTCCAATTTAACACTAAAGAGTGGGTTTCCCTGGGGAAAAGCAATAGGGCAAATGAAGGTGTGGATACAGTAAGTCCTGACTGTTGGAAGGCACCTTGCCCCAAAGCTTTCCAAAACCTGGAGCTGACACTGAAAGTAGCAGTGGGATAGGAAGCTCAAGTCTAACAGCATTCCAATAGGCTTCAGAAATATGACTTGGAGTTCAGCATACACACATAGTGTATGTGCTATTTTATAGAGAGTCACGGAGCCGTAGAAGTGGAGGGGAGCAATCTATCTGAAATCACAATAATTGTGAGTTACCAGGTTTTAATGAGCTGCAAAGAGCCTCTTGGGAGCTCACCTGCATCCTCTCAAAATCCTTCCACTTGCTTCTCTCAGCAGAAAATGCAATTAGGAAAAGCGGCAAGTGTGATAAGATTCTGTGGTAAAATCAAAAGACATGAGCAAGGCTCTGACTGCTGGGTGGTAATCAAATCAATTGCAGAAAGAAAGCAAAATAAAAAATCAATGTTGCTATCTTTATACATCAACATAAATGTTTAGATTTTATTGCATCAAGAAAAGTAAACCATAATGAATCGACTGGGATTTCAATAGGACGATGCTCAAGATATGAAAGCTCAACGTGTTGAAGTTTACTCCAAGATGTATACCCGTCTTTCAAATCTCAGTAGAAGGGATGAGTGGACATTAAAAAATGAGGACATTCAGTGTGGGAACATTTCAGTCTCGCCTGGCATTCTGTCTCTGACCTTAGCACTGCTGGGTTTACTGCTGATTTATTGCTGTGGTTTGTGAAAATTGCTCTGTGATGTCAGAACTGTATTTTAAAACCAGTTGTTGTCTATCCCTGTTTTTTGTGGGGAGTTTTAAAGTTTTTAACATGCTATATTACTGAAACACTGTGAGCCATATTCAACCAATGAGTCCCAATCGTGGCAACAAGAACTTCCACTAGCACAATTGGGCTTTCCCCCCTGTGTGTATCCCCCCAAAAAAATTATATTGAGGGGGGTCAGGATAACCCATCATTCCATCTGACAAGCTGAAGTGCTTCTGCGGTCAGAATGATTGCCACAGTACTACATTGATATGCTTCCAGTGTGTGTATTGGTGTATTCTGCCTTGAAGGGGCTTTGTCTACAAAGGCAGCCTTCTTCTTCTTTGGTGATCACCAAAAAAGCCAAGTAAGATTGGCTTTTAACAATTTTAACACTGAGTCCGTAAGTGACTGTGGAGGCCAATTCTGGATCCACACGTCCTTCCACAGTGGGGACATGCCTTCCTCTTAGTTTCTCCCTTTCGTCCTGAGTTTGATCGCCTTCAGAGGCAGCCTAGTAACATTTAAAGCAGCTAAATCAATAAATTAGCACTCCGCTCTTTAGAGGCAGGGACCGGTGTCAGCACCCAGCACTCTTGGAAGGCTGCCAGGGCATTGGTATCCTAGCAGGGTGCAGCACTGGCACCTGCCCTGGGCCCCTTCCTGAGGCCAGAGATTTAGTTGGAACAGACAGTGGTGGCTGGTGCCCATTGTGATGGTGAGATGGAAGACAAGGAGTCCAACCAACAACAGGCAGAGCCAGCTAACTTTAGTTGTTTCTCTGTCCTCCTGCTAGCTGAGTTCTATAAAGGCAACACTGAGGCTGGATCTACACACTTCAACTAAGCGATTCAGTGAAACGTATTGTAAACCCATACAGGGAAATCTAGTTGTGAAAGATGGGACTCCACAGTGCCATCTAGTGTCACAGTGTTATATGACATATACAATGCGTATAAAATCCCTTTTCTTGACTAATCTAGCTGAGCCCTAAGACTGAGGAGGAATTGCCATGCCCTGGACTGTTTGTAAGGGGAAAGAAGAAGGCTTGTGGGGGTGGCTGAGGATAGACCGAGAAGTCTGTTGCCAGCACTGGTGTGTGAACTTGGTCTATCCTAGCCACCACTTAATTAATTTCATTTATAAACATATTTATATACAGCCAATATAACAAGTTGGTTTATAGCTGTATGGATATTAAAATATAAAACACCATTGAAAAAAACAGCGCATCGTAATCATTAAAATGATTGGCTGATCAAAAACATATGAACAGTTTCATAGGCCTGTCTACATAGACTGGTATTTAAAAAATGCCTGAAAATCAAAAGCAAAGATTGGAAAATCATTGCTCTGCATGAGACTGACAACACTAAATGCCTGACTTCTAGCAGAGGCCAGCCAGGCCCCTGGAACACAGGGGACAACGAGCAGCACTCTCTGAATGATCTTGGTTATTGAGTTGGGATATGAGAGCTCAGGTGATCCTTAGCTGACTCAAGCTGGACTCAAGTTGTTTGGGGCTTTGTATATTAACAAAAGAGCCTTGAACCTGACCAGGTAGCATATGAGCAGCCAGCGCAGATGTTTTAGCAGTGGTGTTCCATGTCTGCCTGCAAGAGCAATCTAGATGCTGTGTTCTGCATTAGCTGGAGCTTCTGGACTCGACCCAAGGGCAGTCCCATATAGAGCCCATTGCAGTAATCCATTCTCAAGGTTACCAATGCATGGACTTTAGTGGCCAGATTATTCCAATTCAGATATGGCGTACCAGATGAAGCTGGTAAAAGGCACTCCTAGCCACAGAGTAACACTCCTAAGCCTCTAGTAACAAAGATGTATCCAGGAGTACACCCAAGCTACATTCCTGCTCCTTTATACTATCCTGAATCCAAACCATACCTGCAAATGGACAAAGTGGGGTTCGATGGTGGCAGCAATCAGATGACCAGTGCTGGCAGTGACCCGCTTTGGCTACACAGCCAATCCCAATAGGGAACTCCTTAGTACAGCTGATCCCAGGAAGACACATTTTTCCATTTGCATTCACAGGTTGGATTCACGATAGTACATAGTGAATCGGATATACTCTGTGAAATCTCCAATATTTCTGAGAGTACTGCATGACAGAAGGGGGGAAAATGTAGGCAACTTGGGACTCAAATTCCAATTTGGGAGGGGACAGCAAACAATATATTTCTTCAGGAAAACTTTCTTCTGCTCTAATGATATCTGATCAGCAAATGTTTGAGAGTAAATCAATGTGTGAGCAGTAAAACAATAATGTACTTTAAACCAAATTATTAGTAAACAAATCAGTTTGGTAGGCATTGAAAATGTGATGCATTATTCATCTCTGTTATCCAAAACACTTCACTGGCTCTCAGTGTCTGGTGATAAAGTATTCATAAAAATATATCCACCCTCCCGGAAAAGAGTTTGTAATATGATATTAAAGTTAAAAGTGCAGTGAAGTATATTTCCCCAAAGCAAGATATTTGAATAAGCTGGGATTGCATCCCTCTCAAACTTCTTTTAAAGCTAGGGCTTTAAAAAATAAAACAAAATGAATGCTGTTACATTACATCAGAATTGAAAAATGTTTTCCACTTAGTTCCCTCTCTGTCTCTTAAATATCTCCCAATACAGCCAAGTAATTTGCCAGCCGCAAATAGTTCCTCTGGGACCATGATCTGGGCATGCAGGATTGACTGCAGTGGATCTTAGTGTTCTGAGATCTTGAAACATTAGCCAGTTAAAAGATTCAGATGCTCAAAATATGGAGTTTGTCCATGATATGTAACTGCTGATTAGGCCACATTCACACCACAATTCCCAGAGCGGTTTAACTATCAATTCCTCTTCACAGGGAACTCTGTGAATTATAGCTCTGTGAGGGGAATAGAGGTCTCCTAATAACTCCCAGCATCCTTAACAAACTACAGCTCCCATAATTCTTTGGGTTTAAAGTGGTATCAGAGTATCACCCTTTAAAAAATTATCTTATTGTGCTTTGTGTAGGCTGTTTAGGGGGTTTTGCATATTAAGCGGTAAATAAATACTATTGATGATGATGATGACGACAGTGCTTTAAACCTATGCTGTGAATGTGTCCATAGTTTGTCCACAATATTCTAATATAACTAAGGTCTTCTTCTCTCACTGATTGGCTAACGGGCTTGGGCTATATGTTTAGTGTCTGTGAGATTGATTGATAAAAGCATGCTTCTACAAATAATATTTGCTTGCACATGGAAAGCTAGTATGTCAGGGAGAAGGATATGCTAGAACCTTTATCCCAAGCTCTGAAATAATCCATATGAGATATGCCCAAGGTATATCATGTCAAAATCTGCACTCTTTGGGAATGAGCATGCTAGTTAGCCTGGCCATAGCTGAGCCCTATGCATCCAGAGTCATGACAAGATCCAGCCACCTGTCACGAGGGCAGGCCTTTTGCTAGTACCTGTATAAAGAGTACATTTGTAAATTTTCTTCTACTGATGACCTTTCATTCTGATGGGAAAACAAAGGGAGAGATTCCTTAACACAACAGGTGTTGTATTAGCTTTCTGCATATGGGGTAGATTGGAGGGGTGAAAATATTACTGAAATTATTGGAAGAGGAAAGCTCTGATGAATAGTGGACTCCGTTGTAATAATGACTTCTCAAAGCATTTCCTTCTTTGGGTATTTAACCTGCAGGCAGCGTGCTGGATCTCCAGTCTTCACTGAGACATTCTAGTTTTTTTGAACATGGGAACGATATTACAACTTGGATGCCTTGCAAATTTGTCATTATCATTAATTGAAGTAAGTGGTCATTTATTCCAACTGTTCAGTGCATGGCCAGCCATTGATATATGTGTGCACACATGTGGAGCATTAGAATAATTGTACATTGGTGACCACTTAGTGATTGCAATGGACAGCTGGTCATTCACAGCCTCTGAACATGCAACGTGCTGATTGTTGTCTTTGTAAGACCACATTTCCAATGAATTATGGAGGCGGGATAAAACTCTCATAGCTGTATGCTATAGGTGCTGTAGACAAGCATGATTCCACACTACAGTTCTGAGATTGTTGGAGTAACATTTCTGAGGGGTTTGAAGAACTGCCTTGCTCAGTCTGTCTGGATATGGGACACCTATGATTGATGCATCCAGCCCAGTGTCCTATTTTCAACACCAGATGGTTCAGGGAAAGGTGCAAGAAATCCATAGCAGACAGATGCTCAGTAATCTGTGCCATTAATCCACAGGCTCACTAACATATTATAGCCAAATGCTTAGGCTAATCCTCAAAGCATGTGGCTTGATACTGTTCCCATTCTAGTCTTGCAATCTGTACAGATGCTCAATATATCTTTGAATGAATTTCCCCATCTGGGACTGGGACTATTATCACCTTACATCTCTAGTGATTCACCCAAGTCCCCCCAGCTTCCTGGGCATATTTACTCAGAAGTAAGTCCCACTAAAGGGACGTGGGTGGTGCTGTGGTCTAAACCACAGAGCCTAGAGCTTGCCTATCAGAAGGTCAGCAGTTTGAATCCCCGTGATGGGGTGAGCTCCCGTTACTCGGTCCCAGCTCCTGCCCACCTAGCAGTTCAAAAGCACATCAAAGTGCAAGTAGATAAATAGGTACTGCTCCAGCGGGAAGGTAAACGGTGTTTCCGCGTGCTGCTCTGGTTCGCCAGAAGCAGCTTAGTCATGCTGGCCACATGACCCGGAAGCTGTACGCCAGCTCCCTTGGCCAATAAAGCGAGATGAGCGCCGCAACCCCAGAGTCATCCACTACTGGACCTAATGGTCAGGGGTACCTTTACATTTACCTAAGTCCCACTAAGTGCAGTTAAACTTACGGTACTTGCAAGCAGGTGCACATATGATTCAAGCCTTAATCAGGAAATCAAATGGCAGGACTACCGCCCTTAATCCTTGAGAGTGTGCAGGGATGGTTATCTCTTGTGCAGACAGGCAACATTCCTGGAAGTACTATTTGTAAGAGTGAGTACTTCTGTCTGTGAGCTCATGGGTGAGATAGTGTCTGGACAGCAAAAGTAAAAAGTAAAATAGACAGTCTTCTTCCTAGATATAGGAAGTCCCAAAGTTTATTCATTTCATACATTCTAAATACCGGTAATACCTGGTGGTTTATTTTTTTTTAAAAAAAATGATATTTATTAAAAGTTTAAAGATTACAGAGAAAAGAAGAGAAAACAACAACAAAAAATTTAACAAAACATACGTTACAATACATAAAAAATACATAAAGAAAAATAAAAAAATAAAAATACAACAATAACAATAAAAAACACACATCCAATAATTCCATATCTTTATCTTTCATTTACTTGTTTCATTGACCTCCTCACACCTCCCTTTTTGTATTCTAGTTTAGTTATTTGTTTCAGCAAATTCTTTCCATCTTTCTCAATTTTTATTGGGTAATTTATCTTAGCAGTCTAATTAATTAACTCAGCAAATCCTTTCCATCTTTCACTATATTCTGTCGTTCAGTTTACCTTAATTTATTTTAACCTTATCTTACCATAAAATACCTTAAAGCTTAAAATTTAGTACTTATTTATACATAACTCCTTATATCATTTCTACTAAAGCCAAATAGTTTCATTCCAACATTTTTCCTAATACTCGTTAATTTTACACTAATTCCCAAAATAATTTTTTTAAAAACTTTCTTCCAATCTTCCTCCAACGTCTCTTCTTCCTGGTCTCGGGTTGTGTCAGTCCTTACTGTCCATTCCATCTAGTCCATCAACCTGGTAATCTTATGTCCTAGGCTCTTAAGTCTTTTCCATGTCCCTTCTGCAGATCTTCTTCTTGTTTATACCTGCACTTTACCTTGTCTTTTGTTGATCTCTTTCTTAGTTTCTTTCCTTTCTCATTGAGGAGTAGGTCTCGGGGAAACTCCAACCCAAAGATATCTCCATCTCCCCTCAGCAGATCAGCCCATTCCCCACAGTCCCATTCCCCACAGTCAGCAGTGTAGTCCAGAAAGTATTTAAGAGCATGTTTCAAAGTCCCTCCAAAATTAAGAGCCCCCACAACTCCAGACCCCCCCCTGGCCCGCTCCAGATTCAATCTTCAAGGACAGCGGCTTATGCTCCTGCAGGGCCTCGGGTCTCTCCATTTGTGTTACTTGAGGTTCAACAGCAACCTCCTCCATTGTCTTCTGCATTTGCACTTGCCCTGTCAAAACAGGTTACTGGGTTGGTTCCTGAATAGTTTCTATATAAGTATTCGCTGTTTGTCCAAAGTTTTTGACTGCAACAGTCATCAAATCCATCTTCTCATGCATCTGCTCCAACAAAGCACTTGTCTTGCAGAAAGCAAGCACCAAAACTTCTTCTAAACACATTTTTATTCAAGGTCAGAGTCTGGACCCACGATCCTAATCTCCACAGCTGTGAAATCCCCAGATCGACTCCAGCAACAATTTAACAAGCTCCCTCTAGAGGAGACAATTTCTATTTGTATCCATCTTTTGAAAGCAGGTCCAACAAAAGAAAATTACTTTCATTTTTCAACTTTTTTGTTTCTTTTAAATGCAAAAGGCAACATTGGAATCAATTTGTTTCTCTTCTTCAGCTATCTGTCAAAAGACGTTCCGTTCACAGTCAATGAACTTCCACAAAAATTTCTGTCTCTGACACCCCGTTCCCAGGTTTGAGACAGTGGAAATTTATCTTTCTTTACTCTTTCTCTGCAGGCTTGAACAATCAAAATTCCCCCTCTTTTCTCCTGCTTCCAAGAGGGGTTTTGGTGGTTAAAACTGAAGGAAATTTAGACCTTTATATACAACTTTCCAGGCTTTAGCTTGCACAATTTTTGCTTTAGTCTATTTACAAAAGCGGAAGGCGGACTTCCTGTTTAGACCTTCCCGCTTCGATACCAAATTAAAATTTTTCTTAATCCAATCTTCCGTTCTACTCACGGGTACTTGTTTAGAGTCCAATTGTCCACAGGAAAAAGTCAGCGCTCTCCGGCAACGGCTGTGCGGCTTCACTCCGTAAAAGTAGCGGTCGATTCAAAACACCGCGCCGCTCACCCCACGTCGCTTCGGATCCCAAAAAAAGGGGTTCCCTGCGAGTAGGGGAGGCACTCCTGGTGTCAGCCGAATCCCACGTTCCCAGGCTTCCTCTGCCTGGGATTTTTGAGGGGTCTCCGCCTTCGCCGCGGTGGCAAGACCCGATTTTCGCGGAGCGGGTTCCTCTCAATCAGAGGAACTCCGCCATTGCCGATGGCGCTAACCCGGAAGTCTCAATACCTGGTGGTTTAGTGTGGCAGCATCTGCACTTTGGAACTCCTTGCCTATTGAGATCAAGCACTTGCTAAAATGTTCTTTATTACACAAACCTAGCCAGATGCTTCAGAAGCTGAGGTAATTTCAATCTGTTGTAAACGTTTGTATAATTGTATTTTCTTCTTGATTTTATCTTTTTATCTTTTTTAAAAACCACTTCAATGTTTGTTTTTTTAAAACAATCAAGCAGCATATAAATTTTCTGAAGTAAATAAAACAATAAAATAAATAAATAATACCCTGTAATGAAATGGATATAGCTAAAGATCATAGCAAATTAAGCATTGGATTAATTTGGAGTGTTCCCACCAAATATGTATATATGTTCCTCTGTTGCCGCATGACAACGTCTGATAGCTGTGACGTGTAGTATCCGGCATGCAGTAGCCAACATTTGTCGGCTTCTGACAGCTAGCAAGCAGCAGAACTCCACATATGACAATCTCCGATATGTAGCAATCAGTATTTGACACAGATTGACAGTTTCTGACCTGCAGAAGTCAAGATATGACATAGCTGACATACAGTGGCAGATGGTGCTTGACAAGATAGGACATTTAGAAGATAACTTTTTCCCCTTGGCTTCTCCAACTGAGGAACCCTGAACCACTATGCTCATTTCACCCTGTATTACAGAAAAACACCCACCCACCACCACGACATGCCTAGTAATAAAGACTTATGAAATTTCATATCAACCATAATGGAAAATCAAATCATACAGGAGTATTTGGGAGTATTTTTAGAAGCAGAGAATGAGGCTGCATGGAAATACGTCAATGACTGTCATGTTGGCATTTTGGAAATCGTGCAGCGACTGCAACAGGGATCATTCCAAACAGGACTTTGAAGTTTCTCACAATGCTTCCCTGCAGCAGCCTTGGGCTAACTATTGCTAAATCTAACCTTTCAGAAGCCCTTCAGAATCCAGCTCCAATTGAATAAATCTAATCCCTAGAGTGATTTATTCTTCTTATCTCTAAATTCCTTTTACTGCAGGAGGTAAAATGGTGTAACTCTTTGACAATGGCCTCAAATCACTGACATCGTAAATAGCTTCCCTTCCTCAGACTCCACCATCAGGGACACCATAAATACTAATGCTGGTCAGAAACCTTTACGTCCAGTGCATTAGACAGCTAAGAACACTTATGAGCTGTGCACACTCTTCCATGGCCTTGTAGCAAAGGAATTTGGTACACATTGGCATGAGTTTAAGATTAGTACTTTAAGTCTTGACCTCATGTCCTTCAGGGTTCAGCTGAGCACCTTCTCAACACGCCCATACCCAAATGATAGTGAGTAAATTAAATTAAAGCAGGGATCCCCAATGTGGTGACCACGGGCACCAGTGTTCCTGTCAGTACTTCCTATGGTGACCATGAAAGGTAGATATCCCCTTAAAAATCCACAGTGCACAAGGGACTGTTGCATTTGTTTTCCTGGTTATACTGACCACTGTAGAAGAGGCCAGGCCAGTTCAAACAGGAACACCAAACAGTCTCTTTGTGCACATGTCCTTAAACATACCCACGTGTCACTAGATGCCTGGCTAGGATCCCCACCATCACATCTGTTCTGGAAAGGTGCAAAGAACTTCTGGCTGTGAGCTAGTGAAGTGGTGGCTGATGTAAGTGCCTTTCTCTCCACTGATGTGGAGCGGTGTGCCCATACCATTTTATGGCTCCATTGTCTTTTCTGCTCTTTTAGATGCGGCAGCCATTTTTTATATTGCACACCCACATAGCTACTATTTTGTGACTGGAGCCTACAGCCCTTCCAAATGTGCTCACTACCTCATAAAAGGGTGGAGGCCTGTGCCCTAAAGTTTTCTTCTAAACCTTTGGATTTGGCAATATATCATGCTACATTATTACTCCAGGAGCTTTTTAGAAACTCCAGGTGCTTGTTGTACACCTCTACAGAAACGGGCCTAATTTCTTTATAAGTAAAACACCCCTCCCCCCTTTTTAAGAGAAGCTGCCAGTTACATGATACGTAGGGTTGAGCTTTTTTGGGGTGAACCCGGACATTTTGGGGGGAACCCGGACATTTTGCCAATTTCCCAAAATTCCCCCGAACGCTAATTCCATCATTTGAATCCCACACATGTCTGAATGTATGGTAACCCTTTCCGCCTTCCCACACATTCAGAAATGCCCAGTCAAAGATGCCATGGAGCTTTGATGACATGCTGGCAATTACCCAAAGAAGATTGCACAAGGGAAGAGGACACTCCGGGTTGCATCTAACACAACTCGTCCCCTCTTCTCCCTCCCCACATCTGTTTTGAGTTTCCCACAAGCCTCTGGAACATATTTGGGAGGGCAAAGGGGGTGCATGAGGGAGAGGAGACATAGGGAAAGTTGCATCATGCAAGTGGAAATCCTTCCACTGATATTAGATGGATATTGCCCTCCCCCTCACACACCCCTTGGCTGCTTTGTAAGACAAATGCACCCCACAGATTATAATTTCACCTAAATTTTGCGTCCCCTTTGAAAAATGTTTGGAGGCCATTTCTTTCTCATTCTTTTTGAATGAGAATGGCAAAACCCCCAGACAATTCTCTTTTTTAACAGAGTGGTAGTAATAATACCCCTGCAGTGGGCTTCTCAGATTCCTGTCCTCTAGCAAAGCAAGGCACACAAGGGTCTTTCTTCCCTCTCTTTTTTACTGCAACTGTCATGACAATGGCTCTTTACAGCCTACTTCCATTGTGGCAGAGTAAAAGGAAAACGATAGCCCAGGGACTCAATGCATTTCAGTGAGAAGGTCAATGTGGCAACGTGTCCAATCAATAGTCTTTGCGCCTCCTTAAGGTTTTAGAGCCTAACAATTCACTTTAGACCAGCTAGTGGAACAATATGATCAAGTTAGCAGAGGCTCAGGGAATATAAATTGACAAGGCCTGAATGAGCTTGCAAAGACAAACAAAACATCAGCACAATAACTTGCTGCCCTTATTTTCCTCCCTCCCTCTAATGCTAGCTATAATATCTGATGTGATTTACTTTTTATGAGTTTGTCCTAATGTATAGACTGTACTGCAGCAAATGGAAATGCTTGAGCTTAGATGGGTTGTGATGAAAGACTGTGTGTACTTTCTCAATTTTACAGTATTAAGGGTGCAGTGTTATCACATATTTCCCCTTTGCTATAGATTCCAGATGCACTTCTAGAGGAGATGGGGAATATTACTTGTATTACATCTTTTAACTCTGAGAATAGAATAAATCTAGGTGTGAGGGGCACAGTCATACCATGGGGTTTGAGTACCCAGATACATGTTTAACTCCTCTGAGAAATTTTGCCAGCCCGATCAAACCCCTTTTACTTTCCTAAAAATGCCTCAGATGTTTATCCTGTGGAGGTAGCCATATATATCTTTATTACATTCACAAGTACTTTTGCCCTACTTTTTTTTGGGGGGGGGGGAGAAATGCTCAAGACATTGTGGCCACAGAGAAAGATCATTTATGTGTCCCTGTCAGGCACAGCTAGGTTACTGACAGGAATCATGAAACAGTCTCCACCGTAACAAGCTCACAAGTGTCCCAATTTTGATCAATGGGATGTTGGAGGGTATGTTAGATGGGCCTTTGACCCGACACAGCTCTGCTCTTCTTACATTGTCACAGCTAGCACTTTTCATGGTGCCTGGAACAACTATGACATATGGTTGCAATCCTTGGAGCCAGTGTGGTGTAGTGGTTAAGAGCAGTGGACTCGTAATCTGGGGAACTGGGTTTGATTCCCCGCTCCTCCACATGCAGCTGCTGGGTGACCTTGGGCTAGTCACACTTCTCTGAAGTCTCTCAGCCCCGCTCACCTCACAGTGTTTGTTGTGGGGGAGGAAGGGAAAGGAGAATGTTAGCCGCTTTGAGACTACTTCGGGTAGTGATAAAACGGGATATCAAATCCAAACTCTTCTTCTTCCTTCTTCTTCTTGTCATAGGTCTTATAAACTTTCCCCCAATGTATAAAGTTTCCTCAACAGACATGGTCTATCAGCCGTGCATCCTGTGGTGCTAAGAAGGAGTTTACCTATCTACCATAGTAAGCTTTACTTAACAAATTGTATGTGGGTCTCTGGTAGGGAAGGGCAGGACACCTCTGACAAATTTAGCTACATATTAAAATTGCTTTTTCTTCCTTTAACATTTCTTGGATGATTTTCATCAATAGGAACATCCAAAGTCAGGGAAATCTCTAATTTTAACATCTGCCTTATTTAAGGAGAATACCAGATTTGTTGCCAACTAGGGTGAATTCCCCTCCCCCCCCAAAAAAATGTATGGTTCCAGTTTTGAGGTACTGGCTTTTCCCTATCGTTACAATAGAAAAAAATTGGTCCAATCATTAAAGATGGCCTCTTTAAAATACATAGCATGTGCCTCCCCTCTCCCAAGGATACATATAGAAGTGGGTATAAATTCGTGCCATCAATTAGAGTAGGTACAATTAGGACGTTTACAGTAATTTCCAATAATTTCACTTCAGGTTAGCTAGTAAACCATTGGCTTTAATAGAATGGTTATAAAACTGGAGAGAGAAACCTCTGAAAAAATGTCATGCATCTTCATTTGTTACAATAAAAGGGATATTAATTCAACACACCAAGTGTATGCTATATTTGCATTCATATTAGCTTTTTGTTATAATCTCTTGTAAGGATATGCCCTAGAGTCCCAGCCTGTAGCAGGTAGTGTTCGAAGCTACATAGATATCTGCATGATAAAGTGGTACAGTCCTCACAACGATTACATCTATAATCACAGATAGCCCTAAGATAACACACAGTGCAAATACAGCCTATAAAGCATTATCTACTAGTGTGGGTCAGAAACACTGAGACAGATTTTGGAGGCCTAAGTCTGAAAGCACTCAGGTGTGGCCAAAAGCACACAAAAGCACAGATGGGTTAATCTGATCTGTGCAACCACATACACCATATACACATTATGGTTGTTTGTGGACACAGCAACTGTTCAGTCAACAAACAACCGAGCCACTAAGATCTGCTGGTGACCCTTCCAGTTTGCTCCAGACCATGGACCAAAAACCATTTCATTCCAAACACAAAGGGTGCATCCTTTCGATTGCCCTAAATGACCCCTCGTGATCCTGTGAGATTTACTGGTATAGACTGGAATTATTGGTTTAATATATCATTAAATTTTCGGTTGGCTATCTCTTTGCTTTCCAGAAGAGTCACATACTGTCAGGCTCTGGGGAATTCGCTCCCTCCCTCGGTGGCCACAAGGAGCAGAGAAAAACAAAGAGTTCTTACTTATGAGTTTATTAAATCAACACAATGAGAGACCAGGAATGCAGTCTGTTTCCCATTAATGACGTTGCTCCATCTGATCTCCTCCCCTCCTCTCTTCCTAGCTACACCACTTCCCCTTATGGTGGCTGCCAGGGGCTAATTGTCTCTGAGTCTTTTGCTCTTGTGCCCTCAGTGAAGGTCAGGTTCTGGGAGAAGGGGGTGGGTCAGAAATACTCTCCAATGATAACATGTCAGCTGGCTGTTCTGTCTCTGTCTCCCCCTTCTCTTCTCCCAACACCTCTCAACTCTTCTGTTTGCCTGTCTCTGCGCTGTGACCTTCCTCAAACCACTGCTGTAATTCAATGCTGCCTTCCTCTTCTCTGGAAGCGTCAGGAGAAGGGTGGGGTGGGGCGATCTTCACTATTCCTCCTCCTCAATCTCGTCCCCTTCAGTCCAGTCACTGACACATACAGAGCTTTCTTATACTATTTTTCTATCCAGACTGGAAGCCAAGGTCTCAAGCAGAGGTCTTGGGCATCTCCTGCTGCTGCCTGAGATCTTTTTAAATGGCGACGTCAGGGACTGAACCTTCTGCATGCCAAGCATGTGCTCTGCCGCTGAGCAGCGATCCTTCCCCAAGGAAATTATCAGAAAGTGGCATCTTCAGCATGCCAGTGGGAATTAGCTGATCCCTTTCCCCAGTCCTAGATGGCAGAAATAAATGCCAGGTAATACTGTAATGGCAAAGTGCTACATTCAGTGAAGAGATATGCTGTGTGCATTGTACACGAAGAGTCTTCTAGTCTGCATTATAAAGAGAGAGGCAGGACAGAGACACCACCAAGCGTACTTAATAAGGCAGAAGCTCAGCGCTCTTCAGCTCTAATTCCCTTTGATACCTATAAATTGGAATGGCTTCTGTATGCAAAGCTTTCTGTAACCAAACCATAAAATAAGCAAAACAGACACTGTCTTTCTCTGTTACCATTTCTTCATTTAAATTAGTTTTGAAGTGTTCCCCTACCCACCCCGCCGCTCCAAAAAGCACCTGAGTTCTTGCATTACAATGAAATCCTGCTCTCCTACAATACCTGTTTTCTATCAATATTTCTCATCAGGGAATTTTATTTTATTTTTAAACTGTTGGTACTTGAGTTATTAATTTGTAAATAGGATCTTGGAAAATGGAGCGCTGGGGAACTCCCTCCCCTCCCAATCACCTACAGGCGGATCCAGGTGCATTTAATTACATCAAAGAAATATACAAGGTTATTTTTAAGACATCTCTGTAGCAGTGTAAAAGCTTTATGTACCAATTTGCATAAATTGCTCGGCACATTTAACAAAAATTAAGAGTCTTAGGTTTCATTTGATGAGCCATAATATCCTCCCAGGCAGAGTTACACGAGTGTCAGATTATAGAAGAGATAATTTCGGCAGATCAGATACACTTGCTGATCTTCTCTCAAGAGAGAAGGAAGCCTGCCATTCATGAAAGATGAAGCCACATTCCCCACCCCGCCCCTGTCCCTGAGACAAATGCAAGAACATAGGACCCTTGCTCTGCCCATCTCAGTATAGTTTACACCAGGGGTGGGGAACCTCAGGACTGGGAGTCAAATGCAGCCTTCCAGGCTTCTCTGTGTAGCCCTTTGGCATTTTCCAGAGCCACACCCCCTACCTGACCTGCTTTGCACACTTCTCAAAGGTTTTTGCCTAGCTGAAAAGTATTCTTGAATTCTGAGAATGCTTCTTGTTTACCTGGATGGAGGAAGCAAAGAGGTGTGAGGGTATATGTAGAAACTAACTGTAAAAAGGTACATTTCACATTCATTGCTCTGCCTACTATTTCTCTGGCCCTTAGGCTGAAAGGCTTTCCTTACCACTGGTTTACACTGACTGGCAAAGGCTTTCCAGGGTTTCAGGCAGGCAACATTTCAAGTCCCACCAGGAAGTGCAAGGGCTTGAACCTTCTGCATTCAAAAGATGCTCTGCAACTGAGCTATGCCTTCTTCCCCCTAGAGGAAGGCAGCGCTGCATTGTCTGAAGTTAAAGCAGTGGTTCACAAGCAATGTGGCACCCAAGGCATGACTCACACAAACAAGTGATTACCCAATGGTGGCTTTAAATTTTCACCAGGTGGAAGTTGTGGAAAAACCAACTCTCTTTCCACAGAGGCAAATATGTATGTATTTGCCTGATTGAAACAGGGATTCATCAAAGTCAAAGCTTGTACTCAACAATTTATTCTCCATTAACAGAAACCTCCCAGTTCTGTTGTTCTAGAGAACAATATCAAAGGGTTAAGATGTGGCACACCAAACACGTAGTGTCATTTATTTTACATTTTTTAATAAATTTTGACTTAAACCTCTACTGCAGAGGAAGACTTCTGTGTAACTCAGAAGCTCATCTCTAGTATTTTGAACATGTGATTGTCTCATTGAAGGTATTGCCCCACTTCCTTTCCCTTTTATTTTTCCATATTCCCATCAGCCCCAGTTCAGCATGGCAAACATTCAGGGATGCTGTGAGTTGCAGTCCCAAAAATCTGGGGCCAAAGAATACCTGCAAAATAAAAGGGAGGAGAAAATCATCACTACACAGTCAGGCAATCTTGCATCTAGCTTTTAGGAGAGCTATATAATAGGCATTGACAGCCAGCCCTAATAGTAATAAAAGCCTGAGTGCCTCAATAGTGTGTTCTGATCTCAAAAGCAAAGTGTTGCATTTATCCCACAAAAATTCATCTACCATGGCTTAAGCATTATAAATTGATTTTTGCTAACTAAAGGAAGAAATGGGGGGGGGGGAGGGAATGGGAGAGAGGAACACAGTTGCAAAAATAATAGATATTGCTGGATCTTGTCTTCCCTTATTGTATTTTATAAACGCATCATGTAGTAATATAGAGCAACTTTTAATGGGTTTGGATATGAATGTATTTATCTTTTATTATCTGCATTTGTATGTATTTGCATGTTTTATATTTTGAATGGATAAGGTGTAGTGTGTACATGTACATTTGATCATCCACTCAAGTACAATAACAATTCTTCCAGGGCCGGCCCTACTAATGATGTGAACCACCTCAGGCAACTGATTTTGGGTGTTGTGGAAGGGCATCACATGATCAGTCATTTAATTTATTATAGTTGTATTTTTTACTGCCAGGGAATGGGAGAGGCTCTTGTGAGATTTTCTGTCCCAGTTGGTGAAAATAAACTGGACTGCTCTTGAATATGATGCCATTTGACATGGAGGGCGTGGGTGTAATTTTTTGAACTTGACCTGTTTCCTCCTCACATTCATCAGTTTACATTTGTTTACATTGAATTGCATTTGTCATTTTATCACCCATTCACTCATTTTGGAGATGTCCTTTTGGAGCTCTTCACAATTTATTTTTGTTTTAAATGACGCTGAATAATTTAACATCAGCAGCAAACTTGGCCCCCTCACTGCTTGATGTGAGTATGTAATACATCTTGCCCTTGAGGAAGCTATGCTGGCTCTGCTGCAGCAAGGCTTATTCTTCTATATACTTGGCTATTTAATCTTTAGCAATACTTTCTACCAGCTTTCTCAAAACACATGTTAAGTTAACTGGCCAGGATCCCTTTTAGAAAAATGGTGTTACACTGGCTATTTTCCAGTCCTCATATATGAAGTCTGAGGGACAAGTTAGAAGATCAGCAATTTCACATTTGAGTTCTTCAGGAACTGTCAGTTGCATGCCATCTGGACCTGATAATTTCTGTTTCTATTTTGTCTAATAGGCCTTGACCCATGACTTACTGACCTAAAGTATTGGGTCCTCAATTTTAATGAGCAGGGGGCCTCCAGTCAACTTTTGTTCATATCTAAGCTGTGTTCATGAGGTTTTCTGATTCTATCTTTCATATACTTTCAACCATTTCTCTGTACTGGTCAATAGGGGTCATGCTAATACTTATAATTCAGAAAAGCTCAAAGAGAAGGCTGAAGATGTATTACATACTCACATCATGCATTATAGATCCATGTAACCATATGCTGTTTTTTTTTTAAATGAATTTAACATTTGCCTCTCTCATTTACCCACTTAAGGATTCTGTGACAGCATCACAGCCCTTGACTCAACTTTGCCTGAAGCTGCTGAAGCAAATCATATTCTCACGCAGGGGCTTCAGAGACAGGTGCATGGAACATTTTATGTGTTTCACATATGCAGTCAATGCACGCTACCACCGCATTCCAATTTATATCCCTTTCTAGACAGTGCCAGTGCTTCATCAGTATGTACCAGTTCATCTGTGAACTGCCCTGAAACCTCCAGGTATAGGGCGGTATATAAATTCAATAAATAAAATAAAACAACAACAACAACAATAACAACAACAACAACAACAACACGGAGCAGAGTGATCCTAGGGCCATAATGTGGAAGGAGATACTCTGTGTACTGTCTGTATAAATTAAATTATGTTTCTGCTTTTCAGTGTGTTCCCACCTCATTGTTTCATGCCACCCTTAGGAATGATATGATCAGGGAATGTCGGATCCTGGGATGAATGTGGCCCTCCACTCCTCTATGTATGGCCCTCAGGACTCTCTTCAGGCTTTGCCCCCACACCAACCCTGTTCCAGGCCCTACTTGAATGCTTTTGCATGACTGGAATGTGATCGTGTCTCTTGTTTGCCTAGATGGAGCAAAACAACTGTGACTTTTACATGGCTACTGTACAAAGGTTACGAATCACACCAGGATCTCATGGCACCTGGCATACATAGCTCTACACTTCTGCCCAGCTGGCAGATAGTCATGCACGTGACATACAGCACAATGACTGGGAAGCCCCTCCAGCCCTGCTCATTTTCTACCTGCGTAACTATTGTTCTGCTTCCTACCCCTATTTTGCCTTATGACCCAACAATCTTCTGTTATGAGCTCACCACTAGGCCTTTCCCCCCAGACTCTGATTTCATTTCCTCTATTTCTTGTCCCCTTATTATTTACTCTTAAGTGCAAAAGCTCTCTGCTCCAAGTCCCCTTCTCACCTTTCTTTCGATGCTGCTCTAGAGGGCACCACCTTCTTATCTCTGCTCACTCTGCAAGCACATGAAGTGCATCCCAACAATTCGTTTCCTTCTCTACTGATTCTTTCAGCTTTCCACTTTCTGGTTCCTCATCAAGCCCATGCCTCCCTCTTGGCATTTCTGTTTTACCTCTGCACACCAAGAGGAGAGGAGAGATGTGCACCCTGCCGCCTGACCTTGTTTACTACAGGTGGAGCCTGATTTTGGAGTTCGCGTACAGCCTTTACTATATGAAACCTCACTCACTCTTAAGTGTCAGTTACAGAAAGGTAGCCGTGTTGGTCTGCCATAGTCAAAACAAAAATTTTTTTTCCTTCCAGTAGCACCTTAAAGACCAACTAAGTTAGTTCTTGGTATGAGCTTTCGTGTGCATGCACACTTCTTCTTCTTCAGTGGTATCTGAAGAAGTGTACATGCACACGAAAGCTCATACCAAGAACTAACTTAGTTGGTCTTTAAGGTGCTACTGGAAAGAAAAAATTCTTAAGGGTCAGGTTTTGCAACTTGAGGGTGCTCTTGGATCTGACCCTGGTGCTGAATGTCCTTAGGGCAGCAGTAGCCAGGAACACAGTTTACCAGCTTTCATTGATATGCCAGTTGTGACTGTATGGCCTTGGTTATTCCTGCAATGGTGACACTCTTTGTGGAGCTGCCCTTGAAAAGTGCTTGGAAAGAACAAGAATAGATATTATAGGACCTCTTCAAGAGAAGGAGCAACCACCCTCTTGGGTTTTATGGCAGCTGGGGAAAGACCATTGAATAAATGAGTTCAACTTGCAATAAAAGAAGAGCATTCAGCAAAAGCAATAAGCAATAGTGGAAGGAAGGGTGAGGCTTGCAAAGTATTCCTTGCCATGAGAATTGTGGGGTTCCAGTTTTTATCCATGGAGTACTACAGTATATGCATTTGACAAAGCACTGAAAAATTGTGTCCCTCCCCCAAATAAATACAAGGTAATAAAAATCAAAAAGCTGTTGTAGGTTAATTTAATGAGTTGGATTCAGACTTTCAGTCATCCTTTGGGGTAGAGCCGTTGAAATCAATTGACTCTAAAGAAAGTCTTATTTATTTCAACAGGCCTACAATCACATCATTATTAAATTTATTACAATCATAGGAAGGCCCTGAAAGCGTGCATTTCAAGTGTCAAAGGCCAGGGTAAAGGGTGCACATCTAAGTCTAGAGCCAACCCCATAAAATGTCAAAAATCAAATACTGAGATTCAGTAGGTTCAGAAAACAGATTCAAATATAGAAACAAAATATTCAATAATAAGTTGCAAATATTTTTAGCCATAGAATATCTGGTGACCATTCAGCACAATGTTTCCCAGAAGTGATTCCTCCTTCTCACTAGGTGATATTGTGCAGTCACTAGACTTCTGTAATGAAAGATCTATGGTTGAAGGCATTATTCTAATAATAATGAAAGGAAGGAAGGAAGAAATGTCTCGCATATGATTTTGAGCTAGAAGCAAGAGAGCAACTAGCAGTGCCTGACGGTGAAAATGACTGTAGTGTTCATTTACTGGCAACAAGGGAGACAGACTCTACACTACCCTTTATGTCTTTGGTGCTATAGACAGTGAATTAACTGATACATGATAGAGTTCAGTTTGCTCTGACTATGCTTTCAGAGGTGAACATGTACAACATAATAGAGATTCACCCTAAGGGGTGAATTTGGAGTAGGGTTTCTCAGCCTTTGTAAAACACAAGGGAACCAGGAAGCTGAGCTTAACCAGGAAACAAAAAGGAACAGGCGCCTTTGCTGGAACACAGGAACCAATTGCAAAGATTTGAAGGCTCTGGGTCTGGAGGCAGCACTGACTTTGCTTTACATTTCAGATCATTTGATCATTTCCTTTGTGCCATTTACCATATTGCGTTACTACTATTGAGTGCAGGGCTGTTGTAAAAATAGCAGCCTTGGTCTTCTAGAACTCCACAGGTGACACTTCCAAGCAGAAGCTGAAGGCACAATTATGCCACTTTCCATTCCAGGTACAGAGTTGATCTCATGATCATCAATGCATTACAGTGCTCTGAAGAGCTCTTCTGGGAGCTGTCTTTTGTTCAGGGTGCTGGAAGTTTTCAAAGACTCCCATTCTCCAGAGCTATAATTCCTAGACTTTCCTGTGAAGAAGGATTGTTAAACTATTGTCTGGATTGTAGTTCTGGGAGAGTCCGGACAACTCTCAGCACCCTTAAAATACTACAGCTCTCAAAATTATTTGATTGGAGCCATGACTCTTTAAAACGGCATCATAGTGCTTTAAATGTATGTTGTGAATATGGCATAGCTTAGGGTTGCCACACGTCCGGATTTTCCCAGATATATCTGGAATAATGCAGTTGGCAGCAGTGTCCAGGCAGAAATCGTATGGCAGCTCAACAACTTTTCTGTCCCCTTTTTTCACTTTTTGAAATATGGCAACATAGCTAGGGATTTCACAGCTGCTTTGCTCCTATGCCTTTGAAACCACCTTGAATTGTGTCCTTCAGACCAGAGGGTGCCAACTTGAATAAAATATTGAGGAGGGGGACAGGTAAGCCCTCTCCTGCATAATCAATCACAAGACTTGGCACACACACACCATTTGAATGGCACTGCCCACGAACTTTGGGGATCCCCTCAAATATTTTATTGGGGTCCTCAGTCCCTAGGAGTGGGCCACTTCAGACTAACTCATGGACTGTATTGTTCCCTGGATCATTAAAAAACAATGACAGTTTCACACACTTCTTTCTATTATACAGATGTTGACAAAAAATGTATTACATAAAAATATAGAACACTTACTTTGGGTTATACTGGTGTCATCTCTAGTATCAAGCACACCACTAAGACAAGAAGGTAGAGCTGTTCCTACAGCTTTATGTAATCTCCAAATCAGCCTGAATTTGGGGTCTTTGGTTAGGAACCCTAAGACTGCTTATAAATCCAGGGTTTTGTCCCTTGCCTGCCTGCTGCTCATGATGACTCCTTCCCCCATCAACACTGCAACACACCACCATCAATGTTGCCTCCCACCAGTGTCCTGAATATGAGCCCTGGCTAAGCAGGCATAGACCCAGTTAAGCTGAGTTGAGGGACTTATTATGATGGCATATCCCAAGTAAAAGTGAGATGGCAGGAATTATGTCTGTGTAGCTTTGGGGGACAGCTCAAGGTCTGCCTATTTCAAATGTGCTGGGCAGAACTTGGATTTGGATTGTGCTGTAAACTCTTGTAATGTGATAGAAATGACTGCTGGTAAAGATGGTAGAGATAAGAGGCAGCAGAACAGCAGTAATCTGTCTAGAACTCCAAATACTCTTCATGCCATAAGCCATGTCCAGCTATTTCTAAGGAAGCGTGGAATTGTTGGGTCAAAAAGACTTGAATGCAACTTGTTTGACCCTGCCATTCATTACAACTGATTAGCAAAACAATATTATAACATTTTGAATCAAAGAATCATAAACTTGTAGAGTTGGAAGAGACCCTGAGAGTCATCTAGTCCAATGCAGGGAGTTGGACTAGACGCCTTAATAGGGAATAAAAATAAAGGCCTTATCAGATCCTAAAAAACTGCTAATTGTTCTTTATACTCTGGCAATACAAATCTATACACATCTTTTTCAATCATCTAAATGCTCTTATATGATTTGTTTAGTAAATGTATACCCCACCCTTCCAGTGCATTTGCATCTCTGAGGGTGGTTCATAACAATCAGAAACCAATCAATCACATAAAAACAACACAACCCAGCAGCAAAGACTCCTATCTAAAACCTTGGGTGGTCACTGCTACTCACTTCCAATGGTCTCATTTGCTATAAGCTATTTTCCTATGTTCCTATGATGCTATGTAGCATGCACATACTGCAATTGTGCTGTAGAAATGTACCAGCCAGTATGTGGAGCGATGGATAGAGAGATGGATCTGGGAAGCAAAGGTGAACTCTACCCTTACTCAACCATTGTGCATCTCTGGTGACTTTGGGCTAGTCACTCTCTCTTAGCCCAACCAGCCTCATAGGGAGGAAGGGTGAGAAACCAAGGTGAGAAATCAACAGGCAATCCATCAATCAATCCATCAATCAATCAATCCATCAATCCATCAATAGGTGATCAGAATTAACCCTCGGTTCATTCACAGATCTTTAAGGGAAACAAATGCATTTCCTTTGTATCTCTTTGAAGAGCATTACAGAAAGGCTACTGCACAAACAGATACCAAAAGCTGGCTTTTTGTTTTAAACCAGCATTCTTCACCCTTTAACAGGAGGAGCAGTTGGTCTGTAGCTAACACTTAACCATCCAGAGTGATTTATCTGGAGACATCTTGCTGGTTGTGCTCCATTAATTTTAGAAACAGAAGGTCTGTTCAGCTTGTGCAATGGGATGTTTTAGCCATCAAGAACACCCAGGGAAGGCTTGCTAAATGCGCTGCTAGGCAGGGGCAGGTGTCAGCCTCCTTTGATTTGTTCAGGGTCCAGATTCAGCAGAAATATGTATTTCCTGTGCATTTGTTTCTCACAGCAAGAACTATTATTTGCAAACACATCCCCCCCAGCCTACTGCTGCCTCAAGGTATAATTTTTGACAGATAACCTTCTTAAATTAAACATGCCATTTTCTGTGCTATGAAAGAAGAGAGGAAAGCTAAAGGTTCAGAGGATGAACTAAAAAAGGCCCTCTCTTGAACGGTTCCAAACACTGCAAAATCTATTCTATTAACAAAAGAAATGGGGGGGGGGCAGTTTAATCAAAGCAGTGATGGGAAATACAGGTCACATCAAAATTGTATTAATATCAAGAGACTGAAAATAATTGTATGAAGAAAACTATTGAAGAGAGCATGAGGGGAAAGCTTTGATGAAAACAACAAGTAAGCATGAAATAATAATTCATGGTGTATGTAACTACTGAGTGATTTGCTAACTAAAATCTTCCATTATCTAGGAAGGAGCATTGGTCAAGCCATTGGTCTATAAAGATGTGAAGTCCAATATAGCATGCTGCATACTGCAAGAACCATTAGCTGGATGTGCTAAGCTGCTTCTTTGCAATGCCTGATAGGAAAACCTTTGGTGGAGACATGTGACAGCCTTATTTTATGCACTTCCTCTGCAGGCTTGTTTCCCTTTGGATGTTACTAAGAAGCATCACCAGATAGATTCATGAATCACTTGCAGATCTGTATAGCAGCACTTTCTATGTCTGAAGGCATTCTGCCCTAATATTATGAAGGATACTACACAATCATTTTAAATCTGGTGCCTTGGTACGTCTGCTCTCATGAAAGAGCATCATGCCCCAAAACACAAGTTTTGGGGTGCTGCACGAGATTCTGGACCCCGAAAAGCACTTGTCCTGACAGTTGAGGGGTATGTCACTTTCCTGAAAAATGTCGTCAAGGTTTCAGTATCATAATTGGTCCTGAAACCTGACTGAATTGGGCCCAGTTATGAGTTTCCTCCAAGAATGCCTGAAGCTAATCTCCCACCACACTCTCAAGCATCTTCTGCCCAAAGGGGATATTTGCCACTGGGCTTCTGGTTCCAGAGAGGTCTTCTTCAGGGTATTTTTATATTTTGAATTGCATTTTTCTATGTTGTACTTTATTGCTCATTTTTAGTGATAGTGGCTTACCTAAGGGGTCTGCTTGCCTGGCCTGAAAGACAGGCTAAAATATTTAGATAAATATGTAAAATGAATTCAGTCATATCTTCACCTCAATTATTATTGTTGTCAAATTGCAACTTTATCACAACGCCATATTTAGTACTATTATGATCCGCCTATAATGATACAATGATTGCATTTTTTAAAAGAATGGCTTTATAGCTTTTTGTATAATGTGGACTCAGAAAGTACATTAGGCAAATGCAACGCTAGCTACTACTTGTGTTCGTAGCAGGATCAGGGTTAGGAATATGCATAGGAAGAAGATTCAACATTGATATATGGCAATTGCACCAATATGGCCCACATCCTTCCCAGTCACTTCCATATGCAGCTGGAATGCTAGTGCAGTACAATATGTGCATTCTCCATGGTGCTGAATCAATGGGAAAGGGACATAATGCAAGAATCTAATGATTTATGACCTTGTAACAATAAATTGCAAAATTTAGAACCCTTGTACTTCCCAGAGTTATTCATGGTATTTTTTAAAACACACACACACTTTAATTCAGTGCTTTAAAAGCACAGAGCAATGCTGTTGTTAATCAAGGAACAGGCTGATGGGATTTACAGGCATAATATACAACATAGCTTCATAGTCTCAGGCAACTCTCAAATGGGAACTGCCTGCCTGCTTGTGTGCCTTCCAAAAACCCTCCAGGGAGCTCCCTGAACAGTCTCCAAAGCTATTGAATGACTAGATAAATAATAGCCTCTCAAAAACTTACTTGCTGCAGCAGTTGATCTGGCTGGAGCTGAGGGAGTGATTTGAGGTAGGTTGTAAGGAACCTTTAGATGAATTGTCAGCTTCTCACTTGAAATCAATATGGCTGGCATTCTGCAATACTTTGCCATGCTTTAGGAATCTATGACATTCCATTTCATCTCGGCCTGCTTGTGTACATCCATTGTAGGGAGCTGCCCTATTAATGTGATGCCACCATGTAGCATGTGGAGGAAGGAACAAGAAGGCTGTACCTTCTGCCTTTGCACCATAGTCACATCCCATGTTGATTGTGACATAAGTCATTGAACACTAAACTTTGTAAAAGGGCAGATCTGCATGAGCAGCTCGCACATAGTCGCTCCGTGAGATCAGAACCCCCTAATCACACAGAGGTCCTGATTAGTTGGTATAATTAGTTGGTCTCTAAGGTGCTACTGGAAGGAATTTTTTTATTTTGTTTCGACTACGACAGACCAATGGGATGCAGGTGGCGCTGTGGGTTAAACCATAGAGCCTAGGACTTGCTGATCAGAAGGTCGCGGTTCGAATCCCCGTGACGGGGTGAGCTCCCGTTGCTCGGTCCCTGCTCCTGCCAACCTAGCAGTTCGAAAGCACGTAAAAGTGCAAGTAGATAAATAGGTACCGCTCTGGCGGGAAGGTAAACGACATTTCCGTGCACTGCTCTGGTTCGCCAGAAGTGGCTTAGTCATGCTGGCCACATGACCCATAGAATCATAGAATCATAGAATCATAGAGTTGGAAGAGACCACAAGGGCCATCGAGTCCAACCCCCTGCCAAGCAGGAAACACCATCAGAGCACTCCTGACATATGGTTGTCAAGCCTCTGCTTAAAGACCTCCAAAGAAGGAGACTCCACCACACTCCTTGGCAGCAAATTCCACTGTCAAACAGCTCTTACTGTCAGGAAGTTCTTCCTAATGTTTAGGTGGAATCTTCTTTCCTGCAGTTTGGATCCATTGCTCCGTGTCCGCTTCTCTGGAGCAGCAGAAAACAACCTTTCTCCCTCCTCTAGAAGAAGCTGTACACCGGGTCCCTCAGCCAATAAAGCGAGATGAGCGCCGCAACCCAAGAGTCGGCCACGACTGGACCTAATGGTCAGGGGTCCCTTTACCTTTACGACAGACCAACACGGCTACCTACCTGTAACTAGAACTATGGAAGGCACCATATTGAGCCACATGAAATGGAAGTCCACCAACCTTACCAAGAGCTCATACCAATAACAAACTTAGTTGGTCTCTAATTCCTTGGAAGGAATTTTTTTATTTTGTTGTGACTACGACAGACCAGCACAGCTACCTACCTGTAACTAAGTCCTGATTGTGAGGACTGGCTACATATGAGCAGCTGTGCAGATGTAGGAACCTCTTTGCTCAATGTGTGGAGCTTTGGGGGTGGGATTGGCACTTGCATGATGTCAGGGCCATAACCCTGCTCCACTCACACTGGAGAGAAAGCCGGAATATGGCTATTGTCTCCTGTGCATGTAAGCAAAATTTACAGTGCAATCCTGGTCATAGCTGTGCAGAAGTTAATTGCAGCCATAGTTAGGAGCGTATCTTTGTTTTATTTTGACAGGAGGAGCATATCTTTATTTTATTTTTTTATTTGCTAATTAAATTTATACCTTGCCCTTTCTCCCAAAGGAACACATGAACGCATAGACTAGGGTAGAAAAACAACAGCCCTATGATTTCTCCTCCTTCTTTCTAGACAGTAAGAATGATCCAAATATTTCAGAGCTGTCAGTGATTCCACTAATTACAAAATTCACTGTTGTGCTAAACCATTTTAAATCGTGTCATTTCTAACCTGATGTATCTATCCATCGTTTTCACCTCTATTAATTACTATGGGTTGTCTGCAATGCTAGTTCTACTCAGAGTAGAATTATGGAAGTTAATGGACGTGACTAATTTAGGTGCATTAATTTCAATGGGTCTACTCTCAGCCAAATTTAGTTGGCTACAATCCTAGGCATTCCTCTCCTCATAAAAGTCCTTATGTTCAGGTCAAAATGGGACTGAGACACTGAAATTGCAATAAGTTTCCCAGCATCTTAAAAAATAATAATAATAACTGGCTTCTCCTTGAAGGATTACTTCATCTTCAGCCAATAACCTCTTGTCTGAGCCAGATGCTCACCATGGAATCTGTATGATAGTGGTATAATCTTTATTCTATCATAGCCCTGTATGCCTACAATTAAGCTGAGGGCTTATGATTCAGTGGTTCAGCTTTGTTTGTTCTTAGTGAACTGTGTGGAACTCTCTGGAGGAAGCATTTTTGCTGCTTGTGCGATTAAAGTTATATATATTCCTTCTGAATTCTCTTCTCACATAATGTCAAGTGCACTCTTTTGAAAAATGGATAATCTATACAGTGAATTTTTATAGGCAGGATCCATTTTTAAAAGTCTAAGATAAAAGCAAGAAACTGAGTAGAAGTAAAAAGAGGAACGGGGAAACAAAGAGCCAAAATAAAGCACATTTATTTTATGGCAGTGTGCAGTGCAAACAGAATATATGCTATTTTTTACTAGAGTATGTACTGCTAGAAAAATGACTGTGGTTGGAATGATGGGCCACGGAAGTGAATTTTTAAACTTTACATTCTAACAGGAAAAGGAGGCTGTGGTATCCCCAAACTGGCCTTCAACTAAGGTTTTGTACCCTTGCCAATCTTCCAAATAGGGATGTCAGAGAATTTCAACAAAAGCGCCCCCTCTTAAATTTCTATGGTAGCTAGTACATCACCCCTTCCTCAAGCAGGTGTGATCTCAGGGCACCCCATTAGAGGGGTCTAGGTGGAAGCCTCTATCCAGAAGCCAAGTATGGGGCAGATGGCCCATAGAGCTTCCAGCAGCATCCTGGGGTGGGGCACCTTGGTAGACCCACATCTTGAGGATGTCTTACAATCCCAGGCATGACTCTGTTCAAGCATCTGCCCTCCATGTGGAGGCTGGAAATGGATATAAATCCAAGGCCTGAACCAAAAACCTACCTACATCTGCAATCAATAAAGTTGTAGCCAATTTTTTAACCCCAGAATGTTGCCTTGTCCAGTTCATTACACCTTTCTCTGTCTAGGCTTTCGTTCCCTGGGGCAGAGGTCACTGTGAGTGGGTCTGCAACGAGATAGTACACACAACTAGGACACACACAACCCCCCCCCTGTAAATTGTCATACAGTTTGAAGCCATATCAGCTTGACATGTGCACAACAACAATGCCGAAGCTTCTATGGCATTGAGGGGAGCATCTCTTCAAAAGCATATTTGGTGAGACATATTTTGTTCTGACCAAGATAGGAAGGGAAAAGGTCAGCTTTCACTTCCCACCCACCAAAGGGTTGTTGGAATAGGAGACAGCTACATAGAGGAACAGAGGGAATCTGCTCACCTATAAATGCAGTTACAACTGACCAGTGCTGTTTTTCTAGAAAATGAGGTGCCGGAACTCACTATGAATGCCTCCGTTGTTCTCTTAGAATGCCAATGGCACCCACCTGAGAGGTGCCAGAACTGGGTTCTGGCAAGTTCCATCTGGAAAAAAAGACCTGCAACTGACATAGATCCACTATGTTGATGTATCACCAAGTTCCACCAACACACAGGTAACTTGGCTGCTCTTCTTCATGATAATTTATTATTGTTGTTGTTGTTGTTAACATTCACGAGTGGCTTAGACTCATAGAACTGTAGCGTTGGAAGGGACCTGAGGGTCATCTAATGCAAGCTCCCAAAATGCAGGCATCTCAGCTAAAGCATCAATGACAGATGGCCATCCAACCTCAGCTTAAAAACCTTCAAGGAAGGAGAGTCCACAACCTTCCAAGGGAATTTGTTCTACTGTCGAACTGCTCTTACTGTCGGAAAGTTATTTCTGATGTTTAGTCGGAATCTCCTTTCTTGTAACTACATGCTTACTACAAAGCATATCTCAAAGTAGGACATACAGTCATACCTTGGTTTTCAAACGCATTGGGAGTCTAATGTTTTGGCTCCCGAATGATCAAAAACCGGAAGTGATTGTTCCGGTTTTCAAATGTTCTTTGGAACCCGAACATCCAACCCGACTTCCACAGCTTCCGATTGGAAGCCGCGCCTTGGTTTCCGAATGTTTTGGAAGTCGAACAGAATTCCGGAACGGATTCCTTTTGACTTCTGAGGTACCACTGTAACTGAAAAACACACACATAAGAGTTTAAAAGAAATATCAAAAGAAATAAAAGAGCATTATTTACTAAAAACAAAACAAAACAACAGACTCTTACCCACTCTACTAAAAAATGAATATAAAAACAGCCAGGATCATCATACCACATGACCCCAGTTAAGAACTGAATGTCTGGTCAACAAGAATGTCTCATAGTGATCCCATCCACATCTAGCAGGTGTAACTGTTTTTAGTATTACCTGGCAAAGTTGGCTGCAAGTAGCAGCTCACAGTGTTTTTGTTACTCACATCTATCATATTAAAACTCAGATAAATCATTGGGGAACCCTGGAAGTGGCTCACTGAAGGAACTGAGCCAGAAAGGAAAGGTTAAATCTATAGGGAAAAGGATGTACAAATTTCCCTGAGCAGCATGCTTGAGAGGACTGCTAATTAATTGGTGGTAAATAATGACACAGGGTGGATCGCAAGCTGATGACAGCAACGTGATGACTGATAGGACTAGAAAGAAGACAAAAGGCATGATGGGTGATGACAAGTCTTAATGCAAAGAGGGGAGGAAACGGGCAACTGCAGAGCAGGGAAAATGATTAAAAATTCTCTGGGGAAATTTAGGGTGTGCCTGAACCACCGAAGTACAGTGCAAAACAATTAATGCTGCTAAAGCAAAGAGATGTCGAGCCTAATTGAATGCATTGCCAGAGAGCCAGAAAGACTCACAAACAAGTGTTAAGCAAGCCCCTGGTGCGTCTCATGCATTGTAAAAGCATCAGAGCTAATAGGATTTGGACCAGATCGAAAAAGGAGTTGGGATATACTCAGTGTTAGAGATGAACAAAAGGCCCTCAAGGAATAGAAGAATTGTGCTTCTTTAAAGGGCAACTGGCAGATGTAGTCATGCAGGCTGAGTAAATAACCTGTGTCACGTAGCCGCAAAGAGGAGATGGATGCTAAATTAAGCAGGTGTTTGAGACACCCCTTTCCTTAGGTAGACAAGAAGTTTTCTCACAAGAAAAGCTGACTCAGAAATACCTGTTGGAAGAATTGTGTTGGGAGCTTCATCCAGGGAAAAAAATGTATTGATTTGGAGGAGAATACGTATTTGTCAATATAAAGGTAAAGGTACCCCTGCCCGTACGGGCCAGTCGTGTCCGACTCTAGGGTTGTGCGCTCATCTCACTTAAGAGGCCGGGAGCCAGCGCTGTCCGCAGACACTTCCGGGTCACGTGGCCAGCGTGATGAAGCTGCTCTAGCGAGCCAGCACCAGCACAACACACGGAAACGCCGTTTACCTTCCCGCTATAAAGCGGTACCTATTTATCTACTTGCACTTAGGGGTGCTTTCGAACTGCTAGGTGGGCAGGAGCTGGGACCGAAAGACGGGAGCTTACCCCGCCACGGGGATTCAAACCGCCAACCATACGATCGGCAAGTCCTAGGCACTGAGGTTTTACCCACAGCGCCACCCGCGTCCCTATTTGTCAATATAGCATATTACATTTGTAAAGGGTTTGGCAATCTTTATCATCAATACTCTTGTGAAGGTGTAGGGAATGGGCGGGGAGAAAAATGTGGTTCAATGTGCATTCTAATGCAACCCTACATAATTTGCGCTTCCTGAAATGATATGGAAAGTGAAACACATCTATCCTTCAAAATCCACACCTTTTCAAATTATTTTGTGATGCCCTCCCCCAGCCAAAAAGAGTGTACATAAATTTATATATTAGAGAATGTGTATTAACATGCATATATCAGTGATAATGGTATACAGAAATGTAGTATAATAGGAAAAAGTGTTTGCAAAAATTGATATATTTGGCAAAATGCCTACAAAAATAGGATTATTAGGAGAGGTACCCATTAAGATGCTGGAAATTTTCATAAGGGCTTTTAAATATACATTTCCCCTGAAAACTGATGTGCAAATTGTTCCACCTTAACTGAATTTAAAATTGGGAGAATGGGAAACCAAGAAAAACTGAGATTGACAGATTCAGCCATCTCTATGACGGAGCTCACAATTTGCATTTTATAGGAGAGCTATGGCTGAAAGAAGGTACAATATCAAAGATGATACTGTAATCCTTTTTGGTGGTGATGCCATTATGGAATGTTGTTTCCCCAGAATGCGCATCAGATGCCTACACCAGATTTCTTCAGGCGCCATCTTGATGCATTTTGTTTTCCCAGCCCTTTTAATTCAGGCTTGTGCATTCTGTAGATAGTATGATGATAGTTTTATATGGTATCTAGGCCTGGTGACAAACTTACACAATGATGTAGACTGGCTAGAGGAGAAATCTCATAGGACATCTTTGCTGAAGATTGGTTTCTTTCTCTCTCTTTTACAGTGGTACCTTAGTTCTCGAACAGCTTAGTTGTTGAACAAATTGGCTCCCGAACGCCGCAAACCCAGAAGTAAGGGTTCCAGTTTGTGAATGTTTTTCGGAAGCCGAACGTCCAACACAGCTTCCGCTTGAGTGCAGGAAGCTCCTGCAGCCAATTGGAAGCCCTGCCTTAGTTTTCGAACAGTTTCTGGAGTAAAACGGACTTCCGGAATGGATTAAGTTCAAGAACCAAGGTACCACTGTATTAACAATTTGGAGGACTGTAGGGCATGTTGAATTTAGCACCAAAAATGAGGGGTGGCTTTATTTATGGAGTGTGTTTTACTAGATTGAGGGCACAAGGAGAAGGGGATGACAGAGGACGAGGTGGCTGGACAGTGTTCTCGAAGCTACTAACATGAGTTTGACCAAACTGCAGGAGGCAGTGGAAGACAGGAGTGCCTGGCGTGCTCTGGTCCATGGGGTCACGAAGAGTTGGACATGGCTAAATGACTAAACAACAACAAAACTTTGTTGAGAAGGCCTTTGCCCCTCCCTGTGTTTTTGTGCATGTGTCTTGCTATAATCTATTTTGTTTTGTAAGCCATTTTGAGAAGGCCTTTGCCCTTACCGTGTGTGTCTGTGCATGTATGTGTTTTTGAGTGTAGTCATGAATTTGAAAATCGTACTTCTAAGCCCTTTTACTAGTTAACAAAAAGCAGGAATCTGGCTCTAGTTTTGCAGTCATGACAGTTTCTAGACAGTGTGACTGAATGTGACAATTAGGCAATATGACTGCAAGAGTCTGTCTTGGCCTAATGGGAATGAGAGGAAGCCTAAAGACATAGCTTCAATATGGGGACAGCTGACAACTCCCCCTGCTTAATAACCTTGGTTCTGCCCTTTGGAAAGTCAAGTGAAATAAAAACTGCACTTAACAGAGAAAAATTACCAAATAAAGCTGTCAAAGGGACACATTTACTGTGTGCATGAAGCCTGCTGGTTTTGTAATTTGGGATGGCCATTTCTATAAACATCTGATAAATGAATAAAGAGATAAATAAAATACACTGCTGTACTGTTACAACAAGCCCAATAAGAACCAGGCTCCTAAATGAGTAAACACATTCAAATGAATAAATCTCCACAGTTTCAATTTATGCTAATGTTGCACATGATGGAACCTATTAGAACAATAACCAGTAAAGTGAGAAAAGGAGATAAAACTATGATTGTGTTATAAGCTCTGCATTAATAGAATTCTGTCTTTCTCTTACTTGCTGGCACCCACAATTAAGAAGGTGTTTCTCACCACCTAAATAACCGTCTCTGTCTTGAACCAATTGAGATTATCAGGCGCTTTATCACTGACTCTGAATTAATCCTGGAAGGTACAGAATACCTTTCCAATTTTTTCCAGTTTAACAAGTATTTCACGTCTCTGCAGTGGTGCAGAAGAGTGCACCGTGTTAATTTTGCACACAGTACAGCTGAACATAAAACTACCACTGGACTCAGCTGTACAACTGCAAAAAACCCAACATTTTAAGTGTGTTTTAAGTGCAATGTGACACTAGATGGCGATGGTGAGCCTCATGGAAAATTCAATGTATTTTAAAAAACACAAAAACACACTTAAAAAAAAGCATTTTCATAACTTTTTTTATGTGTCTATAGATTCCACCATAATGCTGCTATACAAATCTTTGGCACAACTGTGTATAGACTACTGTGTACAGTTCTGGTGACCTCACCGCAAAAAGGAAGTGGATTAGAAAGGGGCAACTGGAGTGACTCTCCTATGAGGAAATCAGTTTAGAAAGGTGAGTGGGGGGGAGTGTATAGAGAAAAGTTTTTATCCCTTTCACATAAGACTAGAGCTTATGGACATCAAATTAAGCTGAATGTCAAATGATTCAGGGCAGATAAAAGAAAGTTTTTCACACAGCACGGAGTTAAACTTTGGAACTCAATGCTACAGGAAGCAGGAATGGCCACCAACTTGGATGGTTTCTAAAAAGAGTCCTGGACAAATTCATGGAGGAAATGGCTATTAGACACGATAGCTATACTGTGCTTCCACAGTAGGAAGCAGTAACGTTTTTGAATACCAGTTGCTGAAAATCACAGCATGGTTTCTGAAATATGCACGCGTGGGTTTGAATCCCACCTTCGTCGCCAGTGAAATATACTCGGAGTCGAGAGTGGATTTCATGCTCCTTACTTAGCTCATAGTGGTGAGGAGGAATGGAAGTTCACCCAGAATGTCCGCTTTATATACATTATTTACAGAATATACATTATTTACACGTGATTGGCTAATTCCGGGATTCTCCTGTAGGCCAATCAGGTTGTGGATTCACTTCCACCTGGAGCTGGATTTGGTGGCTCTTGTGGACCAATCAGACTGCTGCATTCTGGATCCTATTGTTCTAGGCCCAATCAGACTGCTGCATTCTGAATCCTATTGTTCTAGGACCAATCAGACTGCTCCATTCTGAATCCTATTGTTCTAGGACCAATCAGACTGCTGCATTTTGGATCCTATTCAACTCAGTACATAACACCTTCCACCTCTGTCTCGTGCTGGTGGAACATCAAGTCAAGCATATCTGGAGACATGATCAGCACCGCGTACAGAGAAACCTGGCTGTATTATTGGAATTGATAAAATGGGCTGTGCTGAAACCCAGCTCGGTGGCTGCTCTTTCAAAGGAGCCAAAGTGTGTTAAACATCAACAAAAGAACTGCCTCTGAAAACACCAATGCACAAAGGTACAAAACTGAATTTCCATACCCTTTTAAATGAGGTTTAAGCAATGTTTTAACACTCCAAGTGATGTTTCAAGGAAGTTCAAAGCCAGTGTTCACTCACTGTGTGGGAATAGGGGAGCAGAGTGCACCGTTGTATTGCTTAGGCAGCTGTGTGATGCTTCCTGTTTTATAGTGCTACACTACCACCACTGTGCAGCATAAGAAGAGAGAGAGAATCACCTGGTTGCCTAGGCAATGTGAGGACGTGCTCCTTGTTTCGCTGCACCACACTGTAGCAGTATCATTGGCTGCTCTCACAGAGCAGCACCAGAAGTTTGAGAACATGTCCTCACGTTGCCTAGACAACTGAACGTTTGATGTCTTCCCATGATGTGCTATGGGGGTAGACATCATAGAATGAAGTCGCCACAGCAGAACAAGGCTGAGAAAGCTGCCGAGATAATTCAGGGATATGTTCCCTTTCCCCTCATACTTCACTGTGAAAGTTTCATTGGCTGTGTTCAAGTCACGCAGTGCCAGAACATAGGGAACCCACATTTACAACTGAGTGGCATTCCCTTTCTCCTGGACCTGCACTGCAAGGATAGGACATGAGACTACAAGCAGCAACTGTTGCCTGGTTGCCCGGGCAATATGAGTATCCATTTTCTTTCTCATGGTAAGAGCAATGATGATTCATTTGCCTTTAATGATGATTCTGCAAAGCTAAATCTGTACCTGCAGTGGTAATTCAACGTGGCCAACTTTGATGGGCTATAAAGTTGCCTGATGTTATCTTACTCATCTCATAATTCCTGATTGACTAGGACCACACAGCCAGAGAGAAGAGAAAGCGGTGTCAGAGGAACCCTAGAGTGGGGAACACCGTAGCTGGAGTTATTGCAAAAACAAGGGAAAGGTTATGTCCCTCAACATCTGCTTTTGCCTCAGTATTTTGAGGTGAGGCTTTGGGAGGCAAGGGAAGCTGAAGGGGATAAGAGTTATAGATGTAGTTAAAATGGCTTCTTAATGGCTCTTTCAGTATACCTGAAGGAGCGTCTCCACCTCCATCATTCAGCCTGGACACTGAGGTCCAGCTCCGAGGGCCTTCTGGCGGTTCCCTCCCTGTGAGAAGTGAGGTTACAGAGAACCAGGCAGAGGGCCTTCTCAGTAGTGGCACTCGCCCTGTGGAACGCCCTCCCACCAGATGTCAAGGAAATAAACAACTATCTGACTTTTAGAAGACACCTGAAGGCAGCCCTGTTTAGGGAAGGTTTTAATGTTTGATGTTTTATAGTGTTTTTAATATTCTTTTGGGAGCTGCCCAGAGTGGCTGAGGAAACCCAGCCAGATGGGCAAGGTATAAATAAATTATTATTACTCTTATTATTATTAGTAGTAGTAGTAGTATGGAGATGCATAACTGGATAAATTTACCACAATTTTTTTATAGAAGTTCTTTCGACTCAGTCTTTGTGCTGCATCCGAATGGCAAAACAATAATTTAAACAATAAATTAAATTTTCAAGTACTGTACTGATATTGGGAGCTTTCACAATGTATAGCATTTTTTTAAAAATTCAAAAGAGAACAGCTGTCAAGGAGGTATTATCCCTGGTGGGAGAAGGAAGACTGTTGGAGTGTTATATGGTATAATGGACTTCCTTGGTTCCTCATGTGTAACTCTAAAAGCTAAAGAAGCTCATTATAGTAGACTTTCAAACTGGAATATCACTCCTTTGAGGCAAAAGAGAACTGTGAGATCAAGCAATGGATGTTGTTTGGAAAATGAGGTGGGGGGTGAAAACACATGTAGATAGCTTATGATAGAAATAGAGATTTTTAGAGGAAATTTCTAAATGTGATTAAGATAATGACAGCTTATATATTATTTTTTTGTAAGATATTTATTAAGATTTTTTAAAGTATTACAATAAAATGAAAAAAATAACAAAAATAACAAAAATACAAAATAAAAATAATTAAAAACACACAAATTTTCCATTGCTTATTTTCCTTTAGCTTGTTTCCCAGACCTCCTCATACCTCCCTTTTTTGTATTCCACTTCAAATTGTTGGTTCAGCAAATCCTTACCATTATGTTTTTACCTATTTATAACCCTTTTTTCATATTCTCTTAAAGCATTACAGCTGGAAACCACTTAATTTCTATCCAACATCATTCTAACATTCATTAATTTTACAATATTTCTGTAGATAGTCTTTAAATTTCTTCCAATCTTCTTCCACCGACTCTTCTCCCTGGTCTCGGATTCTGCCAGTCATTTCTGCCAATCCCATATAGTCCATCACCTTCATCTGCCATTCTTCCAAAGTGGGTAGATCTTGTGTCTTCCAATACTTTGCAATAAGTATTCTTGCTGCTGTTGTAGCATACATAAAAAAAGTTCTGTCCTTCTTTAGCACCAATTGGCCGACAATGCCCAGAAGGAAGGCCTCTGGTTTCTTCAGGAAGGTATATTTAAATACCTTTTTCATTTCATTATAGATCATTTCCCAGAAAGCATTAATTCTTTTTTTTTTTTTTTTTAAATAATATTTATTAAGATTTTCAAAGATACAGAAAGAAAAAGAATAGAATACATTCAAAGCCTTCTTTTCAAACACCCTCTTTCCGGGACTCCCTCCTTCCCCCACCCCTACCATATTCCCCTATCATATTGTTGGCTCCACAAGTTCTCAGTTCTAATTAAAACTTAATTTGTTTCCTTAATAAAAGACAAGAGTTCTCTCCCCAGGGCCCACCCCCTTTCCATTCCACAATTTCCCCTTTTTTTTAGTGATAAAGACACCTCACACAATAAAGAAATAAGAAACAAGAAATAAAAAGTATAGTAAATGAAAAAAAGCCAATTCAAAAAATAGTTGACAAGCCTTTGGATTCTAGTTCTCCCCCCCCCGTCCCCGGTTTAATTTCCCCCTGACCACTAATCCATATTGTCTGCCTGGAATTCTTAAAGTCCATAAATCACATTTTCCCCCCGATTCCTTGCTGGCTTTTTTCTTTTTATAATTATTTTTAAAGTTATTTTTAAACCATTTAATTTCCAATCTTTAATAAAGCTCCCCCCATTGTTCTTTCCAAGTTGTAGTCCAGTTTCCTCTTGTTCCGCTGCCAAAACGTTCTAATTCAGAAGTTTAGTGGGTCTGCAGGGATTATTGTTATTCAGGAACAAAAACATACGTTCAGTCCCTTCCTTTCTTCAATAGAAAATTCTATTGTTTAGCTAAACACCCTGTAGACACAATATTGTTTCCGTTTCGCAGCTTTCCCAGAAGATAACCAGTCCTGTAGAATTCCAATGGTATTTTTCCACTTACGACCTTCTTTGTAATGTCCCGAAACTCCTCTAGGGGGATTGTTGTAACTTTGTTTTCTCTAGTCCAAAAGTCCGATTGTTATCCATGTTTTCGCCATTTTATATCCAAGTTTTGACAAATTGTAACAAATTGTAGCAAAATTAGCCAGCAAAGTCCTCATAATCAAGTCCTCTTTAAATTTCGGACTTTGACAGCTACTTTGACAGCTGTCAAAATCTCCTTCGCTTTTCGCCAGGCTCTCTCCTCAATCACCCCGGTTCCCAGGGGGGGGGTTACGTTTTCCTTCTCCCTCAATTCTTCCTCCAGCACAGTTCTTGTAGTTTCCCATCGTGGAATTCTTAGTTCTTATCAGCAATTCAATTCTTTTTGGACCTTGGTTTCCCAGTCCTTGTTTTGGAAAGTTTACAGTAGGGAGGGGGACTGACTTCCTTTTTGGATCCCCCCCCCGCTCGTATCAAATCCGAAAAAAAAATTCTTTTTTTCTCCTTTTAAACCCGGTTTCCAAATTACTCACGGGTTGTTGTTACAAATCCGAATTCTCAATGGAAGAAGTCAGCGCTCTCCGCCGGATGGCATGCGGCTTCGCTCGGCAGGGATAGCAGAGGACTCAAAGCACCACGCTTCTCCCCGGCACCCGATCCGTAGCCTTTAAAAAGGCTCCTTCACGAGTCGGGAGGGCGCTAGCAGTGCCAGCCGAGTCTCCATGTCCACGGCCTCCGTGGCCGTGGTTTTTAAGGGTCCCCGCGTCGCCGATGCGGTAGGACCCAGCCCCTGCCGAGCAGGCTCCCTCCGGAGCTCGGAGGGAGTCCGCCATTCGGCGATGGCGCCAACCCGGAAGTCCCAGAAAGCATTAATTCTTGGGCACGTCCACCAAAGGTGAAAGAATGTACCTTCAGTTTCTTTACATTTCCAACATTTATTATCGGGCAAATGATATATTTTTGCAAGCTTGACTGGGGTCATGTACCACCTGTATATCATTTTCATAATATTCTCTCTTAAGGCATTACATGCTGTAAATTTCATACCTGTGGTCCACAACTGTTCCCAGTCAGCAAACATAATGTTATGTCCAACATCTTGTGCCCATTTAATCATAGCAGATTTCACCGTTTCATCCTGAGTATTCCATTTCAACAGCAAGTTATACATCCTTGACAAAATCTTAGTTTTGGGTTCTAACAGTTCTGTTTCTAATTTTGATTTTTCCACCTGGAAGCCAATTTTCTTGTCCAAATTATATGCCTCCATTATCTGATAATAATGAAGCCAATCTCGCACTTTGTTTTTTAGTTTCTCAAAACTCTGCAGTTTTAGTCTATCTCCATCTTGTTCCAAAATTTCCCAATATTTCGGCCATTTGGCCTCCATATTGAGCTTTTTCTGGGCTTTTGCTTCCATTGGTGACAGCCACCTTGGGATTTTATTTTCCAATAAATCCTTATATCTTATCCAAACATTGAACAAAGCTTTCCTGACAATATGGTTCTTAAATGCTTTATGTGCTTTAACCTTGTCGTACCACAAATATGCATGCCACTCGAAGACATTGTTAAAACCTTCTAAATCCAAAATGTCTGTGTTCTCAAGAAGCAGCCAGTCTTTCAACCAGCAGAATGCTGCTGATTCATAGTAAAGTTTAAAGTCTGGCAGGGCAAATCCACCCCTTTCCTTTGCATCAGTTAATATCTTGAATTTTATTCTGGGCTTCTTGCCCTGCCAGACAAATCTAGAGATATCTTTCTTCCACTTCTTAAAACAATCCATCTTGTCCACAATTTGCAGTGTTTGAAACAAAAACAGCATTCTAGGCAATACATTCATCTTTATAGCTGCAATTCTTTTCTTTTTTTATTAAATATTTATTGGTATTTTCAAGAAACACACAACAGACAAAAACAAGAAATAAACAAAACACAAAAAAGACACACACACAAAAAAACATAATATTCAAAACTAAACAAAAAATGGAAAAAACACATAAAGTTTCTGATACTTATTATTCTTAACCTTATTTCTCAGACCTCCTCACACCTCCCCTTCTTGTATTCCAATTTAAATTGTCAGTTCAGCAAGTCCTTAACTTATTTCTTTACCTTAACTTAAACATTTGTTCTAACATACTATTGTTTTACTTTACTTCTTTTTTCCATTTCCTCAATTTATTTTTAACAGCCTTATTTTCAATTAATTTAAAAAGAAAAAAAACCAATTTTACCCTATTAAAATCACACATCAATACTTATACCCCATTAATTATTCTTAAACCTTTTTCCTAAAGTCGACCAAAATTTCCCTTCCACGATTTACCCAATTTCCTTACCACTAACAAAATATAAAAAGCAAATTATCCTTATGTACCCTTTGGATTCCCAACCTCCACCCACCCTTTTCCCGGTTCCAGTCCCCAACCAATATCCATCAGTCTTTATGTTATTTATTTAGCCTGGAGATCTCACGTCCGAGGCCCTTATATCTCTCTCAGTTCCTTTCTGCCGGTCTCTTTGATAGTCCTTGATGTTAAGCCCCAAGTCTCGGAGAAGCTCCGGCCCAACAGAATCCATGTTGCTTCCAGCCAGTCCTCCATACTTAAAAGTAAAGCCTATGGGGTGCTCCAACTCTTGTTTCAAATTTCTTTCAGATCCAGATGTCCCCAAAGCTCCAGCTTTCACCTTCAACAAATTTGTAATCCTCAGGTCTTCAGATCTCCTCCAAAGGGGATCTCTCCATTTTCCAGACTCCCATTCAGACCAGGCTTTCCACATCCAATTTTTATTGTCCTTTTTTATCATCATGTCAGGCCTCATATTGTAGCTCTCCTTTAACTCCTGCAAATCTCCTGCTCCTCCTTCATTTTCTTCAAAAACAACATATTGCTCCATCATATCTACACTTTCAGTTTCATTTATTTGTTCAGTTGAATAGGCTTCCTGTTTCAAGTCCTTATCAGGCTCAAAACTGTTGTTTACTGTCCAGTGTAGTAGTGATACCTTTGTAGACAAAGCATTGTATTCATCTTGCAAGTTTCCCAAGAGAACGAGTGCTCTGTCCAATTCTGCTTGGATTTTACATACTCCAGCCATTTTTGTGATGTAGTGTCCCTATTACCCCTCTAGGGGGATTTTAGTTCCTTAATGTTCCTTTCAGCTCAAAACCAAAAGTCCAGTTATTTTGTATCAGCCCTCCTTATTTTCAACATGTTATACCAAGTAAACCAGCAAAAACAGCAGAAACAATGTTCTCTTTTTCCAGCTGACAACTAGCTGACTAACAGCTCACTTGACAGCTGTCAAAATCTTCAATGCAACAGGCTTTCTCATAGGACGTTCCCGGGTCTCGGGGGGGGGGTGAAATTTCAGCTCCCAAAATTCTTTTTATCCTCCAGTAAATCTTCTTATAGTGTCAAAACCGTGAAGTCAGGATCTTTCATTAAAAAACAAGAAACAGATTCTCTCGACCTTAGCTGCCCAGTCCTTTGCTTTAAATTGTTTACAAAGAGGGGGGGGTGGACTTCCTTTTTAGCCCCTTCCCGCTCGTTCCAAATCCAAAATTAGAAATTTTTAAAGTTCCAATCTCCGTATTACTCACGGGTTTATGTTTTAGAGTCCAATCGGTCTTGGAAGAAGTTGGCGCTCTCTGTCAATGGCTTGCGGCTTCACTCCGTAGGCGAGGGAGTACTCTCAGCACCACGCCTCACCCTGCCTCCGTTCCGAAGCCTTTAAAAAGGCTCCGTCGCGGATTGGGGGGGCGCAAATGGTGCCCGCCGAGTCTCTGTGTTCACAGGCATCCGCGCCTGTGATTTTAAGGGTCTCCGCTTCGCCGCAGCGGCCAGACCCAGACGCTACGGAGCCGATTCCCTCCGGAGCTCGGAGGGAATCCGCCATTAAACAATGGCACCAACCCGGAAGTCCCATCTTTATAGCTGCAATTCGACCCAACAAGGAAAGCTTCAAATTTGACTTTTTTCACTTCCGTCCAACATTTTTCATAATTATCTTTAAATAAGTTCCCATTTTTTGCTGTCATGTTAATCCCCAAGTATTTCACTTTCTTGACCACAGTCAGACCTGTCTCATTCTGAAACCTCTCTCTTTCAATCGGTGTTAAATTTTTCTCTAAAATCTTAGTTTTTGACTTATTCAGTTTGAATCCTGCCACTTGACCAAATTCTTGAACTAGTTCTAAAACCCTTTTAGTACTAGATTCTGGCTCCTGTAACGTCAATACTAAATCATCTGCAAATGCTCTCAATTTGTACTGTTTGGCTCCGACCTGTATACCTTTAACCAACCGGTCCCTTCTAATCATATTCAGCAGAACCTCCAGGACCGATATAAAAAGCAATGGGGAGATTGGGCACCCCTGTCGTGTCCCTTTTTCTATCTTAAATTCTTCTGTCACCACATTATTTACAATTAATTTAGCCTTTTGTTCAGAATATATTGCACCTATACCATTTTCAAAACCTTGGCATACCCCCATCCCCTGTAGGTTCTTTTTCATAAAACTCCAAGAGATATTGTCAAAAGCTTTCTCCGCGTCTACAAATATCAGAACTGCTTTAGTGTTTATATTCACTTCTAGTTTTTCCAGGATATCAATTATGTTCCTCAAATTATCAGACAAATGTCTTCCCGGGAGAAAGCCCGCTTGGTCTTTATATATCTCTTCCATCAATACTTTTTTCAATCTCTTGGCCAAAATGTCAGCAAAAGATAATGACAGCTTATAAACTATCCTTTAAAGGAGAACTGGTCTTGCTAGGAAATAATAAAAGAATGATGGAAAATGAACTTTCCCCAGTTTGCCTCCATTTTGTTTCTCAGGAGCTGCCAAAGTCTATGGCTAAGCTGGCAAGGACTGGCGAATAAAGGCTCAGATGCAGGACTGACCAGACAACCATCTACTCTTCTCTGCAATGGAAAAAGGGGAGGGGGGTGTCCCGACCTATAAGTGTCTTAGGCAATGAAACTCTTGGGCGTGCTAGATCCATTTTCCCTAATCCAATCATGAAAACACCATGCTACTCATTATATCACAATATTAAAAAGCCCTGAGTGATTAGCACCAAGAACTTCCATCCAGAGTATATTACCCTCTTTTCAGAAAGTAATCCTGACACCACTTCTCATTTCACTCCTCTGAGATTCCCTTTCAGAAGACACCTTGGTGGTGGTGGGTTTCTCATTTCCTAATACTATAACTTATGTGTGCTTTTGGAGAATGTGCTTTTGCCATTACCCCACAACTATTTCTGGAAGCCCCCTATCGGATGCTCATTGTTGCATCTCTAAATTCAGCCTTTTCGTCTGCTGACGGCTAGGGAGCTGAGACTCGTTTACTCTTCTGCCCTGTATTCGCCACATGCAGTACTGTTTCTGTTCTGCTGCAGTTGATCTTCTGCCAAAAACCACACTATTCGCCTCATGGTCCATTGTAGGAGAATTACATAACTGGCTGCATGTTTCCTGCTGCTGGGAGTCACAGAAAGAAAGAGCGATGTTGTGTGCAGGTCCTGGTTTTGGGCTTTCACCTAGGCATGTGAAAACAGGATGCTAGACTTGATGATCCATTGACCTTATCCAGCAGGCTCTTCTTATGCTCTTAAATACAGCATCAGATATGGATGTAGCCGGGTGGTTGAATTGGGAATGGAATATATATCTCAAAGGACAGTAGATTATCTGCCATTACTTTTAAAATGAGACATTGGCCATTTGTTATGCTTTGGAAAGAAAATGGACCTGAGTCTGAGTTTCTCTGAGATGGAAAGAACTCTATTGGGGGAAAGTGTGTAAATGTTCTAACTTTCATTAGTATTTATTACACAGTATTAAGCTTATAAGATTCCCCCCCCCTTCATTTCAACATCTTCAAAGCTTTACATTAATTAAATAAACCTAGCTCACTTAAGTTTTCTATCACTTTCCCACCACATGTGGGTCAGTAATTCCCAAGAGCTGCGAAATCTGCATATTTGGTCCTAATAAATAGCCATGCAGTATTTTATCACAGCTCCCTTCCCTACATAATGCATTCCGCAAGAGATGGTTCCCCTTGCATCCCACTGTATCGGTGAACTAAGGCAGATGGTCTGTGATATATGAGATGCCTGCTTACTCCGAAGACATTGCCATGTCACATTTCGACTTAAAGCAATGCACATAAACATATTTTATGTGTAAACTGGCCAATTAAGAAGGCAAATGTTTTAAAAATACAAGGATTTATTGGCACAAAACTTGCCATCTATCAATGCTGTATAAACTGTTTTACATAAAAAGCCATCTGGAAACAGGTTGTTTATCATATTTATTCAGTTACAACTTGCTGGTTTAGAGCCTGTGCCTAGCTCATTAACTGTCAAGGCACTTTGGTGCTATAGAGAAGAGGTGGGCACAGCTGATATTCTGCACGGAGCATGAATATTAACAGGGGCTTTTAGACAGTGCCGCCATTTCAAATTAGCATCTCTGACACAGGGGGCTGAAAGTATTCTGCAAGTGGTAAACAAGCTGGCAAGCTGATGCTAGCCTTAGATTCTCCTGGTGCAACATCCATGAAGGTTAATACAGCCAGAGTGACCTAATGTAAGATATATTACTGGCTGTAGAGCAGGAAAAACTGGGTCCACAGAGTTCAGCCATGAATAAAGTGGGTGACCTTTAGTAAGCTCTTGTTAGCCTCCGTTACCTCTCTGGTAAAACAGAGAGCTGCTATATATGACTGTGGTGAGGTGAACTATACGCATTTCTAGTGATATGAAAATAATTAGTTATCTAAAGAATTACAACACAAATATATTGTTTTATCATAATGTGATCAGAATATGGGTTAGAGTCAAACCTAGGCATGCTTGGAGTAGATATATTAAGATCAATGGAGATTAAGTTAGTTTTAGCTAAGGCTGCAATCCTAACCCCACTTACCTGGGAGGAGTAAGTAGCACCAAATTCAATAGGACTTACTTCTGAGTAGACATGCTTACAATTTCAACCTAGATTCAGGTAGGTAGCCGTGTTGGTTGAAATGTGTGTGTGTGTGTATGTCTAGTAGCACCTTAGAGACCAACTAAGTTTGTTCTTGGTATAAGCTTTTGTGTGCTTGCACACTTCTTCATTTATTTACATTATTTACATTTACATTGCTTCATTTATTTCAGTGCATATCTAGCAGTGCAATCCTAACCATGCCTACTCAAAAGTAAGTCCTATTGAATTCAATGAGACTTACTCCCAGGTGAGTTAGGATTGCAGCCCCAATCTGGACCATCCTTAAGAATGGATGCATGCAAGATGATATTTTCCAACCAATTGACTTCAGCCAGGGTGCATCAGAGCACAGCAGATCATATTTGCAATGCATGCCTCAGTTCTGAAAATGTGAAGCAATATCCTCTACACCGCGCCAAAGTCATCATAATCAAGGTAGAGAATATAGATTACTCTCCTAACAAGAGGAGAGAAGAGGGAGAAGCAGAGCCAGGGGGGGAAAAACCCCTGGTAGTCCAGGTACAAATAGAATCCACGAGAGGGAGCGCTTTATGACACAATACATTTAGATTAGGATTGGCTAAGTGATGCAGAGAACGGATTGGCCAGAGAACAGGAGACTGACAGAAATGCTTCCAGAAGCATCTGTAAATTAATGGAAGTATAAAATGTATGTGGGACCAGGGTGTGTGTGTGTGTCATAGCTGTCAACTCTTCCCTTTTCTTGCGAGGAATCCTATTCAGAATAAGGGAATTTCCTTTTTAAAAAGGGGAAACGTTGACAGCTATGGTGTGTGTGTGTGTGTGTTTGTGTGTGTTTGTGTAAAAAGTTGTCGGCATTCTGCTTGGGTGGCCTGTGCCGCAGTGGCCCTAGTGAAATAGTCTCCACTGCAAAGATAACAGTTTCTTCAATGAATTTTTAGATTCAAGTGCAAGTATGCTTTTTAAAGCATAGAATTAATTTGCAGGGAAACTAATATGTTATTTTAATATAATAATTTTATACAGGATTGCTAATGTTTAAGGCCCTGAATATTGCAGATATTGAACATCTTTATTTCAGAAATGTTGCTTTGATGGTGAACTGTATTGCAATGCTTGGGGGTTACACCACCACACTGGAAGTCAATCAAGATTCAACATCCTGCTGTACTGAGCCTCTTACGGTACAATGTGACACAAGTCTACTCAGAAGTATGCCTCGCAGAACTCAGTGGAAGTTACTTCCAGGTATGTATATCATTGCATTACTCTGAGGCTTTCTCCACTCCTTTCTCCATTTCTACACATTTCAGCTCACCTTTAAAAGTTGGCAGAAGGCTTTGTTATTTTCCTGGTACTTTTAAAAGATCTACAGCTGGTTTCAACCAGCAGAAGGTTTTCTTTCCCCCTGTTATTTATCTTTTTAAAAATGGTTTTGAAACACATAGTTTCCTTTGACTACCAGAACATGTTACATGAGTGATTGCCTAGCAACAACCTACATAAGTCTAATATATTTTATTGCATTATTTGCATGTGAAAGGTCTTTCATGACAACTGGTAGGTGGTTAACTATATATTTAGTATATATAGATAACAGCAGTTTGTTTTAGGTTGGGTGTGGAGGCAAAAATTGAAATTAAAATAGGGAGCAGGATGGGGTTTCCAAAGATAGGCACGTGATTGATGGACATCACATATATAAAAGGAAAAGAGTTTATCCCTTTTTCTCAGTATGAAAAATTAAACCATAGTGTCTGACAGCTACTCATAAATTTGGGACACTTTAAAGTCAGGAAGAGTAATTGGTGTGACTTGTTCCATCTACTCTGTCTTGTAATGGTTATCAAGGAAAATCACATGATCCCAGCAGAGTTGCGAAGCTTGCTAGGTGTCACGCTGACAAGTGTGCAAATTTTAATAACAAGGAAAGACCAAGGAATTCAGCGAGTCAAATTAGTAGCTATGTCCAACATTGGACTGTGACCCTGTATTCTGATTAGGAACATCAAAACGTTCCGTTCATTTACTCTGGAAAGCAAGGAAGCCCCATAAAAACTACAAGCAAAGGAAACATGTTTTTAAAAGGGATCCAAAAATGGATATTTTCTGTAATGAAAGCATATTAAGACCTTTCGTTGACTTCACAAATAATTTGTTAGCACTATTAGAAATGTCCAGTATTACCCATATTGTTAGTGTAGCAAATAACGTATTATCCAAGTGGCTAGGAATTGAGAATAGTCACCTTCCTGTGAAAGGTTCAGATAGTTGGAAATACAAGAAATGTTGCTTCTCTTTTACAAGGTGCTGTATCTAAAATGGTAGAATATCAATAATATGCTGGCTGCCTCTGTATGTCATGCCAACCTATAGTTTAGTGCAAATTGAACAAGCAAGAATGAATTTGTCAAGCCTTGACCTAATGCACTTTCCCTCCCCTCTGCTTCTCTTGCATGACTGGAAGGAGTTCAAAAGCTTCTGCTTTTGCTTAACCACAGTTTGCTGTGTCATCAGGATTGACAAACTGTGGCCAACATTAACCATGGTTAGTTTTTAACAAGCCAAATTCAAACTATTGTTATTGAAGCTGGCTTGTTTAACCTAATTGAGGTTATCCACATTTCTGACTCCAGATGACATGGGAAGCTGTGGTTAAACAAAAGGAAAAGTGAAAGCTTTAAATTTCTTCCTCCCAGCTATTAAATGTGGGTAGAAATCCTAGAGAGATTCAGTCTGTCATTTACCATCTTTACCTAAGGCAGGGGTGGGGAACCTGTGGTTCTCCATACGTCCCTGGACTACAGCTACAGCCATTGCTGACCACTGGCCATGCTGGCTGGGATTTTGTTGTAGGTACCACTTGTGTAACTATATTCCCCCAGTGCAGTTGGATCTCCTATCTCAAAGCAGTTGGGTTGCTTCTTTGGCTGTTTGTTGAAATGAAAAGGACTTCAAGTGATCTTCAAGCAAGCTGGTGGATGGCAGGGCAAGGAAGAGAAAGCACTTCTCATCTTCCATTGCTTCAGAACTGAGGCACACTCCATTGTCTCTTGAGACGGACAGATGCCACAGCAACAACCGAAGCTCCAGTAATTCCAGCTAGGTATGTGAATATATGGAATTTTTCACAGCAATGATATATCTTCCATACTCTAAGTATTCCCAACTGCATTAGCTGACCTTTGCAGGGGTGGCGGGAGGGAGGGGGAGAAGAAAAAGAAGATGAAACAGTGAAAAAAGACTCCCAAGTTTAATTTCTCTCTGAATCTTTCTTTCTTTCTTTTTTTCTTTCTTTCTTTCTTTCTTTCTTTCTTTCTTTCTTTCTGTCTTTCTTTCTCTCTCTCTCTCTCTCTCTTTCCCTCCCTCCCTCTCTCTCTCTCTCTCTCTCTCGTTGGACTGAGCTATGCTGAAAGACTTAACTGCTTTGAAAAGTTTGCAGTATCAACCCATTATATGTTAAAAAATTTTTTCAGACATATGGATGTTCCCTATTGCAAATTGACAAGCCTATTGTGAAAATACTGTGATTTCTTTTCTTTTCTTATGAATCTTACTAGCTCTTTTTACCCAAAAGTATATTTGGAAAATATACTTCCTGGTATAGCTAGTGTTACACCAGTGTGGATCTGATACGTAGAGCCAAACTGCACATTTCTTAAGATCACGGCTGCTTCCATATGGTATCAAGAAAACTGGGATTAACAGTTCAGATCCTCAGCATGGGGGCACCAGAAAAACACATTTAGGGAGGCACAGAAGGGACAAAGTGCATCTCTGGACTGAGAGAAATTTGTGTCACATATCAGACTTCTAACTAACAGTTATGGTATATTTCACATTAATGTGCCTGCCCTTATTTCCACTGAAGTATTTCCTACATTGGGGTGGCATTGTGGTCTAAACCACTGAGCCTCTTGGGCTTGCCGATCAGAAGGTCGGCGGTTTGAATCCCTGCGACGGGGTGAGCTCCCGTTGCTCGGTCCTAGCTCCTGCCAACCTAGCAGTTTGAAAGCACGCCAAAAAGTGCAAGTAGATAAATAGGTACCACTCTGGTGGGAAGGTAAATGGTGTTTCCGTGTGCTGCTCTGGTTTCGCCAGAAGCGGCTTAGTCATGCTGGCCACATGACCCAGAAAAACTGTCTGCAGACAAACGCCAGCTCCCTCGGCCGGTAAAGCAAGTTGAGCGCCGCAGGGATTCGTCTGTGACTAGACGACACAGAGTCGTCTGTGACTAGACTTAACTGCCAGGGGTCCTTTACCTTTACCTTTTTTATTTCCTATATTGATTTTGATGGAGTTAACTTTCAAATAAGCATGCTTAGGGTGTAGCCTTATTCTAATTTCCAGTTATGGCTCAGTTATTAAAAAGTGCCCTTCAAATAACCACATTAAGTTGAGCCTAGATGAGATACTTGTCTGAGACAGTCCTCCTTAATGCCTCTGGCACTACTTACGATCTTTGGGGGAGAAAGGCACTATGCACGTGGTTAGGAAAACACAGCTTGAGCTTCTAGGGTTTTCAACATTTCCAAGGCTCTAGAGCATAGTCGCATGGCCTTGATATCACAATCACATATCAAGGTGTAAGAGTCTTGGGGGTGGGGAATTAGTGCTATCCAGAGCCTAAGTCAAATTTGTTTTGGATACTTAAGTGAACTTGAGGTGGGAACAATTTTACCAAACCTACAGAATCTAGAGAAAAGCCTGGAATGCTTTAGAATTTAGCACCACCTCTTGATTTACTTACCTACCCAGTCCTCATTTAATCATGCAGCTACAGACCAGCCACTGTAGCTTTGTACAAACACCCCAAGATTTCAGAGTAGGTCTGTGCCTTTCTGCAACCATTTTTCAAGCAGGTTTGGAATCTGGATCCTACCCCCAAATGCTCAGTCCTGTTCCACAGCTGCAGATGGAAGACTAGCCTGCTGTCAGCTCCAACTGCTTAAGCCTGTGATACCATGGTGCAAGCAAGTCTAGACAGCGTAAAAACCCCTTGAATGTATGCTACATATTTGAAAATTGTTTCTGACAGCCCAGGAAACAAAGTTGTTGATATGTGTGTTGAACAACATTCCTGTCAAATCAGTTGAATGTTGCTTTGCATCAGGCTTTCTATATTTAGGTACAGGCATTATCCTCTGTATTGGAATTGGCTGTCTGAGTCAATAAAGAGATGCTGTGATGATAAGGCACTTTACCAGATGTCATCGATCAAGGATTACAGGCTGAAAGGAGTCCAGCAGCATTACAAGGCATTTCCAAGGTTTACTCTACAATCACATTTTCCTTCCCTCTTGAGATCTGCTAAACCCTCCTATTCATGATGTTAAATGTTTAATGTCTCTTTACAAAAAGCAATTTATTTGCACTGGATTTAACAACAGCCAACATAGCTGGTGGGGGATCACATTTCTGAATGCTTTCTAGAGATTATATATTAAAATATTGTTTCTGCAAGTAGAAAACGAGCACAGTGGGGAGAGAAGGCTGTTGTTTAAGTCAGGAAAGTGTTCAAAAGTAGTGACCACCGCCAATGAAGTTACTCTCTTCTCTACCATCTCAGGACTCTGTCACTTCATGCTGCTCTCTTTCCAAACACAGACTTCCCTCTGATTGGTCCATGTAGACCATGTGGAAATGAATATGAATAATCTGTGCAGCTTGTGTAGTTGGAGAATCAGCTCCTATATATTCCTGATGAGAATACTGAACTGTTTTTTGTTACCTGCCATGGGCCTCTTCCCCACCACAGATTTATGCAACAACTCATGCCTGCAGTTTCAGTTTTAATTTTGTTGTGTCTCGTTTTTGTCTGTGGCACACAAGTCAGTTGCTTTTAAGAAAACTCTCCTGATAGAACCACCCTTTGCCCACTTTTATTACCTCAACTCGTGCTTAATGTTTTACACAAACAATCTTCTTCAAGGAATGAGAGAGATCAAACAGAAGAGGCTGAGCAGTTTCCAGACCCCCCCCCACCTCCCCATCTCTTTCTTCCCTTCAGATGGTAGCTCAATACTGCTTTCAAAGTGATTCCAGCTGGCATACAGGTGCAAGATCAGATAAACCAGTTTGCCTTTTCAAAAGACCCCAGGCACTTCTCCTCAACAGAAACTCAGAAGCTTCCATGGTGTGGCTTGCATGCCAAGCATTATTAACCCTACTGTCTCAGGAATAAAATTGCACCCCTCATCGATTGTATCCTGAACTGAAAACCACTGCATTAGATAGGGGAAAGCTAAAAGATTGGATGTTTCTACTAGCAGAGCTGGCCTCGAATCATAGCCCAGTTTTCTTCTGTTTTGGTTACATATTGCTTTTCTTATTTTCAAATGAAATAATCATAGTGATGTTGAAGCAGGCAAAGTTCATAGATTACTGGGGAATTGAACTAGGGTTGGGAGACAAATCTAGTTTGATTCAAATCTGCTTATTCCCCCCCCCCCAAAAAAAGAGATGGACTTAAATGCAAATACAGTATCCTTCAAAAGGCATCCTTCAAAATTCATATATTGGTACATATAATGCATAAAAATGCATTAGATTAGGAAATGTTCGGATCCGTCTGTCTCCACCTTTGGAGGTGAAGTCAAATGATTGGAGAGTTATAGCACGTGCTGTGGCTGTAGAGAACGATATGGAAGAGACATGTTTTGTTGCAGCTGGGGCAGATGAAGGCATCCAGTTGTGCTTCTGCAGATGCACCATGGTGTTTCTTCTCTCTTCACTCCTTCCAGTGGTCATTCCTCCTCTGGTCACTGCTGTGGATACACAATTTGACCGCTTATCTCTAGGCACCATGGTTGTCTACAAGGGATTCCAACATGGCAGGGTTAATGTTGCCAGCCTTCTTATCACATTTGCAGACAGATTTGTTATGCAGAGTTGGTCTGCCTACAGGCCTGGTGCCTGAAGCCTGAAGCCAGCTCTCCATAAAGCACATCCTTTGGAATCCTGCCATCTTCCATTCTGCGGACATGTCCAGGCCAGCGTAGGTGTCACTAAGACAGGAATGTGAACCTGCTGGGAATGTGGGCTTGGGAGAACAAATCTGTTTCAGTCCTGCCAGAGAGCCAGTGTGGTGTAGTGGTTAAGAGCGGGGGACTCGTAATCTGGGGAACCGGGTTCGCGTCTCCGCTCCTCCACATGCAGCTAGTCACACTTCTTTGAAGTCTCTCAGCCTCACTCACCTCACAGAGTGTTTGTTGTGGGGGAGGTCTTTTCAGTTGTAAGGTGACCTCAACTCACTTTCATTAAGCAGCATACTCAACAGACAAGCCAGGTAGACCTCCATCTTATACAGTCGTACTTCAGAAGTCAAACACCCTGCGAGTTGAACGTTTTGGTTCCTGAACGCCACAAACCCGGAAGTGATTGTTCCTCTTTGCAAATGTTCTTTGGAACCTGAACGTCCGTTGCTTCCGTGGCTTCCGATTGGCTGCAGGAGCTTCCTGCAGCCAATCGGAAGCTGGGTCTTGGTTTCCAAATGCTTTGGAAGTCGAACGGACTTCTAGAATGGATTCGGTTCACCTTCTGAGGTACAACTGTATCGGTAGTTAGCATCACATTCTCCCATACTCTTTTGGAGAGGCGAGCCATTGTCATAGCTGTCTTGCCAATATGCTTGCCCAGTTCAGCATCAATGGAGCAGTTGCTGGTTATGGTGGAACCCAGGTAGACAAAAATCAACTACCACCTGAAGTGTGTGTTCACCAAAGCTGATGTGTGGAATGCTGGCAACATCATTTTTGGACTAGAAGAAATGCAGGCTAAAATGCTGATGAATTTACAGAAGAACTTTTATTTATTTATTCACAAACTATGGCAAAGTGAAATTTAGATTGGAAAATACTAAATGAAAAATTGAAATTGAAAGATTCATCCATCCCTAAAGTGAACACTCTTTTTATTCCCTGCAGGGCACACACCTGCTGCAGAAATACTGTCTTTCCTGAACAATTACTGTGGACTTTGTTTTTATATATCATATTCTATTTGTTTGAATTTTATGTATGTCAAGAGAGGTCTATTCAACCCCATGTTTTTTTAAATCTAGCTTACCAAAAATGCCTCCAAACTATGTAAGTGAGACTGACAAATCTCTGAAATTGTAAAAGATCCCTTCGGGGGAGGGGGGATCATTATGAATAAGAGCAGCTTACCATCTTCTAACATTGTGATGACTCACATCTCTGACATCCAAGCTCTTGCTATAGAAAACCTATGCGTCATCTTTATCTTAGAATAAAAATTGCCCAGGAACTAAGATGTGTAACTCATAGCTGGAGAACAAAAACATAGAACTTAGTATAAAAAGGTCTGTTTTCTTAGTGGCTTATTGTTTATTTTATTTCTGCAATTTATAAGTAAGCTTAGAGCATCTGGAGAAGCAGGGCCCAACATTAATCTTAACTTGTTGTTTTTAATTTAAGTTGCTTTCTCAGTTTAACTGAAAAACATACAGTACACACAGAGAGATATGCCTGCCACACACAGAAATACACAAATAAAAAGTCCAAATCACAAAGTAAACAGAGACTAGGAAACTATTTCCATGAAAAGTGCCCCAATTCACATACCATATACCAACCTTCCACAACCTGTTATCCACCAGGAATTTTGGACCACAACTCTTGTGATCTCTCCTGTTGGCCAGGCTATGTGGGGCTGATGGGAATTTTAGTTGAAATCATCTGGAGGCACCATATTTAGGAAGACTTTCCTGCACTCATCTGATGGGATTACCAAGTCAAGATCTTCTATCACTGGTTGCACAAGATACTGATGATAACTGATAAGAGAGTCAGCTTGCAGTTCTAAACACACTTACTTGGCTGACGCACACAGATAGGATTAGACTGTCAACCAAGTTACAATATACATTGGCCAAGAACTCCCTAATCTGCTGAAATTAATGAATGATTTAACAGAAATTCATAGATATAATAGACCCATCCTTTTATTAGAAACATTTCGGTGAAACCACCCTCAGGGGTGCTTTAAAAAAATGAAACTCCCTGTGACAATTTCCTGACTTTTACTGGTACCCCCAAATCTACAGGCTGATGCAGGCTGCCTCATCCTACCTAATGATCCAACCCTGATTTTCTCTAAGCAAAATGGTCTAGAATTAAAAATTTAATTCAGGGTACTTCTTCTTTCCTCCATTTGTTCTGAAACTTCCCTAATTCTCATTTTAACCTAGATGGTTAAAAAAGCTATTTCATAGGTAAGCTGAGCTCAGTACAGGTGTTAAATAGTCCCATCTCCTAAAACAAAGGAGTGGAATTAAAAGCAGTTTTTCAAAGCAAGAGGTAGGAGTTATTGCCCTTCTTAGCATAGTCGCAGAACCCACTAGCTTCCAATATACTGTAATTAGCTAAATATATACAGTAAGTGGCTTTGCATTAGAGGAAAGGATCCACACTTTCATAAGATTGGATATCCTGTTTTTGTGTACCCCCCCATCCACTGCTTCCCCTATGCCCCTGAAAACTGCTTAGAAGGTTAGGTGGGACCATCTGGAACAGTGTGAGATGTTGTGCAAAGGTGGGGGGATGGGGGGGGAAGGGATGCTCTGCCTTGCTTGAGCATAAATGCTTTTTGCTAGTGCAAAGCCACCATTCGATACAACCCAATATCTCCTTACAAAATCTGCCCCCAAACATCAGAACCTTGGACTAGCATCAGTGAGAGAAAAATTACGTTTGAGATGAGCAGGGTGCTTGGAGATGAGCAGGGAGGCATCAGGAAATGTCAGCGCAGATGGAGATTAAGCCATCTTCACCTAACGTCGAAACTGCCATCTGTCTCTCTCCAAGAGCGCCCTAATCAGATTTATGTGGCAAAACATATCTACAGGATGTACGATTGCTCAGACAGCCCTGTCCTTCGTGAACGCTTGCATGGAGATCTGGCGAAGAAGGGGAGGTTTCTTCCTGACAGCTTCCCTCTGTACAGTCGGTGTGGTTTCGATCATCATCATTATCTCTTGAAAGGGGAGCCTTCCTAGGAGTGAGAAGCAGGATAATTTGGGGGGGTTTAGGGAGGGGGAGGCAACTCTTGAAGGAATATTACTTGCCAGTTAGCTCAGACTCACAAAACTTGTACCATTAACCTCTCCCCACTGCCCTAACAAAAGAAAGAAAACTTTCAGCTGATATTAAATCAGCTGGCATCTGCTCTAACTGCTTTCCAGTTATTCAATGTACAGTGGTACCTCGCAAGACGAAATTAATTCGTTCTGCGAGTTTTTTCGTCTTGCGAATTTTTCATCTTGCGAAGCACGGATTCCCTGGGTATTAACGGTTTTAAGAAAAAGGAAACAAACTCGCAAGACGTTTTTGTCTTGCGAAGCAAGCCCACAGGGAAATTTGTCTTGCGAAGCAACTCAAAAAACGAAAAACTATTTCATCTTGCGAGTTTTTCGTCTTACGAGGCATTCGTCTTGCGAGGTACCACTGTATGCCTAAGGCTGTTGCTGGATGTTATATTTGCCTCACGCCAAAACATGTTATTTTTATTTTTAAAATTTATATCCCACCACCATGGCTTTAAAAAGTCCTGAGGGCAGCTTACATACAAACAAGTGCAATAAAAACTCACATCAATAAATAATTAATGTACTGAATTAAACAAACAAACAACAGCATTTGAAATATATAGCAGCCTAGTCGAGACAGCAGTTCATTTCCATAGCCTTACAAGGGTGAAATAGATCTTTGCTAGTTGTGTAAGGGACATAATCATGTGGGCTAATCATGCTTCTTTGTGGAGGAAGTTCTACAAAATGGGGGCCATCAATGAAAAAGCCCTGCTTCTTCTGCCACTCGGATAGAACCAGCACTTGAGGTGTGGCCACTAAGTAACGGGGAAACTCATATAACAGGCATTCTCACATCTACTGACCTAAATCAGACATTACACCAATCCATGGCTTGTGCTAACCATAGTTAAGAACACATATCACGCCTTGTGCATCTAGACATAAAACACAAGCCCATTTGTCTGCATTCGTTTCCCATTTCTGCAGGACTTATCTTTATTACACCCTCTATGGTGCAACAGCCTTTTGAGGTAGAATGGTAATCTTGGGAAGTATTGATGCAAATGAAGCTGCAGTAGAATCATCATTGATTAACAGCGTTTAAAAGTGTAAAATATAAGAAACAGTGACTGTAGCCTCACATAACTACAATGGCATTGTTAGGAAGTAGTCCAGGACCCCAGGTTGTGTGGTCTTTTCCACCAGACCTCTGATCTCATGCCTTTTTCTCTCCCCTTTTAATTCTTAATTTAGAAAACCAACATCTCGCACAGGTGGGAACTTCAGAGAATTTTGACAGAAACAGAAATGGGGTCAGAAACTGCCAATGTTCGCTTATTTGTCCCATGTCCAGAATGGAAATCAACCAGGCATATACAGTCAGTATTCACAAGACTCACTGGGAGTGTAGCAATACAATGTTATTGTTGGAGAAATTCAAAAAGGGGTTCCTGGACTGTAGGTATCTCTCCCAGAAACCCAAAACAAAAGGATAAAGGCTCCAAGTGAAAAGATAGGCCATTATAGAAATACAAATGTTATGAAAAAATTGTGTCATGGGCCTCTGCCTAGGGATGGGCCAACCCGTCGTTTTCGGTTTCTCTCTGTTTCTCATTTTTCCAATCTTCAGCCCAACATATTTCAGTTTGCGATTATAATTTTCTTTTAAAAGCCCACATGAAAAACTTGCCAGCATTTACTCTTAATTGCTGTGGATTTCAATTGTGGACCTGAATCCTATGGAATTCAAATTATAATACAATAAAACACAGTATAAGAAATAAAAGAAGCAATAAAAATACAACTAGAGAACACATAGCTTCTAGCACTGTATCTACATCCATCCCCCCCCCCACTTCTTGCTGACACCACCCAAAACTGATGAGGTTCCTAGGTGGCAGAACCCACCCCCTCTCCAGACTCAGAACAACCAAATGCCCAAAAGAAAAGAAAAAGAAGAAGTGAAAAAGAAAAGAAGAAGTGGGGGCAGAGCTGCTTGTTTACCAGCAGGGAAAGGAAAGGGGGGACAAGGAGACTCATAGAATTGTAGAGTTGGAAATCATCATCATCATCATCATCTACTATTTGTACCCCGACCATCTGGTTGGGTCTCCCCAGCCACTCTGGGCAGCTTCCAACAAAGATTAAAAATACATTAAATACATTAAATACATTAAAATGTCACACATTAAATACATGTCATACATTAAATACATTAAAATGTCACACATTAAAAACTTCCCTAAACAGGTCTGCCTTCAGATGTCTTCTAAATGTTGTTTATCTCTTTGACATCTGATGGGAGGGTGTTCCACAGGGTGGGCACCGCTACCAAAAAGGCCCTGTAGCTTTGCTTCTCGCAGTGAGGGAACCACCAGAAGGTCCTCAGTGCTGGACCTCAGTGTCTGGGTAGAACGATGGGAGTGGAGACGCTCCTTCAGGTATGCTGGCCCGAGGCCGTTTAGGGCTTTAAAGGTCAGCTCCAACACTTTGAATTGTGCTCGGAAATGTACAGGGAGCCAATGTAGATCTTTCAGGACCGGTGTCATGTGGTCTCGGCAGCCGCCCCCAGTCACCAGTCTAGCTGCTGCATTCTGGATTAGTTGTAGTTTCTGGGTCACCTTCAAAGGTAGCCCCACATAGAGCGCATTGTAGTTGTCCAAGCGGGAGATTGGGTCACCGGGTCCAACCCCCTACAATGTAGGAATGGTACAATGCAAATGCATTGGCAGGAATGCTGCACTGGTGAGCCACTTCCGCATGGGAGGGGAGAGGGTTCAGCACCCTTCTGGCACAAATAATCAGTTTAAGACTTCCCACCTCACACTTTGTATTTCAGCAGGGTGGAAACATGAAGAATGGCCCAGTCGTGTCTCAAGGCAGTATACTATATTCCCTCTTGGTGTTGAAAAGTTGTTATGTGCAAAAAGTGGCAACCACTCACCATTGAGGCCATTTCTTGTAAAAACATTTCTTCGACACATCTTTTGTTGGAGAATCTGAGAATATATTATGTGAACCGTATTCTGAAATTCCATTGTCAGTTCCCGCAGTTTGTGCTGCATTGTCCAAAGGCTTTAATTTTTCAGGGACGCACATATTTCTCATTTGACGTTGGAAAAGATTGATAGCCTCAAAGTGCCTTTTCATTGACAAATTAAGTTCCATGCCTGTTCCTATAAATTTTCTTTTCCTATCCTTGAAGTTTGATGTTTGTTTGTTTTCTTCTTTTTTTAAAAAAGTGTGCAGTATCAGAAGTCTCTCTCTCTATTGCTTTCAAAGGCTTGTGCTAATCATTTCCTACCTATCAGGAAATAAGCGCATTGATCAGGATCAATCACAAAGTCATTTCAAACTAGATCAATATGTCCTCTCTTTTTTTTGCTTATTAACTAGTTCATTGGGAATGCATTTCCTTCACTAATCTGAGCTCTCTCAAAGGTGGTAGAAAGTGACAAAAGAATAATTTTATAAACAACAACGCAGATGGAAGTTTTGTTTTGCAAATAGCTGCTTCGTACTTCATAATGACAAGGGCAAAAGGTGCTTAGTAAGTGAAATACTGTATAATACATGCACATAGACAGGAAATATGAAAGACACTGTAGTGTTTTGAACTCCCTTGAATCTTGATTACCTGCATTGACCTGTATCTGGAGATATTGACAAAGATAAGCAGGGACAGTCAGCAGTCAGTTCGGATTCCATTGTAATAGTTTGAATTAGATGGACCAAATGAGTTGGAATTATTCATTAAATCAGCGAAATCTGCTTGTCACTTGCTTTTTCGCTTGATTAATGCCGACAAGCAGAGGACTTAAAGCCATCCGGTTCTTAGGCATTTTAGAACATGCTGTAAAAGTCTGAGCAGATGCTGGCACCAGGCCTCCCACATTGACAAATCAGCATGACTGCAGTGAGGATGGTTGATGGAAGGTCTTGAAAAGAACTGTTCAGCATGCTTTGGCTTTGCCTTCAGAGCAAAAGACTCGCAGGAACAGAGAAGAATTTGGCAGAAAGACAGAGAGAGGAAACTGGCCCTACATAACATTGATGAATATAATACTTACCTTTTTGGATACGCCACCCATGTTTCCTAAACAGTCTCTTCTTTTTGAATTCTCAGTTGTGGGATCATTTGGTCCATTTTTGCACCACCATTTTTAAACTTCAAAAATACAAATCAGTAAGAATACAGATGGGAAATATCATTGGAACTGTTGTCACTAGAGACCACAGCAGCCCAACGGAGTCCATAAATATGAAGAATGGCTGCCTGAGAAGTCATTGCCTTCAGGTGGAAAGAGACCCTTTGGGATGTTCCCTTAGGGCAGTGATGGCCAAACCTGGCCCTTCAACTGTTTGGGGACTACAACTCCCATAATCCATAGCTAACAGGACCAGTGGTCAGGGATGATGGGGACTGTAGTCCCAAAACAGCTGGAGGGCCACGTTTGGCCATCACTGTCTTAGGGGATCTGAATCTGAGTCCCATAAACTATTCTGTAAGAGAAGCAGCAGCTGGAACATATTATTTATACTGATGTTATATCGAATGTGTAATTTTAGGTTTTTTTGTTATTATTTTTAATGGTAAGCCATATCATTTTCACAGAAAAGTGAGTATTACATCTAACCTTAGTCTTAAGGATGGGGAAAGCAAGGTGGAGTGGGAAGAAGAAGGAGTTAAGGCATCAGTGGGGAACCTGTGACCTTCCAGATCATGTTGGACTCCAACTCCCATTACCCAAGTGAGTGTGGCCATTGGTTGGGGTGGTGGGAGTTGTACTTCCACAACATCTGGAGGACCGCAGATCCTCCCTCTCTGTGGGGACACATTGTAGCATTTTCTTTTCTCCACTTCTAATACCCCAGAGATACATGAGATTCTTTGCGTGATTGCTGTTCCCCCTATCACTGGGGTAAAATTGCTTATCCCCCTTTTGAGCTGAAGCCAGTGTGCATTGACTGTTGTTAAATACAGGGAGTTTTAGCTCCTTTCTGGATGTTGACTGCATGTATGGATCTGGCACAAGAGAGTTGCTGAGAGAGGGGTCAGCAAGAATCTTGAAATTCCCTAATCAATAGCCTGAACTTCTCTAGGGAGGCATGCCTCACTCTTCGGGAACTGTGGCAATAAAAGGGATACCATGCACACTTGAAAATAAACGGCAGTCAAAACATTAAGCTCTCACGTTCATGTTGTCTTTGAGTGTACTGGGCAAATATGATTAATGTCAACCAAATGGCTTTCTGCAGCTGGTACCAAGCCAAATGGGTTTCTTTTTGTCGACTAGACTAAAAAGTGCCTTTCCTTTTATCAGGGGTGTAAGGCATTTCCCCCACTCTGAACTCATTACATAACTGGCAAGACCAACAGTAGTGATTTATGTCTTGAACTACATTCCTCCCACATGAACGCCTTCTTTCAGAGTAAAGAATCGCTGCCCATTGTCCCTTTGAAAGCAACTTTGCCCTCATTAAAGCAGTACCTTGTCAGAACGCCACTTCATTTATGTTGGATAGTAGTGCAAAAATGGGAAGCCCCAAAAGATTCAAGCTGACGACGTATTAAGAATTCACTCCTATACACGGGAGTAACCCCAATGATCTCTTTAGGACTTACTTCTGTGTAGAGATATATGGGATTGCACTAGTAATATAGGGAATACATGCATGGCCTCTCTGTTATCATCCATTTGAAGACTAAAATAAATCAATGTTTTTTTAATTCAGTGCATATTTTTTGCAGAATATATATATTACACACACACATACACTGAATCTAGCAACACAACAGCCTCAGATCCTTCAACAGCAGTTGGTGTTTCTGGCCCCTTACAGTTCAAGCTCCTCTGAGAAAATGATGTTGCTCATTGCATCAAACTGTGCAATTTTTAATGGGGGGAAAACTAATCAAAGTTCTTGGCACTTTCTATCAGTCTAGGATGTCTAAGAGATTGGGGATTGTGTTTTTTATTATTTTAATTGAAAATAAATGCTTTAGGTTTCAAATCCCCATCAGCATCTGAGCAAACTATGCCACCCTCTCCATCCTTTGCAAATCTCTTGGATTTACAAGTTTAGCTTTTCTCTCTGCCTAATCTCTTTTTTCGCTGATGTTATAGATTAAAGGTATCAGAATTCTAGATAGGGAGTTAATCTTTGCCTTCATTTCTCTTTACATCAACACTTCTTAATACCTTTGATAACAGAAAACTGACCTGAGCTCTTATGGCCAATTCAGATGTAAGCTACACGTGAGATTTGCACATAAGATGATCCATCAAAAGCAGGGAATCAGAAGCACCATTTCCTAAAGAATAAATAAAGAAATATTTATTTCCAGCATCTTCCATTGGAATAATTCAAGCTTCTGTAAATATCGCATCTGATGATTTTTCAAACTGCTTCTTGGACATTCCGTAGCTGCAAGTCCTCTTGTCCATCTTGTCTACTTATCTACTCAACAAATATTTTCTCTCAAATGATAGTGAGAGGAAGTACAAAAGTACATGGATCTGATGTATAAAAAGCACTCAAGGTGTGAAAGTACCAAAAGTTTTTGCATGAGAATTAGTGTGTCCAAATGAAAAAGAGGACTGGGCTCCTGCACCTTTAATAGATTTCTGAAAGATGGAATTCCCTGGGGATAGGCACTGGATTTGGAGGAATCCAGAATCCGAAATTGAAGTGAGGGCCTTAGTCAGATTTTGGGTTTGCCAGAGGTGACATGAGATCTGTAGATGACAGCAAGAATTAAAGTAGAGATCCCAGAAGTGTTTTGGGGCATCTTAGCAATCCAGTCATTAAACAACAACATGCTGCAGAAGCATCTATAAAAAATGAAACTAAGTATCTCTAAGTTTATCATATAAGAAATTATGCTAGAATGGGGTGATGTGGAAACGTAGAGAGAGCGGGGAGTACCGAGGAAAAGCTCTGTTGTGACAGACAGGTCAAATTTTTAATTGGGGGAAATGATATTACCCAGAAAGTGAATTCCTTTTAGTTCTCCACCCCACCCCCCCAAATCAACTTAAAAGGTACCTAGCACAAAACTTATTTTACCTGTTTGTCTGCAGTTCAGCAAGTTCTTTCCTAGGGTGCCTCTTTCTTTCCTGCAGTTTTCAGACAAAACACCAGGATTCCTTTCCCACTCACTTGAAAATAGGGGAGTTCAAGTTTCTGCAAATAAATTCTGAATGTCAATCCTTGAGGGATGATCAGAAGAATATAATCTTTCATTAAAACGTTTGAAATTTGTTTGCAACATGTTTAGGTGCTGCATAGGTCTTACGATTTTCATATTTTATTCGCAAAACCATATTACGGTGTTGTTGTTTTCAGCAGGTTAAATCTTCCCTCCTCTGCAATTGCTATGGTGATTGGCTCCTTTCTGCTATTAAGCTCTTTCTAAGCTTATTAACAGCCAGGGTGAGGAGGGAATCTATTTGACTTGAGGGAGGGATGGTTTAAAATATTCCTCATCCTGCTGTTCCCCTAATACTGCTCAGGTGACTGGGGAACAGCTGAGAGCGGTGAGAAGGGGCAGGACTGCAGAGAGGATCTGTATTTGGAGCCATTACCTTCGTTATGGCTGTGGGCTGATCAGTGGGAGGGTGTAGCCATAGAAAAGAGGTATGTTGCTTGGAGACTGTGCATGCTGACTGCAGGGGATTATGCACAATGTTAAGAGAATGCACAAAATCAAATTGATATACAGTGTACCTCAGGTTAAGTACTTAATTCGTTCCAGAGGTCCGTACTTAACCTGAAACTGTTCTTAACCTGAAGCACCACTTTAGCTAATGGGGCCTCCTGCTGCTGCTGCGCCACTGCTGCACAATTTCTGTTCTCATCCTGAAGCAAAGTTCTTAACCTGAAGCACTATTTCTGGGTTAGCAGAGTCTGTAACCTCAAGCGTATGTAACCTGAAGCATATGTAACCTGAGGTACCACGGTATGCACATTTCCCAAGGCCTGTTGTGGATATTAACCAGGAAATGTACACAATTCCCTCTTTGTGGAAGGATCGGGTGCACATTTTCCATGAGGCCAGGTGAATGTGCACAATGGCTGGTTGTTATGCACATTAACCATTCAACTTACATTCTCCTGCCCCCACAGACGTACACAAACCAACATTCCACTGATTCTCTTCTCTGATTTTGTTTCCGTATCCTAAATTCTTTCTAAAGGGACAAACAGTGGTAAAAGACACAGTTTAGGGGAATATATGCAAATGTTATGAAGCTTCACACATTTGTGTGAGATGAGTGGGCCTGGGTCTGTATCTTTATTACAATCCTTCAGTGTGCCTTTTGTATTACCCTTTTCATGGGCACAACACAGGACTTCTTGAGAAAGCCAGAAAAGAGATCAAGCATGAGATAATAATCAGAAACCCCTGCGTCTCTAAAAAGGAATCTGAATTCAACAATAATTGTGCGCAATAGTCACCACAAAAGAAGCCGTTCCCAAAATAGCCCTTAATGCTAGCTTTAAAAGCTTTGAAGTCAGCCATTTCAGGTTCCTCCAAATGCTTAAAATTTGGCTTTGCATGTTTCAAAGCACTTCTTCTTGCTGTGCCTCCTCTCATCCCGCATTACGTTTACTTTTGTATGCCTCCCGGCCATAAATGATTCAAATTACACAACTCTTCTTTCTGCTTGGATGGCCAGGCCATCTCATTGCTATTTACTTTTCATCAGAGCACCTAACTTGCTCTTCGGCTGGTGATGCTGTTGGAACATTCAAAGCCAGCGGGTAAAGAATGGGAGAGCGGGAGGCTGCCTGTGAAATCTTTCTTGCTGCCTTTGATACATCCAGGGTGCTCTGCAGTTTGACTGGCATGTTCGCATTCAACATTTACCAAATGGGACTGCACAATTCCCTTTCCATAATGCAGCAAGGAAAAATGCCTTTCTGGTGTTTTTTTTAACCATCCACGACTTATAGAATAAATGGGCTGCTTTAATTTTGCCTAACTTGTCCAGAATTTCCCCAGGACTTGGGGTCTCATCCTTTCTCACTGAAGTCCTGCTGTGAGGTAGTGTTCTTCCAAGATCAGCTGGTGGCAGAATTAAAACGGCGGTTCCACATGAACGCCTGACTGTAGTAGCCCAGGGCACTGCCGGACTAGGGATGGGTGAATCTGTCAGTTTTTCTCCTTTTCCTTATTTTTCCAAACTTAAGTTCAGCTGTACATAGTACCACAACAGTTTTCAATTTAAAAAGAAAGCCCTTATGATGATTCATCAGTATTTTAGTGTTAAGGCTTGTATGCAATTTTGCCTACTACACTCACCTCTGCATGTGGTTTTCACCAATATATGCAGGGCCGTCTTTACTCGGGGGTGAAAGGGGTGTGGGGCACCTGGGTGTCGAACTCTGGGGGGCACCAGGCGCCCACCACTGAAGCCACCTAAGCTCTGCTTGGCACAGGATGCGTTGGTGAAAGCAGCAGGCGAGAGGACAGAGGAGCGAGCGAGTGAGTGAGTAGAGGACAAGGCAGCCTTTGGCGCGCTCGAGGTGGCAGCACAGGGAAGCATGCACAGGTGCAGCGGGGTTGCTGCTGCCGCCACCACCGCTAATCACCGCCCTGCTCCCCGCCAAGCAGCCATTGCCTGACACATTGGGTGGTGCCCGTATGGTGGTCATAGCAACAACTTGACATGGCTGCGGAGAGAGCATGAGGCCTCGCTGGCTGGCTGGCTGGCTGCACGTGCGGGAGATGGTGGGCGGTGGAAAGGAGGAGGAAGCAGCAGCAGCTTTGGGTTTCTCAAGACATCCTCCTCTTAGCACCGCCATAGAGCACGCCATATACTTAAGTACAAGTGTATTGTAAATAAATGAGCAAATAAAAAAGTTTTTTTTCTTTTTCCTTCCTTCTTTCGTAAACGAGAGATAAGGCGTAAGCGTGGTGTCTGACATAAGCATAATAAAAGTTAATTTGGGGGTTAAACTAAATTTGGGGGTTCTGGGTGGATCTTTGCACCCAAGCGGCACATATGCTAATGACAGCCTGAATATATGTATTTTTTATGCACACTTGACTCTGGCATATGCATTTTTGTACATGTTACTTGCCTGGAGAATGGCATTACAAAATTAAGAGAAATGTGAATTTTGAAAGATGCCTGGGTGTTCAGTTCATGTGTTGTTTCAGAAAATGTGAATTAGGTAGACTCACATTTAACTGTGAGCTGAATCATTTCTCCCCTATTCCTAGTCTGGGTAGGGAGAGACAGCAATCCCTTCTCCCCCACCACATATTCAACAAACATGTGGAAAGAAATAAGCGTTTTCCAAGTCCCTGGAGGACCTGAGTGAAATGTGCTGTCTAAAATAGTTGCTATTCATTAGACTTTGTCAGAGAACAAAAGAACAAATCCCAGCATATTGTAATTAGTACAATTGTGTTATTATGAGAAATTCCTACCAGTTATTCACACAATTATATGAATTAGTGAAAATTAATTACAGGTTTCAGACACGTATACATACATTCAGTGTATAATTATATGTGACAATGTTCACTACATTGTCAAGTTTAGCCCATATTTTCTAACACTTGGTGTTGAAAAAGAGTGACTTTCATATCAAATGCAAGTCCCAGAAGAGAAAAGTTGAGCCTCAAAAAAAGAGCAATGCTCATAATCAGTGCTATTTTTCTAGAAAAAGAGGTGCCGGAACTCACCACAAACACCTCCCTTGTTCTCTTGTAATGGCGATGGCGCCCACCTGAGAGGTGCCAGAAATGAATTCTGGTGAGTTCCGGCTGGGGGGGGGGAACCCTTCTCATAATTCTTCTTGTCAACGCTAGTTTATTCTCTTTAGTCTTTCCATCCCATATCTAGACAAGAAGAGGGTAGGGGAAACTGTATAAAAACTTGTCCAGTTTCGTGGGGCTCCCTTGAGCACTGTTATGTCTACCCTAATCCTGTTACAAAAATGGATCCTTTTCCATAAATGGCTCATCATACATGCAAGCAGGGAGAGAGTGGATGGACACAGTAAATTCTCCCACCTCCCCATCACCTGCCAGGTCTGAAGTTGGCAGGCTCCTCATGGAGGCTCACGGCAGAATTTCGAGCCTCTCATAAACAGGATTATCCACAAGCAGATAGGGCTTAAATAAACAGGCTTATGTATCAACTCTCACAATACCTTCCAACATTTTATCCCCAAAATCGGGCGCACCTTCCATTCCAGCACTATGGCACATGACAGCAGGGTCTTGCCAGAGCACTGGACCTTTGGCACTTCGGTGGGCCAAATAAGGCCTGTGGGCTGGAGGTTTCTCAGCTGTGCCCTAGGAGGAGATAGCTTTGTATCAACCCTTTCCTTTTATTTTTAAGAAAACCTAGGCTAGTTTAGAGAACGTCCACAGGAAGGGAAATAAATAAAATGAAGGTGGGCACCACTCTGTCATTCATTAAGTTGTAGCGGCTGCAGAGATGGAATGAGTCCCTTGACTCCCAGAGAGCTGTGCCATTCATCAAAGACCAATGTTGCAACAGCACAGTTCTAGTATAATCAATTTATCAGTTTCTTGCTGTTTTAGGATGTAGCCATGGAGAGCAAAGAGCTGAATGACATTTGCAGAAGTTCTATAAAGAAAATGTTAGGTCTGATATCTGAAAGCCCTTCTTAAATAAATAGGAGGCAATGTAAAAATTGTCACTATTTTGCTCATGGCATGAATAAGTAGGATGGACAGGCTTCAATCCATAGATGCAACACTTTTCTTATCATGCCCTTCTAACGGATGACTGATGGATGGACAGGACAAGACAGGATCGGATCCCACTGTCCTGTAATATTTAGGGAAACACATCATTTCCTGGTCCAACTAGGCAATCACCCCCACACAGGTGGTTGGTGGGATAGCTCAGGGAGGTCAGCCTTGCACACCTGCTTTTCCAATGCTGAGCATCACTGAGAGGTGAAAGGGCAAGGCACAGGGAGCTCAGTGCAATGTGAGTGCTGTGACCTTGGATCAGCTCTGCCACCAGGCATGCAGTATACTGAGCTCCCCAAGCCTTGTCCCTCTCTCTTTTAGGAAGTGACAGGGATGCTCAGTGTTGGGAAGGCAGGTGAACAGTGAGGCCCACTAATATATGCATGGATTTTGCTGTGTGAACATAATCTGGAAAGCATGCCTGATCTGACTTCCTACCTATATACCTATATATTTATTATTTATTGGTATATTGATATCCTGCCTTTCCTTCAAGGAGCTCAAAGTGGCGTACCTAGTTCCCTCTCATCCATTTTTATCCTCACAAGAACCCTGCGAGGTAGGTTAGGAGGAGAGACTCAAAGTCACCAAATTAGCTTCATGGCTGAGTGGGAATTCGAATCCTGGTCTCCCAGGGTCTAGTCCGACACTCTGACTGCTCTCAAGCTTATACACAATAAAACACACCAACATTATAATCAATGCATAGGATATTCCCTGCACGAAAGCTCTTCCCAGAATTGCCATGTCCGAAGTGGCCCTTTTTAGCAACACACAACATATTTTGATATATGAAAATATATTTGTGTAAAAAGCTAAGCAAAAGGCATTTCACCATGCAGTACATAGATGAGGCAGCCGGTGGATGCAGAGATTCCACATCTATGTACTCAGGACAAAATGAATCCCTGTGCCACTTTTCATGTGTGATGTTTATTCTTTTTCCATCACAGTGTGAAATTGAATGTAGGAAAAAATGTTAGAGTCCTTTGTTATGCCCTTGGCAATACACATTCCGCTTCTGGGATATTAGCTTCATATAACTGAAGGATGCTTGTAATCTCTAAACCCTTTCAACCCATAGGCCTCATTCCCTTGTGGGCACCTTTCCAGGAGCCACAGACTGGTAGTGGGGAAAACCAGAGCCAAAAGTGAGCAGATCAAAGGATTCTCCAGCCTCATTGGCTTTTACACATACTATATCTCCATTCATCAAAGCAAGAAGTATTACATTTCAAGGGCAAGTCCCAGCAAAAGCACTTGTGGAGCAGGTCTAGTGAGAAGTGAGGGCCAGAGACAGAGACCAAGAGGTTCACCAAGAGGTCCATGTTGTTTTGTTTATTGTTTATGACTACTTTTATTATGACGTTGCTATGTATGTATCTTTTTTCATGCTGTAAACTACCTTGAGCATAGGTTGGACTGTGGAAAGGCGGAATACAAATAAAAGTATGCATGTATTTATGTTTCTATGAATGTATAAACATGCATAGGATTGTGGTCATTGGAAGGGATTTGGGGAATAGGCTGGAGTGGTAGGAGTAAGCGTGTCCCCAATGTGAACCCAGCAGGATTTGGCCTGTGCTACAGCCCAGATGAGGTAATCCCAGGGATTGTATCTGGGACCTTCTGCATGACAAAGTAGACACTCTACCACTGCTCCTACATAAGATAGATCCTTCAGCTTGTAAACTTATCAGTTATTGAATGTCAGGACACAGCCAGGAGAACATTGAGAGTCCAGAGCCTACTAGGTGTGGAGAAGCTGGAGGAAGCCATGATAGTTGGATGTATCCAAAATGAAGCAGTCAAAGTGCTATCTTGGCACGGCACGGCAAGGCAAGGCAAGGCAAGGCAAGGCAAGATCCTGAAGTCCAAGTACTAATATTTATTCCAAGCCTGGCCAATCCAGAGACTTTCTATTGTCTGTCAGTTGCTGCACACATTTACCGAGGTCTCCAAGGCTTCAGTACATTCAGTACCAGGCAGCTCACTAAGCTAAGTATCTCCCAGCATTGGGCCATGACATTTCTCCTTCAGGACTATGGTAGTGAAATGAACTAAAGAAGCTGGCATTTGAATATAGTTAAAGAGGCCCTTAGGCAAAGGGAGCATAACAACATAAGACTATAAGAGCCTGTTGGATCTAATCCAGCATCCTGTTCTCATACTGGCCACCCAATGCGCGTGGGAAACCCTCTAGCAGGATCTGAGCACAAGAGAGCTCTCCCCTCTTTCCTACCATCTAAGTGAAATGGGAAACAGCATGGATGTTACTGTCTACACAACATTAAAAAAAGGAAAGTATCAATCTGACCGGTAGCAGAAAAAAATGATGAATGATTGTCCGGTCCTGTGTGCCTGACTTTGTTATGGCAACACACTCTATAAACAGTCAAAATTAATGTCTGTGACTAATGTTGAGCAATGGACCGTTGAAGAAATATGTTTGCTCCCTGCAGACACAGCATTGCTCATGGACATAGTTAGCAAGCAATCCCTTGTAAAACTCTTCTCATTCCTCCTAGGTAAGGGAATGCTTAAAATGGAGTTGGTGAAGTACATGTGGATCACTCTTAGCAGGAACAACTATGACTTCTTATTGAGACCCAGAGGACAGTGCTTTTGAAGCTGAAGGCTGAAATCTGTGTTACAGCAGAGTCAACAATCCCCCCCACCCCGGAGATTGTTCTTTTGCTCACTCTCTAGAAAAAGACCACTTTGCAGAATTGCCCCTCGATATTCACCATGTTTGGGTTATGGATGCAGTTTTGTTATAGCCCCTCCCAATGCCCGCGAACGATGCTAGATCTGGGTAAACTGGTGGCCAGGCTGACAATTCACTTGCTGCTGCTGCCTTTGTCAATGATAGTGAAAGAGAAAGAGAAAAGAAAGCTTCACTGCAGCCACCACTAATGGTGGAAATTTGGTGAATATCTCTTCCCACAAATAGGGTGGAGAATTTGCACACAACTCTCATGCAAATGCTGAGTATCCTGTTCACAACAGTGTTGGAGTTAGGAACCACAAACTCCCCATCTACCTGTAGGACATATGAGCAGGGCAAGACCCAAGTTCCAGGACCAGGTTGCAGAGACAGCAGAGGGGGCCCAAGGCTCCAGACAAGAAGCAGGGACAAGAAAATGTATTGCTCTTGTAAGATCCGAGCAAAGAATGAATGAGATTATCATAGAATCATAGAATCATAGAGTTGGAAGAGACCACAAGGGCCATCGAGTCCAACCCCCTGCCAAGCAGGAAACACCATCAGAGCACTCCTGACATATGGTTGTCAAGCCTCTGCTTAAAGACCTCCAAAGAAGGAGACTCCACCACACTCCTTGGCAGCAAATTCCACTGTCAAACAGCTCTTACTGTCAGGAAGTTCTTCCTAATGTTTAGGTGGAATCTTCTTTCTTGTAGTTTGGATCCATTGCTCCGTGTCCGCTTCTCTGGAGCAGCAGAAAATAACCTTTCTCCCTCCTCTATGTGACATCCTTTTATATATTTGAACATGGCTATCATATCATATCATATAGTTGACTCTACAACTGCATTCCTTCCTGGTGCATTTGAGGGGCCCATCCTAGGCATACATTACTCAAACCCCTTTCTTGGAAGCAGTGCTAGGAACAGGAAGGAGGCAGCTTCTAAGGCAGGTGCTCTGCCTTGTGGGGTTTGCCTCCCTTCAGGACTGTTGGTGACATTGTTCCTGGGGTTTTGGAGGACATGTACTGGGATGTCTTTTAGAGCTGGCACCCTGGGGTTACCATCAGGGTATGTGCAAACCCCAGCACTATGATATGCGGGATCCACATACTGGCATTCAGTGGTCCAACAGACCCAGTGTTCTCTACTGAGGATGTCCGTTCTGAGACAGGCTCTTCAGAACTGGTGGGAATCGATGGTTTCTTTGGGTTGATTCACACCACTACATTTTGTTGTTTTATTCTTTTCATAGTCCCTTGTAATATTTCAGAGTTTTTTTGGACTGCTCAGATTGAATGTGGAGCTGATAGTCAACTGAGCAGTCTAATATGGATCTAGAGTGGATCATGAAAATATTTGGAAGATGTCAGGGCCAGCAGTAGTATAATAAACATATTAATGTGAATAAAATCAGCAATAAATTCTGGTGGGGAAATGTTTTGTTTTGTTAGCCTGCATTTTCTATCTTCTGATTTTCCAGATGCTTATCATTATCATTAATGGGCAGTCCACATGGACAGATTTCCAAGCCTGCACAACTTTATGTTTCAAAAATATGCACTATTATCTGAAATCCGTTCAGCCTGGATTTTGTAATTAATGGCTTTAATCACCTTCTACTGGCTGTCTAGCCTGTTGTGTTTGGGGCCTAGAATCCCATTGGGCACTCTCTCTTCCGTTCCCTTCATCAGGTCTGTATAATCTTTCAGTTTCTTTTTCTAGCGGTGTTTCAGGATATGATAAATCACATCAAGGCCCCATTAAGTGTCTGCCTGTGTAGGCTTCCCCAAAGCAATCAGAATAGCATGCAGAGCTTCTATAAGAGGTATTATGCTAAGGAGAAACGCAGGGATGTCAGGTGCTGGCTGAGCTGGGGCTGATCAAATAATTCTAAGCCTATTTCATTTTTGCCTTCTAAACCTCACAGAGGAGAATGCCCTGAGCAACAGTATTCCATAGGAGGGTCAAAAGCTGAGAGAGATTACCAAGGTAGGACAGGGCAGGGGGGAGGAAGTGACTTCAAAGCAAAGTACAGGTTAGATAAGGATGGGAGGATCTGTATATTTCCAGTCTGCATCAATTTCACAAGTGTTCATTAATAAGTCCACATCCCTCCTCCACCAGCTGTCCTGTGAGAAAGATTCTGGACCCTTTAATGTGTCAGTCGTGATTGTTGTGCCTTTTTAAATGAGTGGGTAACTTTTGGCCCTCAAAACCTCTGGCCTCTCACCTGTAACAACAGACATTTCCTAAATTCCAAGTCTTGTAGGCATACCCTCCAACATCCCAGTGATGCAAATTGAGACATGACCTGCCACCTCAACACACTTAAAATCACTGCCCCCTGCCACTGCCTCCTCGCCCCCTCTGCAGATACATCCATCCTGCTCAGTGAACTCCTCCCTTCCCACTGCGCACCTTGGTGAATAATCCATCCCATCTCACTGGGGCCCCTCTCACTCAGTTTCCTCTCCTCCCCACAGCATCCCATTGACAGGCCTTATGCAGCTTCACCCACTGCCACGGCTTTGCCTCTCCTCCCCAACAGCCACTCACCAGCCCCCTACCCTGCCCACATCATACACACGAGGACTGCAGTGACTCCTACCTCCTTCTGGCCAAAGTTCGGATCAGGGAGACTTCTGGAAGTTGGTGCCACTTGGGTAAGAGGAGGAAGAAGAGAAGGGGTGATTCACAGGCCCAAGGTGAGAGCATGACACTCCAAAAAATGTGTGTCTTTTGGTTGTGCACCCTGGTGGGAGCCAACTAACTCACATCAGAGAGTGGGACCAAAAAACATGAATCTTTTGGTTCTGTGCTCTGCTAGAGCATGGAAGAAGGACAGATCGTGAAGCTGAGGCTCCAAGACTTTGGCCACCTCATGAGAAGAGAAGACTCCCTGGAAAAGACCCTGATGTTGGGAAAGATTGAGGGCACAAGAAGAAGGGGACTACAGAGGACGAGATGGTTGGACAGTGTTCTCGAAGCTACAAACATGAATCTGACCAAACTGCGGGAGGCAGTGGAAGACAGGAGTGCCTGGCGTGCTCTGGTCAATGGGGTCACGAAGAGTCGGACACGACTAAACGACTAAACAACAACAGAACATGGAAGCCTAAATGGGATATCATGGAATGGAATCAGAAGTCAGGGTGGCTTTTGCAGTGCCAGGATGTCCCATTTAAAGCAGGACGGTTGAGTGGTATGTGTAGGGCTTTAAAGATATGCAAAAGTATTTTGAACCGAGGTCAGAAACCAAGCTGGTTTAATTGCATTTCAACCACCTGACATGTGCAACTACTTCAAGTTTTATAAGGCCTGCACAGCGACCTATCAAGACAAGTGAGCCAGGTTGCCAGTCAGAAGCTAGTTTACACCTCGTGCACATAAGTCACACAAAAGCAGAGAAATATCAATATGTTTTATTGGGCTGAACTGATGGACATACAAGTCACTGTTGCCGCTCTCCGTCCATTAATCTCATGCAATTGTACAAATGATACAATTATAGGTGAACACTGGTTGTCTGCATTCAGCACCAGGTTTTTAGGGCAAGAATAGGTGAGATGCTCTGATGGCGTCTTGGTTGTTTACTAGCACTGGAGAACAAACATGCAATAGCAGTTCAAGCTCCCTCTTCCCAGCATTGCACCACTTCAGGCTATTGACTTTGGCAGTGGGAATCTTGTGCTTCATGGAATGACCAGCAATTAAAAGCGGCCAACCTGACCATTTGGCACCATTCAGATAGATGTATTATGCAACAGTCTGCCCAATGGTGCCTATTAAAATGTCGAGAAGGTGATTGTGAGCTATCGGTTAGCTTTGCTTCCCGCATCACGTAGACAGACCTGTGGCTATTTTGCAGCCAGCAGCTCCTGCTGTAGCTACATTCTCGGCTGGAAAGCATTCCGCCTTCCACAGCTTCACATCATTTCACTAGAAATAAAGCAAAACTTCTAAAGTGTCATGAAAACAAACTATGTAACTTCTGGGAGGGCTGCTACAGCACAAAGAATATGCATAAGTAATGCCCAGCATCTGTGCAGTGATTCTTGCTAAAGCAAGTTGCAATGACTCCCTGATCAGGCAACATTAAGGAAACTTCCATGCATACATTCCAAGCATTGTTCTGGACAGCCCCGCCAAAAGTTGCCATCAGCACATTTGCTAAAGTAACTTGATGGATGCTTAATCATGGTGCCATCTCAGACCAACTTCAGACCAACTGCTTACAGTAAGTCCACTATTCTCTTCTACTTTCCCCCTCTTCCTTTTGCATCGGTTCCAAACCTATTTGGCTAGAAGCAGGGAAGATCAGACTTGAAATGTTTCAGACATGCTGCTCAGATAATTATGTTTACTTGGGAATACTAAAACCTCGTCTGTGCTTAGATACAGAGGATAAACTTAGACACTGGGAGCATGGCTCGTGACTATCACTTTATGGAATTTATTGGCTACTGTATAACATCAGCTCTGAAACTTTGCCTGTAACTTAACATGCGTTTCAGCATTTTAAAATGAATTTTTTAAAGGGCACGTTTTCACTGCCAAACAGTCATGCCATGAATTGCAAATCTCTCTCTCCCCCCCCCCCCCCGTGGCGCACCCCTCCTCTACCTTTATAATTACAGATGGAAACTTGACAAATCTGAATCCAAATAATGGCAAAGTTAAAAGTTCCCTGATGTGAATCAGAGGAGAGGGGGGTATAAGCAAAATGCGTTTGCAATGCATATTTATTAAGGATATTGGTGGCTGAAGTCAGTTTCAATCACTGGAGTTATATTCAGTAGTTTATCTGCTTGGGAACTTTATCTCTAATGAAAAAAGAGAGAGAATAATAATGAAGGGAAAACAGTACAAAACTGGTTGCTGTCAGCACTCGTCTGCTTTTCATTCAGAAAAGGTATTGTGCAGAGTTTTATCAGTATGATAGAGGAAGTTACAATAATATATTATCCCATGCACAAATTTGAACAGAAGTCTCAGCGAGGTGCAGTTCCACTTAGGTGATGCTGCAAAGGCAATTTTAGAATGTTTTATTGATGAGTGCCAGGAGAATATGGTTTTTAAGGTATGGCCCTGCTTTTGAGCCTTGGCTCTTTTCCCACACCTTTTCTTACAGATAGGAAATCTTTGTGCAGGGTGAGAGAGCTATCACAAAATTTGTGCTTCATCTGAGTCCTCAAGGTTTTATCCACAAGAAGCTTCCTTCTACTTTGGCAGAAGGAGCTGGTCTCATCAGTTACTTTGGGCTTTCTCATGTGGTGATTAACAGAATGTGATGTAAGCCAGAAATTGTCTGCTTCTCAACCTGGGCATGAATTCATCCAGTGGCTTTAGGCAGGCAACAGTCCAAGCTCTATTCTGCCCTCACCTTCTGGTAATTAGGGAGCAGTGCCTGTATATATGAACCTGCCTTATACTGTAAGAGAAAGCATGATGGAGGCATATAAGATTGTGCATGGTGTGGGTAAAAAGTAGATAGAAAATGCTGTTCCCTTGAGTGGGGGCAGATTTACCACATCCCAGCTCCTTCAGGAAGAAGACTCAGGTGATCTTGCCATGGGGTAGTAGTCACATGGGAGACAACAGGCCAATCAGGAAGGGCCGGAGTTGGGCTTTATAAGCTAACTGTACCCCAAACTAACCACTCTTCTTCATTATAGGATTGCCATATTTCAAGAAGTAAAAAATCCGGACACCCCCACAATGGCAGAGGAAGAGGGTGCAGGGGGTGCGAGCCGACCCAGGTGTCATCACTGAGGGGGGTGACAAAATGACATATGAGTTTTAAAAAATGATTTTAAAAAATTGGGCTCAGGAAACGTTTTAGGTCAGTCAACAAATGTAACGAAACGTGGCTGCCACTGGGCGCCACACTGCAGGGGCCGGCACTCACTGTGGGGCCCGCAGTGTGCCCGAGCCACGTGTCTCTCCTGGGAGTGATGTGGTGGCTTGGGCACCTGCAGGCTTCACGCTGCCTAAAATAGCAGCGTGGGACTTGCGTCTGCCCTCCGCCTCTCCTTCAGCCGCCCTATAGCTGAGGGGGAGGTGGCAGAGAGGCTCCATGCAGCCTGCCCTGCCCTCATGGGCGGCTCGCCCTGCCCCCGGCTGCAGGACGCACACACCACACCCAGCACCCAAGTGGCTAGCTACGCCGCTGCACCCTCAATATAAGGTTGGGAAGAAGAGGGAGGAGAGGAGGGGTGGTGTGGTGATGTTTATATTCTTTTGTACAGTGTATGCGTGGGGTTTTGTGTCAGCATCAAGCAGCATCAACCTTCAAAGTTGTTGAGCTTTTTTTTTACGAAAATGTGATTTCTTGGTTTACAGTGGTACCTCGGGTTAAGTACTGAATTCATTCCGGAGGTCCGTTCTTAACCTGAAACTGTTCTTAACCTGAAGCACCACTTTAGCTAATGGGGCCTCCTGCTGCCGCTGTGCCGCCACAGCACAATTTCTGTTCTCATCCTGAAGCAAAGTTCTTAACCCGGGATACAATTTCTGGGTTAGCGGAGTCTGTAGCCTGAAGCGTATGTAACCCGAGGTACCACTGTACTTGCCAAAAAATCCCCCCAGACGTCACTTCTGCCTTTGAAATCCCTTAAATGTCAGGGAAGTCCCGGACATATTACAGCAAATTGACCCTTGAGTGGCCTTAGGACTCTTGGGACCCCTCTTTTTCACCTACCTCACTCTGTCTGGAGTAGCATTTTCCAATCTGGTTTTTAGTCTGGGCAGGAAATAATAATAATTTTTTAAAAACCTGGTGGGTAAATATACAATACATTATTGGATTTAGGACATGCTTTGGAAACCTTCCACTGTCTTGGCTTTGGGGGGGTCCTTGGGGTGCCCTTTAGGCTCAGCATGTGCCCCAGGGTGCATGCTAGCCAGCAGGGCCATGATGTACTTGTCAGGTTCACATTCCCAAGGTTCACATAGCAAGGAGGAGGAATTTTCTTCCACTCCTTTGCTGCATCACCATAAGTTGCAACTGTAAATACACCCAGGAGATGGGAAGAAGCAGATCCCTTCCTTATTTGAGAATTTCCCTGCCCAGACTATTTTGATTCGGCTAATTCTGGTTAATTGGTTTTATTTGCAGACCCTGTGTTCTATTTAATACAGTGGTACCTCTGGATGCGAACAGGATCTGTTCCGGAGGCCCGTTCGCATCCTTAGTAGAACGCAACACGTGACTGCATGTCTGCGCGTGTGCGGGTCATGATTCGCTGCTTCTGCGCATGCACGTGACGTCATTTTAAGTAACAGAATGCATTACTTCCGGGTCACTGTGAAGCATAACCTGAAAATGCTCAACCTGAAGCATATTTAACCCGAGGTATGACTGCAAAGGTATTTAACCTTTTTTCACCTTGATTTTGTTTCTCAAGTCTTTTTTATGAATGTGCTGGCAAAAGCTTTCCCCCCTCCCATATCACATTAGAACTTATAGACATCCAATGAAGTAGGATGTTGGAAGCTTTTTCACACATCACATAGTTAAATCATGGACTTCGCTCCAACAAGAGGCAGCGATGGCCACCAACTTGAATGCCTTTAAAAGAGAATTAGATAAATTTTGGGAGAACAAGGCTATCAATGGCTACCAGCCATGATGTCTATGTTCTTCCTCCACTGTCGGAGGTCATATGCCTCTGAATGCCAGCTGCTGAGAATCTCAAGTGTGTGTGGGGGGGTGCTATTGCACTCATGTCCTGCTGATCAACACTTTCCATTATTCCATGTTTTTACTTATGCATCCATCTGTCACCTAGTCATCTCTCATCTTTTCAACAACAGGCACATACAAGCGCTTCGACACAGGTCACCTCTGCACCATTTTGAATGTGTAGAGATGAGTCTCCTTCTGTTCCTCTCTGGTCAAACAGGTTTTGCAGGGTTTTAAGCACTACATTTCCAGTAAAGGGATATCTTATCCACACTTTCTTAAGAATAGCAGCCTCTGAAGTCAATGGGGCCTATTTCTGAGTTAACATGTTAGGACCACCCAGTAAGTCATACTTTGAGCTACTACAACTATGAATAGTGCGATAAAACCCATTACTCTGACTTTTACAAGTAAATTTCCAAGCTATAAAGGGTAAGTTTGATTATTTATTACTTGTGAAGAAACAAAATTATAATTTCTTGTCTTTTGTAATGTGATAGTGAGGCGAGTTGAAAAAATCTCAGGTAGAATGTCAAGTTTCAAGCGTATTGCTCAGCCATTAGAACAATACACAATAATTAGATCACTGTTAATCATGACTGAATGCATTACATTTATAATTAGTGGCTCCAAGTATAATTAAAATCAAATAGCAAAATTATACTGCAATTACTGAGAAAACCAGCAATCACACATTTAGATAGACCATCCATATACGATTACATTTAGATTGACTAGTCAGCTTTACAATAAATAACATCAGATAAGGCAAATTTGCTGCAAATATCAGTAGCTGTCACTGCCATTTTTGCCCCTAAGCTAGTTACAGGGAGAAATCTATCATTTAGTATTAATTACATTTATGCTTTGCCTTTCCTCCAAGGAACCTAAGGGCATGGCTCTTTCTCTCATTTTTCCCCCTCATAACAAGTCTGTGAGATAGGTTAGGCTCTGATATGGTGACCCAATAAGCTTCATGAGAATGTGTGGGTTTGAATCTAGGTCTCGTCAGTACTGGTCTACTCAGTTGGTGTATATCACAGTAGGGAACATGTTGCCTTCCAGATGTTGTTTGATTCCAATTCCCATCAGCCCCCGAAAGCCTAGCCAATCATTAGCTACAATGGGAGTTTCAGACCAACATCTTGGGGACCAAAGGTTCTCACCACTGGTACAGGCAGTCCTAGTGCTTACCCACACTTACCTTTCCTCTGCTCTTTCCAGGTATGGTCTATGCTTCAAAGCAGGGGTAGGCAACCTAAGGCCCATGGGCCACAAGTGGCCCACAGGGGTTGTTTAACCGGCCCATGAACCTCGCCCAAACCGAGCCGCCCGCTCGGCGAGTCCCCTTCCACATAGCTGGAAATTGTATCTGCGCAGATGCAGATGCCAGAAATCGCAGGTGCGCGCACATACACGCAATCCGGCCCACAGAGGGATCTCCGCTGGAGTGAACCGGCCCAGGCGAGGTAAACCTTGCCAACCCTTGCTTTAAAGCTCCATGTCAGAGCTCCGCCCCCCCTTTTTTGCCCCAGAACTTTCTCCATGAAAACCCGCTCTTTAAAGCTCAGTCGGAGCAAATGGCAATCCCTGGAAAAACCAAAATCATATTTGCTCTGATTGAGTGTGAAAAAGCAGATTTCAAAAGGGAAAGTTCCAGGGCACCCCCCAAGAAAAAACCCCACCACACTCTGACATGGAGAATTTAAGTGTGGACCTGTGCCTGGAAAGAGCAGTGCAAAAGGTAAGTGTGGATAAGCCCCTCAGCACAATGCAGTTTAGTATGTTAACAGGAGCGCAGATGACTTTTAGCTGTGGTAGTTCTGAGACACAGACTAGGTTATCAACCTGGTGCCCTCCTGATTTCCTGGACTACAATTGCCATCAGTTAGCAAGGCCAATGACCATGGATGATGGGAGCTGTAGTCCAACAGCATCTGAAGGACACCAGCTTGGCGGAGACTGCACTAGATGAAGTGCTAAGCATGTCAGACCTTGTAAGTTGCATGTATGGAGGACTGGCTGTGGACCATACCTCTCTTTGTGTGGCATCTCCAGTATAATCTCAGGCAGGATGAGTGGAAAAGGCCTCTCTCTGAGACTGTGGAGAGCAGCTACCACTCAGAATAGAGAGTGCTGCGTATAGTGGACCAGCGGTCTGCTTCTTTATAAGGCAGCTTTCTGGGTCCAAACAAAACTTTTTAATGAACAAGAACAACAAAATAAATCTGTGCACCCAGAACATGTTTCCAGCTTAAACATAAGCTTCCATGCTATTTAAAAAAAACTCCCCTGAATTGTAGAATTCTCTCCTCACAGGGATGCATCTAGAATCATCATCGCATGGCTTTCACTATATGCTGAGTATGCACATTTTAATCTTGGCCTTTGACTCCTCAGAGATATTTTTTATGAGCCATCCAGTTCTTCTGATTTTAATATTGTATCTTCATATTGTTGTAACCTGCCCTGGGACCTTAAGGTGAAAGATGGGTAAGAAATTAAAATACTCCTCCTTCTCACAAATTATTCATATTTGATACTATTATTAAGTTCCATCCTGTCCCACCCCCTGAAGTTGAGCCCAGTTATGATACACTCCTATCAGATGGAAAGTGCCTCTGAAGCACATTTAATTGGATGCTATCAGAACACTGTGAAGAGGTGTACCATCTCTTTCCCATGAGCAAACAAAATCCTTTGTGACAGGCCCACTCTCTCGACAAAGCCAAAACTTTGAACGCTCCACATTTCCCCCAGAACATTTAGTTTGTAAATCAGAGGCAGGACTTTCTGCTTTTATTTTATGGGATTTGTAAAACTATTGCAGGGCAGAAAGATATAAAAATATACTTCCAGACTTGTAAAATAGTCAGATGTTGAGGCTAAATCGGATGATTAAAACTAGCAGCTTTCCAGTCCACAATCTGAGAGAAAGATTTATGGGCAAATTTGATCATCAGTCAGATGTGTGATGTATAATTCAAACTCAAGGAATGCCCAAGCCCATGTACCATTTAGAGTTTGCAATATCACCACAGAAAATAGAGAGGCTGGGTGCCTTTTGCTGATGACTTCTGGAAATGCACCACACTTTGTACTTTTAATTCAGTATATTTTGAAAAACAACAGTGGTGATGAATTAAATTTCTCTGAAGCCAATGAAGCTTCTGTCCTATTCACATCTGAGATTCTTGCTATTCAGCTTTGTTCAGGACCTTTTTTATCTTGTTATGTGCTGCCTCTGAATGCCATTGCATCAACACATGAATTCATACCTGGTGAAATAACACAACAGACAGTGTGTTTCTCATTTAGACAATCCCGCAAGTAAACTGGTCCCAGGCTGTTAAGTACTAACAGTAACACACTGAACTTGGTCTGATAGCAAATCAGCAGCCTAGATTGACGTGTGGGCAAGTCATGTTAAATTTGAGAATGTCAGAGCAACTTTACTGCAGATGATGCTCAGCACACTAATGTGTTCATGTACAAACCAGTAGCATGGCCTGTACAACAGGTTTTGCTGAACAACATACTGGATCAGTTTGACATATAGAAAGAAGATGGACTTGACACCAAGGAAATTCACCTGGAGGGAAAAGTTGAAGCAACTTTTAATGTTCCTGTGTATAGGAAGTATAGTAACCAACTTGCCCAGTGATGATTTGCTTTGAAAATATCACCTTGAACATTTCATTGCTCACCATGACCATCTATATGTACCAGGTTTGGAGCAGAGCACGGGTAGCATTTTATTTTTCCAGAATGTAAGTGTTTTGTCTGCATCTTGCACATCATAGTCTTACTTTCTTTTTCTGCAAGTTCAGAAGCTCCATTTGATAAATTACCAGACAGCCTCATTAACTGCAAAGCTTTGTCAGTTCTCTCCAAGCAATCAGAGTGTTAGTTAGACCCAAAGAGCAAATGCAAAGCTAAAGAGGAAGCCAAGCGCAACCTTATTAATCCTGTGGTATGGATCGACATTTGTCAACTATATTGAAGTTTGTTGTACTGAATGGAACCCCAGAGACCACTCAATTACTTTATCTCTTAGCAATTAGGAACCTCCTCCCTCAGCTCAATCTGTTAGCACAAGGAGAGAGAGAAATTGGTTACAAGATTAACAGTAGAAATCCATGACCTTTTGTACATATATCCTTTAGAAGAGAAAGAGTACATTGTTTCCTTTAATGTGTACTTTATTTAAGAAAATGGAAATAAGTGCTTTGTTTTCATCTAATACCAAAGCTTCAGGTGAGTCTCTAACAAAATCCCTAGTCTGCCATTGTGCTGTTGTATTTGTCAGAGGTTTGGGGTATTGCTTTCTGGCCATAGCTTGCCTGTACATAGTCAAGTCAGAGTATTGGAGAATTTGGAAGGGAATTTTTATTTCTGGTGCATCTTCTCTTTCCCTGTTCATTTTGTGTGGGATTATCTTCTGATCTGATGCTTTTGAAACTAATCTCTGAGGCTTGCCTTTGTCCTTATCGGTTCCCTTTTCACTGAAGTTTCCTGAGCAAAGTTGTTGGTTCTTTAGATAAGCTTTCCTGGAACTGAATTAGCTAGATGGAAGAAGATATGCCTTTTTGGGGGATGAAGCTATTCACAAATAAATAAGTCTTGCAAAAATTGGAGCATCTAGAGTTGCCAGCAAGTCCTGGGCTCAATAAATGAATGAAATTAAAACTGTGGCTTTACAATGCTAAGGTCTTACAAGCTGCTTTTCAGACGATGCTTTGATTACAATGCATAAAGTGAAAAAAAGATTTAAATGCACCCCCCAGTCCAGGTGAGTGCCATAATCCCATTGGGATTGGGTTTGGATTGATAGGCTCTGAAATGGAAGAAGGGGAAAGAAATAATGCCGGGGGTGTTGGCTGAGTGGTTGGAACCTGGGTTGTAGAAAGTGGGATCTTCCCATTTCCGCCATTTTGGAAAGGGTTGCAGGGATGGCTGTAGGGCTTGGAGCTGCTGAGGGAGGTGGAGGGGAATCGGTGGTGGTGGTAGTGGTGGCAGCAGCAAGTGAACAAGAGCCAGAACAAGAGGCAGCAGTCTTGTCACACCTCATCTTTTTAAGTTTAGTGGGCAGGGCATGGAAACTTGCTAGGACATATTTGTTGTGACTGTCCAGTTCTGAACTTCTTGGCCTGCTCTAGAACTCCTCAGCCATAAGTTCATGGGCCTTCAATCTGCAGCTGAGCCCATATCAATAGCTGCATGAGTAAATATCTGTTTCTTTCTTACATGTAAGAGCCCCTGTTTGTATGTTATGGGGCGGGAGCCAGGACATCAGAGGCAATATCAGTGCAGAAACAAATTTCTGTATATGTATTTCTACTAGAGCTGAGTCCAAATTTGGGGTGGCCTGGGAGGCACATTTGGCTCCCAAGCCTGAAGATCTCCACCATAGTTTTCCACCATTCACCTCTCAATTCACAAACAACACGCTGCAATAACTGCGGAGAAGGCAAAATGGTGGCTAGGCTGCCAATGCAGCTTCTTGGAAAAGCAACAGCAGCAGCAAAAAAAGTCTTGGTAAAGAAGAAAGTCGTTATGTCACGTTTAAGCCCCACTGCTGAGAAACCATTGGATAATTTTTGTTTCCATCTGGGGAAATTTGGTGAAATGGTTCCCCACAATTTATCTGACCACAGATAGGATGGAGAATTTCAAGGTGCCATTTTGCACCCAGCTCTAATTTATAGTTTCATGCAGAATTCTGTGTTCAAATGAGTTCTGCCCCAGGATCCTACAGCCATGGTAGTTTGAGGGGAAAATATACTGGATTCCTACCAATCAGCTCTTTGAGAGAGGAATCAAAGTGTTGAATTCAGTTCCCTTGCTCTCTTCCCAACCAAAAAATTGATTAGCAAGTTTCAATCTTTTTTCTTTGATCAACACTATGCCTTTAAACCCATAAAAAATATGTATATAAAAAATACAGACACTGATCAATCATAAAGCTAGACAATAGTGATTCTATGAAAATTATTTTGTTTTTCTTATATATTCTGGGGAAAGATAAGAATAAATACAAACTTTAGAACAGATTCCTTAATTTTCTTGACTTTGCTTTCATCAAGAAACTGGGAATAAGAAACCGGGAATGGGGAGTTCAGGATCTGAGATTTGACTTCCCTTTTTACCTTTTAGTAGATCTTATTGAAGAAGATCACTAAGGCACAGCTGAGGAACAAGTCATTTGCTTGTTGATGATGAATCTCTGGCTTGCATGCTGTTCAGGAAAAAAGGAGGGAGCAAAAGCATTTGTTTGCTGCTGACATCCATTATTTTGTGTCCTTGATAGATCAGTAGTGGTGCCATGGACTGAAAATGCCAATATGAATCACAATCCTAGCTGGATACAGTGGACAAGCGTGCAAGAATGCAATACAGTGCTTAGGCAGCATCTCCTGAAGCTTTCAAGCCAAGTATTTGCATTTTGCTCCGTGGCTTTTGCCTTGATCAGAGATGCTCCTGAAACTGAATGACTTTACTCTCTGGCCAAATTAAAATCCACAAGTGCAATCCTGATATGAAATTTTTATTTCATTTCTATTGCTTAAATAGATCAACCTTCAAGCCCAGCAAAAAAAATATATTACCATAATTGAATTCTGTATGGAGGTTCTGATGCTAATGCAGGAAACATTGATAGACTGTAAGGTACAGCAGAAATGTCCAAACAGGGGAAGAGAGAGATGGTCGGGGGGGGGGGGATATTGTGAACTTAAGCAAATATATGGTTCACAACTTATATCCGCTTTATGATTCCTACTGGTGAAAGTCTTTTGACTAGGGATGGAAGGATTTGACATTTTTGGTTCTTTCAGTTTCCCATTATTCCCTCTTGAAATTCAGTTCTCCACCACCTTCTTTTTTGGCAGCAACTGGCATTTCTTTAAAAAAACAACAACACCTGTCTAATCTTTCCACAGAACTACAATTTACAGGGTCCCCTGGGAAGAGGGATTGATTGTAAAACCACCCTGGGAATTGTAGCTCTGGGGGGGGCGTCTCATAACTACTCTCAGCAGCCTTAAGAAGCTACAGTTCCCACAATTCTTTGAGGGAAGCCATGACTGTTTAAGGAGAAATCACAGTGCTTTAAATGTATAGCACACATGTAGCTGCAGTCACTAGTTCTTCTAAGCCAGGCATAGGCAAACTCGGCCCTCCTGATCTTTTGGGACTGTAACTCCCATCACCCCTAGCTAACAGGACCAGTGGTCAGGGATGATGGGAATTGTAGTCTCAAAACATCTGGAGGGCCGAGTTTGCCTATGACTGTTCTAAGCTGACTGACCCAATCCATGCCCCTTAACCCATACTCTAGATAGTATTTAGGCACTGGAAATGTTGCCTCAAGCATGCCAAAGAATAATATTGTGGGAAGCCCAAGAGTTATCCCTTTGGATGAATCTACAAGATTCACTTCATGCAATTTTAGATATAAAAGTACTTTACACGCTACATTGGTCCCCGAAATAGAATTCTCCTAAAACACAGCTTTAAGAGTCCAGCGGTTGTAGTGTCTTGAATTATGCTAACCACCACTCATCTAAATTATTATATTAACTGGAAAAGGAGGTGCAGGGGGAGGGAGCACATACACAATTTAGCAGAGGATAAAAGGCAACAAATCTAAGAGAAGAAATTGGTGTTTTGCTGAGAAAAGAATCTAGAAGTTTAGTAGCAATAAATACTTGGGTGGAATTAAAGACTTTAAAGAAAACACTGGTGGGATTTCAGAAGCAATTTATCTTTTCAAAATGATGATACCCAGAGACAATCTTTTTAAAGAAGCATGTTCTTTCCCCCAGAGGTATTTACCTAGGGGGCTGAATTAAAATATTCTATATCATATTTGTACAATGGGCCTTTTGATTTGAACGGCAGAAATAGCTATAGGCCAAGATTCAGAACCCAGATATTCTCCAGCATGTCCAATGAGTTTTTATATTGGTTGGCCAGGGCTGGTTTAACCATTAAACAAAATAAGCACATGCTTAGGGCATCAGAATAAATTTGGCACCACAGAAATTTTCCTTTGCTAGATTTACCATGGACCATATGGTGCAGCTGAACATGGTCCTACAAAAAAGGCTCCCACAATAAATGAAAAAAATGCATACATACACATACACTAACATGTATATAATACACACACCTAACATAGTAATAATAGAGATTAGTATATACATTAATCTAGGGTCCAGTACCGAGGGCCTTCTGGGGGTTCCCTCACTGCAAGAAGCGAAGTTACAGGGAACCAGGCAGAGGGCCATCTCAGTAGTGGCACCCGCCCTGTTGAACACCCTCCCACCAGATGTCAAAGAAAAAAACAACTACCAGACTTTTAGGAGACATCTGAAGGCAGCCCTGTTTAGGGAAGCTTTTAATATCTGAAGGACTATTGTATTTTAATATTTTGTTGGAAGCCACCCAGAGTGGCTGGGGAAACCCACCGAGATGGGCGGGGTATAAATAAATTTAAGTGCTTGGGGCCTCTAAAGATTTTAATCCAGTCCTGGGGTTGGCATTGATGGAAGCATTTTGAAGCCCACTTCAGAATGCCTGCATGGACCCTTCATCGATGAGAGTCAGAATAGTTTCTGTAGGTGGAGCAGCTCTATGTATGCACAAGATCAGGTATATACACCTGGTCCTGACAGAAATGCAAGGAAGATTGTCCTCTTCAATCCTTGCAGCAGGGAAACAAAAATTTTAAAGCAGCCACTCATCTCCTCTCTGATCTATGCTCATGAATCCTGTAACCAATCCAGTCAAAGGGCCATAATTTTTGAGACATAGCTGATCACTTCCTTTGAGAAAAGCTGAGAATTATGGCTACATGTGGAATTACCTTTGCAGCTAGTGGTGGAACATTCAAGGAAGTAAATAAACAGAATGATATAAAGTCATACATTTCCATCTCTATTCCTTTTTTAGCAGAGGGGGGAAATGTCTGCCTTATATACTCAAAGTCTTTTTTCCTTGGCTATAAAAAGACTGGTAAGGAAACTGTTTTTTGATCACTATAAAGCTTGGTGGCTGATATCTCAGCTGAAATGGAAGTTATATGTATCATACAGCTGCAATAAGAATAGCTGATACATGCATAAACCTCCTCTAAAGCCAACGTAAGCCTTCAAAATGGGCTGTGCATCTCAGCAAGCAGTGGGCAATGCTGTCCTTTGTCTTATGCAACATCTCTCTCTCTCTCTGTGTATTGGTTTCTTATTGTATTGATTAAATTGCAGTGATAAAATATAAATTCACTATACTCAGCAAAGACAGCTTTATTGCCCTATTGTGCTGATTATTACAGAAAGTATAAATTGGGTCGTAATTCTAAAGAGTCATCAAGAATCCATAGGCAACCCAATGTTATTCCTTCAAAATAGTGTTTATGAGTTCTTCAAGAGAAGATCAATATATTAGCATCTGCATGCGTATAGAGGTCTTTGCTATATCTGCTCTTCACTCACTGGGTGCTTATTACTACTCCCAACATCACTATCAAGGAAATATATATTTCTTGCTTTCTCACAAGATCAATCAAGTATTGCTCAGGACCTGTCCGGTGGGAGAATGGAATATTCCGATAATGCGCTTTCCTGAGATATTAAATTAGAAATGAATTTGTAATGTTTAAATTGTTAATCTAAGATTTGTTAAATTTGTAAATTTGTTTACATTTTTTGGAAACTCAATAAAAACTATGTGGTTTCCTTTCTTGAAGATAGCTACAAGTTGGTATTACCAGAGAAGAAACTGAGGGGGTATCCATCTAATTTCTCCCCTCTCATACCCCCCAAAAAAACTATATTGGGGTTCCCTTAACCTCTTAGCAGATTTGGGGAGCGGAAAGGGCAGGCTGGTTGAGGTACACCCCTTCTTGTTCAGGAGTTACTTTGAAAAGCATTTTATTCTCTATGGGTTGTATTCAACTAAATTTACTCAAACTTGCCCCATTAAAAGGAATGACCATGACTAACCTAGGTTTCTTGATTTCACTTGGTCTACCTTGTGTAAACATTAGCTCAATATAAACATAGGAGTGGGGTAGGAATTATTATTTTTTTCTATACAGCCTATTTCTCTCCACCTGCCTCCAATGAAATTAGGCTGAGGCCTGCATTGAAGCCACAGGTTCCCTACCCCAGCTTTATGGGCAGGTGTGTCCACAGTCTGCTTTGAAGCTTGTGAAATGCAATCAAAACAGTCAATCAGCCCAAGCAGTGAAGTACACAACATCTCGATGAAGCGAAATGTTGGAAGTTTCAGGGCAAGCAAAAAGAAGTACCTCTTCAGCAGCTCATAGTTAAACTACAAAATTCTCTAATACAAGATCTAGTAACGGGCGCCAACTTGGATGGCTTTAAAAAGGGATTAGGCAAATTCACGAAGGAGGGCTTTTAGCCACGATGATGATGTGTTCTGTCTCCAGGATTGGAGGCCGCTATACATCAGTTACTGGAGAGCCTGAGTGGGGTGAGTGCTGCTGCATTCACTTATGGGCTTCCCTTTGACATCTACCAGACTTTTAGAAGACATCTGAAGGCAGCCCTGTTTAGGGAAGCTTTTAATGTTTACTAAGGTAAAGGTAAAGGTACCCCTGCCCATATGGGCCAGTCGTGTCCGACTCTAGGGTTGCGTGCTCATCTCACTGTAGAGGCCGTGAGCCGGCGCCGTCCGAAGACACTTCCGGGTCACGTCGCCAGCGTGACAAAGCTGCAGCTGGCGAGCCAGCACCAGCGCAGCACATGGAAACGCCGTTTACCTTCCCGCTATAAAGTGGTACCTATTTATCTACTTGCACTTAAGAGTGCTTTCGAACTGCTAGGTGGGCAGGAGCTGGGACCAAACGATAGGAGCTTGCCCCACCGCGGGGATTCGAACCGCCGACCATACGATCGGCAAGTCCTAGGCACTGAGGTTTTACCCACAGCGCCGCCCGCGTCCCGGTGTTTACTAGATTATTGTAAACACAGTGGGTGGCGCTGTGGGTTAAACCACATAGCCTAGGGCTTGCCGATCAGAAGGTCAGTGGTTCGAATCCCTGACGGGGTGAGCTCCCATTGCTCGATCCCTGCTCCTGCCAACCTAGCAGTTCGAAAGCACGTCAAAGTGTAAGTAGATAAATAGGTACCGCTCCGGCGGGAAGGTAAACGGCATTTCCGTGCGCTGCTCTGGTTCACCAGAAGCGGCTTAGTCATGCTGGCCACATTACCCGGAAGCTGTATGCCGGCTCCCTCGGCTAATAAAGCGAGATGAGCGCCGCAACCCCAGAGTCGGTCACGACTGGACCTAATGGTCAGGGGTCCCTTTACCTTACCTTTAGATTATTGTATTTTAACATTCTCTTGAAAGCCACCCAGAGTGGCTGGGGAAAACCAGCCAGATGGGTGGGGAAACCCAGCCAGATGGGCATGGTATAAATAATATTATATTATTATTATTATTATTATTATTATTATTATTATTATTTGATTGGCTGCTGTGAGAGTGATGGCAGAGTGCCAGAGAAATGTTGAATTGAAAGAATACAATCATCATCCACAGTTGCCTCACAAAGATAGGACAAGCTCAACACCTCACACAGGTTTCAGCACAGCATCTGTGAGAGCAGGATGCTCGACTAGAGCAGGATTCTTTTCTGTTCTGATTGACAGGGAACAATCTTAGTTGTGTCTCTTGGCCAACTAAGGCTCATGGTGGGAAGAGCAGGAGGGATGCTCCTTCATGAGAGGTCTGGAGGGCAGCAACTCGAGAAGAGGCCTTTTCTGCTGTGGCTCCCCACTTGTGGAATGCTCTCCCCAGGGAGGCTTGCCTGGTTCCTTTCTGGTATATATTTAAGACTCAGGTGAAAACATTGCTGTCCTCCTTGGCCTCTGGCTAATTAAAAAATACATGGACTTTTAAACTGTGTGTAGAAGGGGGTATATTATTATTATTATTATTATTATTACTAAATTATGTATTTTTATATTGCAAACTGCCCTGTGAGCTTTGGAAGAAGGGTGATGTAGAAATTTAATAAATAATAATAAATAATTCCTCTGACAGCTAAGCCCCTCCCCAGAGAAGCTCATCTCACACTTTGACAATGAATGGCATAAACAGATTTTTAACAGATAGTTCTTGGCGACATTAACTTTCTGAATTCCACAACTCTACAGTAACTTTTATTGTATTTTTATTATAATTTATTTTCTCCCATTTCAAATCACTGGTATATATAATATTATTTTATGCACATTTTAAACTGTGTTTTTTTCCACAGTTCATAGATCTTATGAAAAAATATTACCATTCTCTATCAACCTCCTGCCATTAAATCATTATGAAATGCCTTTTGTTATTCAGGACTCAGTTGTCTCAGCTAGCGGAGTCTTGTGGCTGGAGGCAGCAGAGATGCTGGATTTTAGAGAGCAACTTATGCAGTACACAGTCTTGCAAGAATCAAGGGACTGAATCAAATTATTTTCCTTATAGGCTGGGAAGAAAGAAACCAAGGGGGAGATAGCTTTAGTGTTGTTATTCTTTTTAATAGTTGGGAACTGCACAGAATTGATCCAGTGGGGATACTTCTTAATTGCCCCATGGATTTCAACAAGTACAGCAACAGAGTGAGAGATTTCAGAACTACAGTCTTCCGGATGGGTAGGCGACAGGAAGCAGACAGGAACTGAAGGCCGATGGAACAGGAAAGGAGGGGGTTTTTTTGCATATTATTCAGCAGGGCTGAGACCCCGGTTTTGCCAATGAACTGACAAGCTGACCAGCCACACAAACGCTGGTTGAAGGTTGAGTTCCTTCTCTCTGCTGTCTGTGGAAGATTTGCAAAGGACCCTGCAGCAATGTACCTGTGATGGAATCAGTGCATCATCCTCTCATATCAGGAAAACACCTGTGGGTAATTAAGGATGTAAAAAGAGTTCTGCTGGAGCAGATCAAATACAGTATAGGGTTATCATACGTCTGGAATTTCCCAGGCAATACTGCAGTCGGAAGCAGTGTCTGGGCGGAAATTGGCACAATATTTGGGAAAATTCGGATGTAAGACAACTCATGTTGGCAGTGTCATATTTGCCAATTTTCCTTAAAAAATGCTGGACAATGTCAACTCCCCCCCCCAATAAAAAGCTCAACAACTATTGTGTCCAGGTTTTCACTTTTTGAAATATGGCAGCCCTAGGACAGCATCCTATTCTCACAGCGGCCAACCAGATGGGAAGCCCACAAGCAGGACTGCAGAGTTACAGTGCTCTCCCCACTTGCAATTCCCAGAAAATGGTAATCAGAAGAATACTGTCACCAACAGTGGAGGTAGAGCATAACCATTGTAAGTAGTAGTCATTGACAGGCTTAACCGCTAGTCCTCTTTTAAAGCCTAGGCTGCATCAACAGAAGTATAGTGTTCCAATCAAGTGAAGCAATAATACCATTCTATTCTGCTTCAGTCAGACCACACCTGGAGTACTGTGTCCAGTTCTGGGCACCAAAATTTCAGAAGGATATTGACAAGCTACAGAGGAGGGCATCCAAGATGATCAAGGGTCTGGAAATCACATGTTATGGGGAAGAGTTAGCCTGGTAAATCAGAGACTGAGAGGAGATATGACAGCCATCTTCAAATATACCATATTTTTCCGTGTATAGGCCAATATTTTTTCCTTAGAAAGAATAGGCAAAAATTGTGGGTCGTCTTATACATGGATAGAAGAGGGGTGATGGGCGATTGGTGGTAGTAGCTAGCAGGAGATTGGCAGCAATGGCAGGCAGGCTGCAGAGGTTTTGGTGGCTGTGACCCCCCCCCAAAAAAAGCTCAACAACTCAACAACTCTGGGCAATCTCCCCCCACCCCAATTTTTTTTGTTGCGTCCAAAAAAATAGGGGTCATCTTATACATAGGGGCATGTTATACACAGAAAAATATGGTATGTCATGGAATGGCTGGATGCAAAGGAATGGTGGGAGGCACCAGCTGGGAACCCTCGAGGGAAGAAGGCTCAGAGCTCCAGGACTGGTGGTGGGCTGACAGCGAGGAATCAGTGGAGGAGGAAATGTCAGAAGCTAAAGAGGTAACGGGGTTTAGTGAGCAGAAAGAGGCTGAGGCAGGCAGCAGTCCAGAACCAGAACTGATTAGAAGTGAAAGCAGGAGAGGAGAGAGTCCAAGAGGCAGAGCTGAGGCTGGTGATGAAGCCAGGCTATCTCCCCCTCCTGGTGCAAAAAGCTCCCTCCTTGTTTGTAAGCAGAGGTTGGGTGGTCATCTGTCATGGATGCTCTAGTGGAGATTCCTGCACTGCAGGGAGTTGGACTAAATTACCCTTGGAGTCCCTTCCAACTCTACAATTCTATGATTCTGGGAGCGTATTCTATTGTTCAACTAGAACAATAATGTTTTGTGAACTTCCCCCAGCTGGGAGAGTTGGAAGCAGCAGTGGCAGCAAGCAAGAGAGTGAGCAAGTAGCCAGGGGATGAGAAGACCAAAGGGCTGTTCTGCTCATGTGGCAATTCTGTTGTGAAGGCAAGTTCAGAGTGCAGTACTCTGAATATGCAATGAGCAGCCTGCTTGGTTTTTGTTTGTTTTGGTTTTGCATTATGTTAGTCCTCAGCCTAGGGGAATGCTGTGCTCTGCTGACAAAGAATAATGTTCCCTAACTGAATCGCCAAAGAAGTACAGTGTTCCTATGAATGTCGAAACACAGAGACTGCCTGCACCTGGGTGCCAGCCAAGTACACCCATGTGCTGGCTCCTGACTGTGGCATTCACCTGCTTCTACAGATGCTCAAAGATTTTGTTTGGGAAATATTTATTTGCATGCACAGACTTCAACCACACTTCACAGACTGATATGTAGATTAGAAAGCAGCTATCCTATCATTTTAGAATTTCTTCAAATTTTGTCATACAGTCCTGAGCAAAAAAAAGGGGGGGGTACCAGGATGTATATAAAATACTGGTACATACATTGGAATGTAACATGTACAAAAAAGTGTAGTTCAGGGTAAAACACACATTTAAGTGTGCATTTTGTGGAGTAATACCTACAAAAATAATGTGAAATTTCATTTTAAATAAATAAATCCCAGATCCATGCAGAAGCAGGACAGTAAGGCATAAATGAATAAAATAGGGTATGCTGGGGGACTGGAACAGGTTACCCAGTTTAGGATGTCTTCTACTTAATTTTGTCTGTTGGGGCTGTTTTTGAATGTATTAATGACGTGGGAAGATTCCACTGAGCTAGAGCTTCTGCCCTCAAAGTTTTTGAAAGGTGTGGACTCATACTTCCCCTCAGGCCGGATGCCTATGGAAGTTGAGTCCATAACCTCATGGACCTATTCCTGAAATCCTGTACATTCTTTTCCTGGGAGTAAGTCCCACTGGACTCAGTGGAGCTTGTAATATATGAGATATGGTAATTGTAAAGTAAGTGCAGTTGCAGTTAATGTCAGTAGCTGGCACTAGTGATAGCAGAGCTATATAAAATGTACCAAAGTAAAGTGTTCTTTGTTATTCAGCAATGCCCATGTTTGTCTGCTCCTTCTTACATATGCAACAACCACAACAGAATGATACAGGGCTTACTTCTGAAGTCTTATCCACACTTCCTTTTGTCCTACAGCTTCCCCCTGGGGAAAACCCTTCTTTAGCACTCAGTCAGGGCAAACAGCAGTTCTGGTTTTCTCCAGATTGACATTCGCTCCATTTAAGCACTAAAGGGCAGGTTTTCCCTGGGAAAGGATCAGGGCAAGGGGAAAACCACTTGGCCTGGTGCCTAGAAAGCACAAGTCAAGCAGAAAACCACTCAGACAAATGCCTTCTTGGCAAAGGGCAAGCAGAAGTGTGAACAAGCCCTGAGTAAGCACTGTTGTATTTTGTTAATGATAAATGAGCCCCAGAATATGTGACTTCATCTATTTTCCTTCTATTTTCTCCTTCTCATACTTTTGCACTTCCTGTGCCTTAGATGTACAGAGAGACATTCCTTAAATCCAGAGAAAGCATCGCAGAAATAGCAGGGTTAAAAGTTCAGGTCTTCTGGCAATCATAGTCAAATGGGTTTAAATACAAAATGTTCCTATAAAATGGTTTGATTGCTTAATAAAGGTGTTTCACAGCTATGGAGACATAGTCCCATCTGGTGGGAGCAGATGCATCACTGACTCCAGGATAGTTAAAGCGACTTCACATTCTGCTAAGTATTCTATGAATTTGGCAGAGAGGGCTTTTGTTCAAAAGTTCTGCAAGATCAACTGTATAATTTCAACACTTGATACTCAAAGCAGGTTGGAATTTCATGTATATCCTAGTGTGTGTCTGAATGTTTGACAAATTTGGGGTCCTAGAACAAAAAACATTCTGTGGGATTATGAGCTTCCAGGGTCCTAATGCCCACTCAGCCATGAAGCTCATTGGGTGATCTTGGGTCACTGCCTCTCAGCCTAACCTGCTTGCTGGGTTGTGGTGGGGAGAGGAGGGGGAGAGCCATGTACGTCACCTTGAGCTCCTTGGGGGAAAAGATGGGATATAATTGCAATAAATATATTAAAATAGTTGAAACGAAAGATAACCAACATGGTGCCCTCAAGACGTTGTTTGATTCCATCTCCCAGCAGCTCCAGTCAGTATGGTCAGCAGTTAGCAGGAATGATGGCAGCTGTAGTCCAGCAATATCTGGAGGCTGTAAAAGCTGGTCTATTAGGGCAATAGAGGCACTGCCCCACCAATCTGAGCCATGCCCCACCTGCCTGCCTTCTTACAGCCAGTTCAGGAGTCAGCACTGGCTATCTGCAGAGACATCACCTTGCCAACAAAGGTCCGTATAGTTAAAGCTATGGTTTTCCCAGTAGTGATGTATGGAAGTGAGAGCTGGACCATAAAGAAGGCTGGTCGCCGAAGAATTGATGCTTTTGAATTATGGTGCTGGAGGAGACTCTTGAGAGTCCCATGGACTGCAAGAAGATCAAACCTATCCATTCTGAAAGAAATCAGCCCTGAGTGCTCACTGGAAGGACAGATCGTGAAGCTGAGGCTCCAGCACTTTGGCCACCTCATGAGAAGAGAAGACTCCCTGGAAAAGACCCTGATGTTGGGAAAGATGGAGGGCACAAGGAGAAGGGGACGACAGAGGACAAGATGGTTGGACAGTGTTCTCGAAGCTACCAGCATGAGTTTGACCAAACTGCGGGAGGCAGTGGAAGACAGGAGTGCCTGGCGTGCTCTGGTCTATGGGGTCATGAAGAGTCAGACACGACTAAACGACTAAACAACAACAATCTGCTTTGTCTCCCTTGTGAAACTCGGCAGGGAGGAGTATATCAGCAAAGACAGAATTAGTTGGCTCTGACCATATCATTGGCCTCCCTCCCTTCCACTCCAGCAGTCCCAATGAGCACCAGCTGCCACTTTGGCTAACCTTAGGTTTTAGCTGTGACACATAAAACATTTTCCTTAAACCTGGATCCAGTGTTGGAAATGACACATCAGAAGTCCCCTTTTCTAGTTCCAATATGATAGGCTAGGGTTGTGTATAGAGCAGTATGTAAAGTTTAAATATAAATAGATACACTTTTAATATTCAGTACAATCAATTGGATTCAGACCAAGTTAATTGTGCACTGAAATTAGCAGGACCAGTTAGGACTAATTTGCCCCACTGACATAGAATCATAGAATCATAGAGTTGGAAGAGACCACAAGGGCCATCGAGTCCAACCCCCTGCCAAGCAGGAAACACCATCAGAGCACTCCTGACATATGGTTGTCAAGCCTCTGCTTAAAGACCTCCAAAGAAGGAGACTCCACCACACTCCTTGGCAGCAAATTCCACTGTCAAACAGCTCTTACTGTCAGGAAGTTCTTCCTAATGTTTAGGTGGAATCTTCTTTCTTGTAGTTTGGATCCATTGCTCCGTGTGCGCTTCTCTGGAGCAGCAGAAAACAACCTTTCTCCCTCCTCTATGTGACATCCTTTTATATATTTGAACATGGCTATCATATCACCCCTTAACCTCCTCTTCTCCAGGCTAAACATGCCCAGCTCCCTTAGCCGTTCCTCATAAGGCATCGTTTCCAGGCCTTTGACCATTTTGGTTGCCCTCCTCTGGACACGTTCCAGTTTGTCAGTGTCCTTCTTGAACTGTGGTGCCCAGAACTGGACACAGTACTCCAGGTGAGGACTGACCAGAGCAGAATACAGTGGTACTATTACTTCCCTTGATCTAGATGCTATACTCCTATTGATGCAGCCCAGAATTGCATTGGCTTTTTTAGCTGCCGCGTCACACTGTTGGCTCATGTCAAGTTTGTGGTCAACCAAGACTCCTAGATCCTTTTCACATGTACTGCTCTCAAGCCAGGTGTCACCCATCTTGTATTTGTGCCTCTCATTTTTTTTGCCCAAGTGCAATACTTTACATTTCACCCTGTTAAAATTCATCTTGTTTGTTTTGGCCCAGTTCTCTAATCTGTCAAGGTCGTTTTGAAGTGTGATCCTGTCCTCTGGGGGGTTAGCCACCCCTCCCAGTTTGGTGTCATCTGCAAATTTGATCAGGATGCCCTTGAGTCCATCATCCAAGTCGTTGATAAAGATGTTGAATAAGACCGGGCCCAAGACAGAACCCTGTGGCACCCCACTAGTCACTCTTCTCCAGGATGAAGAGGAACCATTGATGAGCACCCTTTGGGTTCGGTCAGTCAGCCAGTTACAAATCCACTGAGTGGTAGCATAGTCAAGACCGCATTTTACCAGCTTCTTTACAAGAATATCATGGGGCACCTTGTCAAATGCCTTGCTGAAATCAAGGTAGGCTACATCCACTGCGTTCCCTTCATCTACCAGGGTTGTAATTCTGTCAAAAAACGAGATCAGGTTAGTCTGACATGACTTATTTTTCAGAAATCCATGCTGACTATTGGTGATCACAGCATTCCTTTCTAGGTGCTCACAGACTGTTTGCTTAATGCTCTGCTCCAGAATCTTCCCTGGTATTGATGTCAGACTGATATTCCAGTTACACTGACAGATATTCCAGTTCAATTAATTTCGGGTGCAATCCAGGCCTCTGGTGATCAGCAGCACAACTTAATGGAGCAGCAAAACCATGATCATATTTGGAGCCCTCCTACTTGTTTTGGTTGTGAGTGGAGAGTTGTTGGCACCCATCAGCATGTGACAGTAGCCACACCCTGGGAAATGGCTTCAACTGGCTGGCTAAATCAGGTGAGTAGAGAGTATGGGGCAGGAAAATTCAGTATTTTTGCTGTCTCACCTGGCACAGCTGAGAGAGATACGAAAACATTAGAACATAAGAAGAGCCTGTTTGGTCCATCTAGCCCACTATCCCATTCTCACAGCAGCCAACTAGATGCAAAACCCAAGACCAAGAGCACTCTCTAGCAATTGTTTCCAGAAACTGGTACAGGGGTACCTCGGGTTACAGACGATTCAGGTTACAGACGCTTCAGGTTACAGACTCCACTAACCCAGAAATAGTACCTTGGGTTAAGAACTTTGCTTCAGGATGAGAACATAAATCGTGTGGTGGTGGCGTGGCGGTGGCAGGAGGCCCCATTAGCTATAGTGGTACCTCAGGTTAAGAACAGTTTCAGGTTAAGAACGGACCTCCAGAATGAATTAAGTTCTTAACCAGAGGTACCACTGTATTCAGAAGTACAGTGCCTCCGACAGTTGAGGTAGGAAATAGCCCAATGGCTTAGTAGCCCAGTAGCTTCCAGCATGACAGACCAGGGGGTTGGATTTTTTTGTTAATCTGGATCCAAGCCAGTGTTTGTGGAAAGAATCTGAATTCATAAAGGAATTAATAAGACAACTTGTTTGGGTGAGTTTTGAGGTTTGAGCATACGCAAGTGCATGGAGCCAGTAAATCCCAATTGCATTTTATGCTCTTCCAAAACCACAGTGTTTCGGCCATAAAGCTCGCAGGAGTGCTGTGCGAGCAGATAACAAGTGGTTTCGCTGTTGCTGCTACGTTCCCACATTTTTAAAATGAGAGTTTTAAACTTCCATGGCATCTCACCAATCAAATTAGCACAAGAATGGGAAGAGTAATGGGAACAGAAAAGCTTTCAAAAGAAATAATGAGAACAGATAGAGAAGCTAAATACAGCTCCCTTGCCTTTGCACTCTCCTGTTTTAAGCTAGTCCCTGGTTTGCATCCAAGCCAGGGGCTAATAGCCCAGCTATGATAAACAGGCAACATGTTGAGATTGCTATTTGAAGTGCTATTAGACTATGAGAAGACAAAAGCCAGGGGGTGGGAGGAAATTATCCACAAATTGGAGGGTGAGAGATGGGCTGCTTTTCCATTTTCCAAAGGAGCATCTCTCTCTCTCTCTCTCTCTCTCTCTCTCTCTCTCTCTCTCTCAGTGTGTGTGTGTGTGTGTGTTATTCATAAGCTATGTTCTCTTTATATAATTGCACCCCATTCATTTCAGGACAAAGGAAACACAATGCAAATGTTGGGGAGGTGCAGTTATCATTTGCAGACTGGATGCAACAACAGCAAATAACAATTATTTTCATTGAGTTAATTTTCATTCTGGGTGGGACGAAGAAGAGAGCAACGACAATTTCCACTCCTGTTTCTGTTTTTGCTGGATTTCTCTGACATCCCTACCGGTAATGAAGCTACAGCTGGCGCAGAAAACCCCCCACAAAGATTCTTATCTTAAAATGCCAAACTATATTCAATGGGGGGGGGGTGGAACTGATCAGAAAAGTTGTCTTAATCTTAAATTGGCTTTTCCACGATTGATTATAGTTTGGCATTTTTAGATAAATGTTTTAAACTGAATTAATTGTGTTATTGTGTTCTGATTGTTCTGATTGCTCTTATTGTTTTTACTTTGATTTCATTATAATGCTTAATTGCAAGTTATTCCAAGAGTCTTTTGGGGGGAGGGCTGAAGCAAGGAAGAAAATTCTAAATAATAAGTAAACAAACAAATTAAAAAGAGAGATGTCTGCAAAGCAGTCAAGTTTAAGAATAGTGACAAACTCCCAGTAAATTGTTTTGCTTTGATGGCAACATTGAAACACACCACAGCAGCCTCCTCCAAATACCTGCTCTCCAGATGTTTTGGACTACAATGCCCATGAACTCCAGACAGCATAGCTATGCTGCCTGAGGCTGATGGGAATTGGAGCCCAAAACATCTGAAAGGCATCAGTTTGGGAAGGCTGAACTCAGTAATGGTGCGTGTGCTGGCATGGAGCTGCCCTCCTGACACCAGCATCCCTGCTGCTTACGTAGAAGGGGGTTGGGGCAGGATGTCGGTGGTGTTGGGGCAATATGGTTACAGTGGGAGGACCTGGAATACTGTGCATAGTTCTGGTAGCCTTACCTCAGAAAGGATCTTGTAGATTTGGCAAAGGTTCAAAATAGGACCACCAAAATGATCATGTAGGTGGAACAACTCCCAGATGAGGAAAGGTTACAACGTTTGGGGTTTTTTAGTTCAGAGAAAAAGCAAGTGAAGGGTGATATGACAGAATTGTACATCCTTAGGCATGGTGTGGAGAAAATAGAAAGAGAAAGGTTTATCTTCTCTCAGAATAATCTAGAACCCAGGCCCATCCAAAGAAGTTGAGTCTTGGGAGATTCAGGACAGACCAAATAAATTACTTGTTAACACCGTGCATAGTTTATCTTCCACAAGAGGCAACAACATCTATGAGAGCCAGTGCGGTGTAGTGGTTAAGAGTGGTAGATTCGTAATCTGGGGAACTGGGTTCGCGTCTCTGCTCCTCCACATGCAGCTGCTGGGTGACCTTGGGCTAGTCACACTTCTCTGAAGTCTCTCAGCCCCACTCACCTCACAGAGTGTTTGTTGTGGGAGAGGAAGGGAAAGGAGAAAGTTAGCCGCTTTGAGACTCCTTTGGGTAGTGATAAAGTGGGATATCAAATCCAAACTCTTCTTCTTCTTCTACCAACCGGGATGGAGCTTCAAAGAGAATTAGATAAAAACATGTAGGGCATGGCTGTTGTTGGCTACCAACCCCCATGGCTATGTTCTTTGTCCACTTTTGAAGGCTATATGCTTCTGAATACTAGTGGCAAGAAACCACATGAGGGGAGAGTGAAGTTGCACTCAGTTCTTGTTTGTGGGTTTCCCATTCGAATCTGGTTGGCCACTGTGAGAACAAAATGGTGGCCTAGATGAGCCACTGGCCTGACCCAACAGGCTCCTTTCATGTTCTAATGTCCTCCACTTCCAAGCTGGTACACCTACTGGTATACCTGGACATCCCTGGCCTTGCTCTGCCCTGCCCTGTCCCACATCAGAGAAGCTGAAGGAGACATTGCTGAGGGTTGATGAAAGAAGGAGATACGGATTTCCTTTGGAAGATGACTTTGGCTCTTCACGTACTAGACGATGCCAATGACCTTCCCGATCAAAATACACAATGATATTCCCTCTTTCTTTTGTCCTTTGTTTTCCAGCTTTTTTTGGGGGGTGCTTTGTACCTGTCCATAACAAGGAAACATAGATAAGCAAGCCAAGGACAGAGGAACACTTCTGTGTGCAATCACTGATAATAGCAATAATAAATATTTTATTCCCCTCATTTCTGATGTAGTTGTGAAGTTTAAAAAGTGGTTAGATGAGACTAAGAGATTCTGAAGGACACAGGACAACAAAGTTTCAAAGCAACCTACAAAAAAAAAAAACCCCTCATGAAAATGAGCAATAATGGAAAGAGCCAGGAGAAGCATTTCTGCAAATATAATACTAGATTTTTGCACTCTCATAGAGTCTTATCAATTTTTCTGTAAATGCAAAATGGCAACACTTAATAAAACTCCTTAATTAAAGTCTCACAGCACATTAGGCAAGGAAGTATAGAGGAGAGACATGTAAGGACAACTCATGAGAAGTTAGCGGAGAACTACACGATTGGCAAAATTCTAGTTGACACAGCTCTTGCTGGAAAGTACCACTTCAAACTACAGTAGAGGATTTCATGCCTGAATGTTCCCTCATGCAAAATAAGTAATAAAATTTAAAAATCCCTGCACACATAAGTTCTCTATACTGTTATTTATTTATTAAACTTGTTAGTTGCCTGGTTACACAAAAAGATCTCCGAGCAACTTACAACATCTTTAAAAGCATAATGCATTACATAATACATACATTACCTGGTGATGTTGGTGAAGGGGCCAGATGGACCTCACTGAGGAGAGCAGTCCACAAATCAGGAGCCACAACCCAAAGGACCCTCTCTCCTGCTATCGTCCTCTGAGCTCTGGTCAAAGGAGTGGCCTAGAGAAGATCTAAGGATCTGGATAGGTTCATGTTGGGAGAGGCATTCCAGAACATGCATGTAAAGCTTGCTTGCTTATATTTTTTTTTTTTAAAGAAGGTTAATATTAAAATGTGTGATCGACCTCTTGCAGCTTGCAGTGCTATGACACAGGAAGCACAGGCGCACATAACTCTAGGGGGAAAATGTTTAAAATTAGTTAGAAATATAAAGGAAATACAATTAAGGGTTGCCATATATCCTCTTTTTCCAGGACACACCCTCTTTCTCATGGGTATGTAAAATGAGAGTCGTCATAGAGATCCATAGCTAAAACTAGAGGTTGGCAAATGTGTCCTCTTTTTTGCTCTTCAGAATATGGCAGCCCTAAAATACAAACAAGAGACAGTACTGGTTCTTTCATAGAATGCATATCTGGCACTGTTGCTTGTGCAGTTAAAGGCAGACTAAATAACTGTTAGGAGCTCACAAAATGATATAAGAACGCCTGCTTATAATTATGCAGCTTCAGTTATTTTTACGAGCACAGAGCTGCAGAGCCCGACAAAGCAATGTGGAATATCCATCGCTTCGTTATCCATCCAGCTCAGTAATTGGTTTGACCATTTCACAAATAGCAATGCAGATGCAAAATGTAAATAAAACTCTGGCTACCTGATTAGTTGCAAAATCTAACAAGTGGGCACAGTTATATGGCAGAAGCAAATCTTTCCAGAGCTATTTGTGACAAATATCTAAATAATATTCTGAGCAAGTATCACGAATGATGTACAGGAAGAAATGTCTAATCAATGTGGAAAGTAGGAGTTAGAAAATCTCATGGGCTGCAGTCATGTCATAGAGTTTAGAACATGGCCTCCGATGTAGAATGAGGAAGGTCACAGAAAACCATAAAAACAGAATCAGGCCACGGTCCATCTAGGCCAGCATTTTGTTTCCAACAGAAGAAAGCCAGGTGTTTCTGGAAGTTAGCAAACAGGAGAGTGACTAGTGGGGTGCCACAGGGTTCTGTCTTGGGCCCGGTCTTATTCAACATCTTTATCAACGACTTGGATGATGGACTCAAGGGCATCCTGATCAAATTTGCAGATGACACCAAACTGGGAGGGGTGGCTAACACCCCAGAGGACAGGATCACACTTCAAAACGACCTTGACAGATTAGAGAACTGGGCCAAAACAAACAAGATGAATTTTAACAGGGAGAAATGTAAAGTATTGCGCTTGGGCAAAAAAAATGAGAGGCACAAATACAAGATGGGTGACACCTGGCTTGAGAGCAGTACATGTGAAAAGGATCTAGGAGTCTTGGTTGACCACAAACTTGACATGAGCCAACAGTGTGACGCGGCAGCTAAAAAAGCCAATGCACTTCTGGGCTGCATCAATAGGAGTATAGCATCTAGATCAAGGGAAGTAATAGTGCCACTGTATTCTGCTCTGGTCAGACCTCACCTGGAGTACTGTGTCCAGTTCTGGGGACCACAGTTCAAGAAGGACACTGACAAACTGGAACATGTCCAGAGGAGGGCAACCAAAATGGTCAAAGGCCTGGAAACGATGCCTTATGAGGAACGGCTAAGGGAGCTGGGCATGTTTAGCCTGGAGAAGAGGAGGTTAAGGGGTGATATGATAGTCATGTTCAAATATATAAAAGGATGTCACATAGAGGAGGGAGAAAGGTTGTTTTCTGCTGCTCCAGAGAAGCGCACACAGAGCAATGGATCCAAACTACAAGAAAGAAGATTCCACCTAAACATTAGGAAGAACTTCCTGACAGTAAGAGCTGTTTGACAGTGGAATTTGCTGCCAAGGAGTGTGGTGGAGTCTCCTTCTTTGGAGGTCTTTAAGCAGAGGCTTGACAACCATATGTCAGGAGTGCTCTGGTGGTGTTTCCTGCTTGGCAGGGGGTTGGACTCGATGGCCCTTGTGGTCTCTTCCAACTCTATGATTCTATGATTCTAGGACATGAAAGTGTTGCCCTTGCTTGAAGTGCAAAAGCAGGGATCATTCAGTTTGTAACGTAAGAGCTAATCAGTAAGTCAGCTAACCAAGAGAGCAGAGATGGTGGTGTTGCTTAGAAACCAGGCAAAGCAGCATGATGCTTGATGAGGTAGCACGTGACCTCATTGGCTGTGTAGTTCTGAGAGAGTTTTTTCTTTGTATGTTTAGTTGAATGTCTCCCTGCTGTTTACAAGACAAAATGTTCCTGTTTCTTTCTCCTCAATTTATACACTGTCTTTGCTCAGTTTTTCTCAGTAATGTGCTATCAGGATTTATTTTCTCTTTGGACTGCATCCACACTATTTAAGTGACTTTGCTAACAGTCCTCACCAACTGAATGGGCAGCTTTCCATTGACAGGAATCTCCTTTGCAATCAGGAACCCTGGGCCAATTATGATTATTTCATATTAAGGCGCTTTTTCAATTGTCATGAATAAATTTAGACAAAGGTGGGTTCATCCATACTTTTTTTATTTTTAAAAAATGTGCAATCAAATCTACAAAATTATTTGTAAGGTTTGAGAAGAAATGAAAAGGGGTGTGGGGGAGGGAATGATGGTGACAAAACTCATCTAACAGATATTGCAGAAAGTAGTACATGTTAACACATCTAGCACTTCTCACATTCTGTTATTTCAGCATTTTTTTGCTAATGGAAACTTCTGTGAGCGAGGTATTCTATTTGGTGTTGATCAGCCACTGGTTCAAAGGAGCAGAATTTACATGATAGAATTTCCCTAGCATTGTTGAACCCAAATGGTTCATTGCTACGCAATGTTTATAATCAAGCGGGGATTTAAGAGAGCCTCTGAGGAGAAGGGTATTCTAAATATGACATAATAGGCATCACTGAAACCTGGTGGGATAAGTCCCACGATTGGAATGTAATAATGGAGGGATACAATCTATTTCAGAGAAACAGACCAGACAAGAAAGGAGGAGGAGTGGCGTTATATGTCAGGGATGTGTATACCTGTGAAGAGATCCAAGATTTAGAACCTCAAAGCCAAAGTGAGAGCATTTGGGTCAAAATTAAGGGAGAGAAGAATAACAGTGACCTCATTGTGGGAGTTTACTATAGATCCCCAAGCCAAACGGAGGACATAGATGATGCCTTCCTGGAACAGATGGCCAAGCATGCAAAAGGAAGGGAGATAGTAGTAATGGGGGACTTCAATTACCCGGATATTTGTTGGATGTCAAACTCAGCCAAGAGCATAAGGTCAAACAGATTCCTCACTGGCCTTGCAGACAACTTCATTGTCCAGAAAGTGGGAGAAGCTACAAGAGGAACAGCCATTTTAGATCTGGTCCTAACCAATGTTGATGACCTGGTTAGTGGGGTAGAAGTGGAAGGATCATTAGGCGCGAGTGATCATGCTCTTCTGAAGTTTACTATACAGCGGAAAGGAGCAGCCAAGCATACTAGGACTCAATTTCTCGACTTTAAGAAAGCCGACTTCATAAAACTTAGGGAAGTGCTGGGTGAGATCCCATGGACAGTAATACTAAAAGGAAAGGGAGTTCATGATGGCTGGGAGTTTGTTAAGAGGGAGATAGTAAAAGCACAACTTCAGGCAATACCAATGAGACGGAAACATGGAAGGTGCCTAAAGAAGCCAGGGTGGCTATCTAAAGAACTTTTAACTGAGTTAAGATTAAAAAAGGATGTGTACAAAAAATGGAAAAGGGGGGAAACCACCAAAGAGGAATTCAAACAAATAGCCAGCACGTGTAGACACAAAGTCAGAAAAGCTAAAGCACAGAATGAACTCAGGCTTGCTAGAGAGGTTAAAAGCAACAAAAAAGGCTTTTATGGGTATGTTCGTAGCAAAAGGAAGAACAAAGAAACAGTGGGGTCACTCAGAGGAGAAGATGGTGAAATGCAAACAGGGGACACAGAAAGGGCTGAACTCCTCAATGCCTTCTTTGCCTCAGTCTTCTCCGATAAAGAAAACAATGCCCGACCTGAAGAATTTGGAGCAAATGATTCAGCAGAGGAAACACAGCCCAGAATAACTAAGGAGATAGTACAAGAATACTTGGCTAGTCTAGATGTATTCAAGTCTCCAGGGCCAGATGAACTGCATCCAAGAGTATTAAAAGAACTGGCAGATGTGATTTCAGAACCACTGGCAGTCATCTTTGAGAATTCCTGGAGAACAGGCGAAGTCCCGGCAGACTGGAGGAGGGCAAATGTTGTCCCTATTTTCAAAAAGGGGAAAAGAGAGGACCCAAATAATTACCGCCCAGTCAGTCTGACATCAATACCAGGGAAGATTCTGGAGCAGATCATTAAGCAAACAGTCTGTGAGCACCTGGAAAGGAATGCTGTGATCACCAATAGTCAGCATGGATTTCTGAAAAATAAGTCATGTCAGACTAACCTGATCTCGTTTTTTGACAGAATTACAAGCCTGGTAGATGAAGGGAACGCAGTGGATGTAGCCTACCTTGATTTCAGCAAGGCATTTGACAAGGTGCCCCATGATATTCTTGTAAAGAAGCTGGTAAAATGCGGTCTTGACTATGCTACCACTCAGTGGATTTGTAACTGGCTGACTGACCGAACCCAAAGGGTGCTCATCAATGGTTCCTCTTCATCCTGGAGAAGAGTGACTAGTGGGGTGCCACAGGGTTCTGTCTTGGGCCCGGTCTTATTCAACATCTTTATCAACGACTTGGATGATGGACTCAAGGGCATCCTGATCAAATTTGCAGATGACACCAAACTGGGAGGGGTGGCTAACACCCCAGAGGACAGGAACACACTTCAAAACGACCTTGACAGATTAGAGAACTGGGCCAAAACAAACAAGATGAATTTTAACAGGGAGAAATGTAAAGTATTGCACTTGGGCAAAAAAAATGAGAGGCACAAATACAAGATGAGTGACACCTGGCTTGAGAGCACTACATGTGAAAAGGATCTAGGAGTCTTGGTTGACCACAAACTTGACATGAGCCAACAGTGTGACGCGGCAGCTAAAAAAGCCAATGCAATTCTGGGCTGCATCAATAGGAGTATAGCATCTAGATCAAGGGAAGTAATAGTGCCACTGTATTCTGCTCTGGTCAGACCTCACCTGGAGTACTGTGTCCAGTTCTGGGCACCACAGTTCAAGAAGGACATTGACAAACTGGAACGTGTCCAGAGGAGGGCAACCAAAATGGTCAAAGGCCTGGAAACGATGCCTTATGAGGAACGGCTAAGGGAGCTGGGCATGTTTAGCCTGGAGAAGAGGAGGTTAAGGGGTGATATGATAGCCATGTTCAAATATATAAAAGGATGTCACATAGAGGAGGGAGAAAGGTTGTTTTCTGCTGCTCCAGAGAAGCGGACACGGAGCAATGGATCCAAACTACAAGAAAGAAGATTCCACCTAAACATTAGGAAGAACTTCCTGACAGTAAGAGCTGTTCGACAGTGGAATTTGCTGCCAAGGAGTGTGGTGGAGTCTCCTTCTTTGGAGGTCTTTAAGCAGAGGCTTGACAACCATATGTCAGGAGTGCTCTGATGGTGTTTCCTGCTTGGCAGGGGGTTGGACTCGATGGCCCTTGTGGTCTCTTCCAACTCTATGATTCTATGATTCTACTCAATATCCTAGCCCCACTTCATGAAGAGAACTAGGCAGTGAAATTTATGTTCTTCACCTGTTCTTGACTGTTTCCTATATTGCAAAAAATACAAATACAAATTCTTATCTTCATAATTTTTCACATTTGGATCACAGGGGCAGCTAATTCAACTAAATTACACACACACACACACACACACACACACACAATCCTGATCTTGATTAGTTTTCAGACCTGAAGTCATGCCCCAAAATGTTGAAACAGAGTTCTTTGGTTTGCAGAATAGCAAAATATGTTGTTCCTGTTCAGAAGTGAATGTTTAACTCCTGCATATACATATACTGTTGAGTCAAGTACACAGGGTGCCTTCACTTGACACCACTAAAAGTCAGAGAACCCTGTGTAGGTTGGCCACAGTTTTTAATTCTACCAGTTAATGAGCAGAACTGTGCTGCCACTAGCTAGAGTCATGGCCTCTCTCCACTCCCAGCTCTTTAGTCCAATGTTGCACCACTGCCAAGATCACTGTCGTGTGAACTCAAGGAGTAATTGTATTCACTCACACTGTGCCCCCAGTGATCCAGCCATTACTGGGAGAATGCAATTCAAATCTTGCCAGTGTGTTACATTTATCTAAAAATTCATTCCCAATGAAAAATGTGACCAGCCCTAACCACAAACCTCCGGGCAAATTAAGCAGTCTCATATTGCAAATATTAAACATCTTGTAAAGGACGCGGGTGGCGCTGTGGGTAAAAGCCTCAGCGCCTAGGGCTTGCCGATCGAAAGGTCGGCGGTTCGAATCCCTGCGGCGGGGTGCGCTCCCGTTGCTCGGTCCCAGTGCCTGCCAACCTAGCAGTTCGAAAGCACCCCCAGGTGCAAGTAGATAAATAGGGACCGCTTACTGGCGGGAAGGTAAACGGCGTTTCCGTGTGCTGCGCTGGCTCGCCAGATGCAGCTTTGTCACGCTGGCCACGTGACCCGGAAGTGTCTCCGGACAGCGCTGGCCCCTGGCCTCTTAAGTGAGATAGGCGCACAACCCCAGAGTCTGTCAAGACTGGCCCGTACGGGCATGGGTACCTTTACCTTTACCTTAAAGGCACCATAGGAACAAATGAGCTGGTCTTGAGCTTAAATGCAATCTGTGGACTTATCCTTTCTATTGTATGTTATCAATTAACCTCCAGAAAGGTTTCTCCCACTCTCATTCTGCTGTTGGAATCTGGAGAGAGAAAGACAAATTGTAAGGATTTTCTTCTTCTTTTTTTGGTACTTTTAATAACCAAAATGTTTCTGCACTTTGAATAATGAGGGTGACTTTTCTCTTTCAAATGCTAAATTATTTCAAGCTGAGCTGTTGGAAACCATTAATAATTCAAACAACTTCTCTTTGGGTAAGAATAGCATCTGCTGGATCGTGGGAAAGCACAGGGATAGCTGGACTTTCAGTGTTATTTTGCCCATTTTGCCCATTTCTGTTAAGTGAAAGGAAACACCACTAACTTAGGGGAAGACAGAGTTCTCATTTCCTGAACAAGTGGGAGGAAACGATGGAAAACAATGACACCTGAATGACTGGGTTGCCCCAGCTACTCTGGGCAGCTTCCAACTATATAATAAAACATTAAACATTTTTTAAAAAACGCTTCTCTATACAGGATTGCATTCCAATGGCTCAGGGGTCGGATAACTCAATACCCTCCAACATTTCTCCATTGAAAATAGGGACATCCTAAGGGGAATTGGGACATTCCAGGATCAAATCAGAAATTGCGACTGCTTCTCTAAATCTGGGATGTCCCTGGAAAACACTTGTAGAGTCTGTTGTGCAAGTTCTTAATCATAAGACTGACTAATTTGGAAGAGAGGGTGAGGGGGTTGTGCAAGCTGTGAGGGGGTGGGGTGAGCTCTGAGAGATGAGGGTTGGCAGGGGGTCATGGGAGTGGGAGGCAGGTGGGGTTGGTGAGCAGTGTGAGCCAGGGGCAGCAGCCCCTGAGATTTAAAATGTTTATCCTGCTGTTCAGGATACGGGCTATCACACACCAAGGCTATTTTCCCTGCAGCAAGTCTACTCCCCTCACCATTTGTGTGGGGACTGGATATTGCTTTACCAGTAATGGGAAAATCCAAGGTTTCTTTCTTTAATCATACAGAATGGCCAAAGAAAAATAATCTGTTTATAGTAACCTTTGAGAACTGAGGACCAATTTAAATGCTGCATGGTGTCTGCCAACAATTGTCTCCATATGAACTCACTGTGTAGCTCCTGTGATATATGAAAGTCACTCTCTGTGTGGTTTGGCCAAGTCGTGGGGAGACTCGTCTTCACACCACTGCTGCACGGTCCTGGTGGCATGGATGTTTTCCATGCAATTAATTCAAAGTGTACTGAAAACAGCTTTCAAAGTTCACACCTGCAATCCAGAATGGTTTTCAGTAGCTTCTACCTGGGGACTGATTTGAAACGGCTCTCTCAGGTGGCTTTGCTATGGTCTAATTAATCACTGAAACCCATTTAAGTGAATAAAGTTTTTTTTAAAAAAAAAAGCTGTGGAATGAAAAGTTAGTATGTAGAAACTAGCTCTTCCTGTGCTAAGCTTGGTGATGTGAGTAAATCCTGTGAGATGTGATTTGAAGAGCTAATTACAATAAATGCATCAAGTGAGAGGGAGAGAGCTGGCTGCCATCATATGCTCTTGTGCTGGATTTTTGCCTTTTTGGTTTCAATGTGATTACAGATCATGATAAATATTCATAATATTGTGAGTGGATCTAATGTATATTTATAATTATTAATTCAAATGGTGTCAGTGCGGCTAATTAGGGCTGGTTCCAGGCTCATTAATTCTCATAGGGTGGTGTATTTTTTTTCTCCCAAGCCAGTGTTTGACAGATTTAGGACTGGGTGAATCTGGCTGCTTAGTTGAGATATTTTGTAAAGAACTCTGCCCGTTGCATTGGAAGGATGAGACATTAGAAGAACTTCTTCCAGTTAAAAAAATATATCTTAAAACATGTCCCAGTTAAGGCAGCCCAGGGATGGTATAATATCTTAGATATGTCTGGTAGGATTGCTAAATAAATGGAAAATGCCACTTATTTTATGTGAGTTTTCTGTTTCAGAACATGGCATCTCCATAGACTCCATAGCCTTGTGACATACATCAAATCAGGGTGACCCTTCCAAGATCAACATTTGGGGAGGTGCTATGGCCCATCAGCTTCCATCTGAGCTCAGCCTCTTCCAAAGCCCCAGTTGCTCCACCACTGATTCTGCTTGTTGTGTCTTCAGCTGCTTTGGAGTCCCAGGAGCTCTTCTTCAAGTGACAAAATCCCACACTGACTGTGTTGCCAGGTGCAGGCAGTCCCTACTTATAATCTCAAGGAGTGAACCAGAGGGAAAACAGGGCCTGTAGTCTTCCATCTGGCCCGCCCTCCAAGCTCTGTCCCCCCTGCTTGCCCACAATTGGCTGCATCACAGGCAAGCTCCTGTGTCCTCCTACGGCCCCACAGGAACTGGATGGCTGCCTGCATTCAGCTGTGGCCAGGCCACAATTGCCACCCCCGGCCCAGAAATGTAAGCTGTCCTTACACTGGAAATCTCTCACAGTCCAGACCCCTTGGAGTTGTCTCCTTTCCCACTCAGCTGTGTTTCTGAGAGGAGTTCTTGGAATCACAATATTCAACACACATAAGAATCTCTCCCCTTTTTGCTGTAAAGTTATTTTTGTAGACACCTTTTACTGTGTGTGTTTTTTCCTTGCATCTTTCTGTTTTTATTGTTGTATATACTTCATCTCTGCTTTTATAATCCACACCGTTATACATCCCAAGTCCATCATATTTATGGTAGGCTTAAGAATAATACCCCCCCAAAAGAATATTGCTAGCTCTTCTTAACACTATGAAATACTGCCTAACATCACACTCTAAGATATGCTTACATATGAGTAAGCCACAAGGTGGGTTTTTTGTTGTTGTTGTTTAAACTGGCACATTCCTTACATCCAATATAACAAGTAAATTGGAAGATAATTCATTATTCATTTTAGTAACCAGCCATTACAGAGATCTGGTGCAATGGTACCTAAGTGGGCTGGCTTGGATGTCTCTGGTTCAGATATCAAAATCTGATTAATGAACCACTAGGTGGTCCTTAGATAAACCACTCTGTCTCAGCTTCAGCCACCCCTCCTCAAAATAGGAGTAATAATGCCTTATACAGTTCTTGGAAGGCTCACTGACTGAGATAGATAATGGATGTGAATTGCTTTGAACACTCTAAAGCACTACATACATATTAATATTATATGGGAATAGCCTACCATTATGATACGTTAACTAATTGCTTTTTAATCTTATGCAATCTCCTCCTCCCAAAACCCTACAGTTTTTTTGTCTGAGAGCTTGTTGGGTTAGTCTGTGGTAGTGCAGCAACATTTACAGGACAATTCTCTGGGGTTTACCTGCAGGAGTGGGGTAGACTTAGTCCCTTGATTGCACCCTTAGTTAGATTAACTAAATAAATACCTGAAGGAGCGTCTCTATCCCCATCGTTCAGCCCAGACACTAAGGTCCAGCTACAAGGGCTTTCTGGTGGTTCCCTCAATGTGAAAAGTGATTTAAACAAGAAACCAGGCAGGGTAATTTCTTAGTAGTGGTGCCCAACTTGTGGAACACCTTCCCATCAGATATCAAGGAGATAAATCACTATACAGTGGTACCTCAGGTTAAGTACTTAATTCATTCTGGAGGTCCATTCTTAACCTGAAACTGTTCTTAACCTGAAGCATCACTTTAGCTAATGGGGCCTCCTGCTTCTGCCGCACCGCTGGAGCACGATTTCTGTTCTCATCCTGAAGCAAAGTTCTTAACCCGAGGTACTATTTCTGGGTTAGCAGAGTCTGTAACCTGAAGCGTCTGTAACCTGAAGCGTATGTAACCTGAGGTACCACTGTACAACTTTTAGGAGATATTGGATGGCAGCCCTGTATAGGGAAGTTTTTAATCTTTGATGTTTTATTATGTTTTTATATCTGCTATAAGCTGCCCCAAGTGGCTGGGCCAACCCAGTCAGATGGGTGGGGTACAAATAATAAAATCATTATCATCATTTGATTTGAAGTGTTTATCAGACAGTATTTTTTATGATTACTGTTAATAAAAGTACTGTAATAAAAGTACTTGTGTTCATATGACACAAGTCTTGAGAGCAACGCACCAGCTGCCAGTGAGCTGCCAAACCTAATTCAAGGTGCTGGTTCTAGTCAGGGCCGGATTTAGGTTTGATGAGGCCCTAAGCTACTGAAGAAAATGGGGCCCTTTATATGTCCAGCTGTCCTTTGTCAACAACAAATTGTCACTGTTTTTTGTGTTGAATAGATGCTATATGTAATTTATGGACCTAATAGGTATCTAAAGCCATTTGCACATAACAAAATAGGAGCCTGCACAACACAAAACACTGTTGGTGTATGAAGGTTTTATTTTATTTGTTTTTTTATCTTGTATTTTGGAAATGTCCATCCAGGTTTTTTTCCCCCTTTAAATATTTTGGGCCCCCCAAGAGAGTGGAGCCCTAAGCCATAGCTTGTCTAGCTTATATGTAAATCCAGCACTTGGGACGCAGGTGGCGCTGTGGGTTAAACCACAGAGCTTAGGACTTGCCGATCAGAAGGTCGGCGGTTTGAATCCCCACAATGGGGTGAGCTCCCGTTGCTCAGTCCCTGCTCCTGCCAACCTAGCAGTTCAAAAGCACCTCAAAGTGCAAGTAGATAAATAGGTACCGCTTCGGCAGGAAGGTAAACGGCATTTCTGTACGCTGCTCTGGTTTCACCAGAAGCGGCTTAGTCATGCTGGCCACATGACCCAGAAGCTGTACGCCGGCTCCCTCAGCCAATAAAGCGAGATGAGCGCCACAACCCCAGAGTCGGTCACGACTGGACCTAATGGTCAGGGGTCCCTTTACCTTTAAATCTGCCACTGGTTCTAGTTGACAAAGCCCCAAATGGTTGAGGACCCATATACTTGAAGGAGTGCCTTCCCCAGTACCAGCCAACCTTCATTTTGCAGTCTACAGAGGATATCTTTCTTGTGGTACTTTCCAAAGAAGCGATGAGATTGACTGCAGCAGCTTAAGACCTATTTGTTCTGCCAATCCTTGGGAACACGATGTACTGTATATAGTGCAAAGTGGATTGTTATTGTATGTTGCACTTTGCAATGTAACTCTACATTTGCTTTTAATAAAAGGAAGGGGTGGCTATAATGAATCTTCATCAGGTAATAAAGTATGCTTTCCCCCCTTCAAAATAATGTTATTCATATGCAAATATATGCAGCTATAAACAAGCAATTAATTGGCCAAAAAAAAACAAAAACCCCATACAATTAATCATCTGAGATTTCTTTTAATTTCTTTTCTTTTAATTGGGTGACCTCTCTAGGTGGCACAGTCATTTTTTAAAAATATGATAAATAAATAAACACAACATACCTGTGTTAAGAAAAAGTGTAGGCAAAATCATGAGAGGGGAAAATATGACTGATAACTCAGCAGCACTACTTTTTAGACATCTGTTTATTTTATTTATTTAACAGAATTTATATATCTTTTAATCATTAATAACTTCTCTAAGTGGTTTACATAGAATATAAAATGTTCATTAACAATACGGATAAAATTGAATACCTAAAAGTTTATTAATTTATCTGAATTTCAAAATATAACATTGGCATAGGAAGACCATTTGGTACCATTTGGTTATAATAGCATATATGTTATAATAATATTTGTTAACCGCTATTCTCTCAGAGTGGCCCAAAGTGACTTACACTAAAACCAATTAAGAGCGAAGAAGAAGAAGAAGAAGAAGAAGAAGAAGAAGAAGAAGAAGAACCACAGCCCTGCAGATAAAAGGTAAGACATACAGATCCCACCTGACTAAAGGAGGCCAGAAATCCACCTTTCAAATGAAGATTCAAAAGCCTAGTTAAAGAGAAAAGTCTTTATCTTGCACCTAAAAACAGATAAAGATGGGGCCAGCCATGCGTGCATCACCCCTTCCCCCTCCGTTGCAGGGCAAACCCCCTACACCCCTGGCCCCTGCGCGAGTACCACAAATACCTAAAGAAGGCTTGTGGTATGTTTGCCTGCATGTGCTTACATCCTGCCTCATCAGGTGAGGAGCGAAATAAGCTTGCTCAGAAACACTGAGGTGTTCCTTTTTCTATTTTGCCTACACGTGTCCAGGCTGAATGCCTAAAGAAGAATAAATTACATAAGAAAAGAATGTTATAGCCATTTTGCTTTGGATGGTAAAAGTAAAGCCAGATGATGAGACAAACCATGTATGCTTTAAAGTAGCTATTATTGGTCTCTGCCTTTTTCTCCTTTTTAACTCCATTTCTTAAATAAACAACTTTTCCCCTTTGATCTCATTTGCTGTTTGTGGCTCTTTTTTCAGCCAAATTGTATTGAGGCAAAGCAAGAGGGAGAAGGATTACAGATTGTTTAGCCCAACAAAGTAACATATATTAAATTGCATAGGAAAAGAATAGTCTTTTGCTATCTGAATCAGAGAGGCGACTCTGGGCGCACTATTCTTAAAATTCACCTTAATGGCAAGGTTTTTTATGAAACCATGAATTTGCAACACAACACACAAATGCCGAAAGGCTGCTATTTCAATTGTTGTTGTGCTGGGATACGGTTTATCTGGTACTGACCTATCTGACTTCAAATGCCTTTCTAGCCTGCAATTATATGGATTTGAATGCTAGTGTATCAAGCACAGGTTGTGCCTGTGAGTCCGGAATTTCTTTCAGCTGCAGAATTCAGCTTTAGAAGAAGAAGAAAAAGCTGGAGTTTGGAGCAGCTGATGACGAGAATGCAAATCCGGGGAGAACTGCAGCAATGCCTTCTAGTCTAAGCTTGTAATAATAATAATGATAACCTGAAAAAGCACAAATCCTCTTAGGGTTTCCATTTTCAAAGTGAGGTGTGTAAAGGGTCAGGCAACTGCTTTCTGCACTGATTGGAGAAGTCAGTTTCCCCGTGGGCTGGCAAAACAGTTGTTACCAATACGAATTGGAAAAAGCAGGTATGTTTTAGGAGTTCTGTACTCATTACTAAAGAAAGCAACACTTGCTAGTTTGGACCTAGCAAGAAAGTGAGGATTAATGTCAGTAAGCCACAGCCAATTGGCGCTTAAGCGGAACATGTCAGATTGACTCAAAATAGGGGTACGTGCCGGCCAACTACATTTTAATAGTGATGATAAAGCATTAGACGAGATATTGAAGCTTAAAGTTGGGAAAGAAAAACAATCCCATGGAACAGGAGCATAAATGAGTTCTATTTGGTTTCAACCGGTACGGAAACAGGCTACGTGCTTAATGTTAGAAGCAGACATTTATTCCCTGGGCTAGTTCTTATAGCTACTCCAACTGCTGAGCAATTTAAAACCTATGCATTTTTATAAGTGTCCATTTTTTATGTTTGATGAAAATAACCCTTTGGCACTGGTTAAATTATAAATGGGGGGAAGAAAAACAGGAATGATGCATTGCCAGAATACTAATCGCACAGCTATAAGGGATCAACAACTCTTAACTATGCAATTAAGAGGGGTCTACGTTATGAGTTAAAATGATGATGAATACAGAAGATGTAAATACACATGGGAAAGAGAGAGGTAATATTAATTATACTGGGTTGTATCCAGCTGAGCCATACTCAGAGTAAAGTCAATGAAATTAAGTCCATTGATTTCAATGGATCTACTCTGAGCATGACTAGCATTGGATAACACCCATGTAAGCCAATTGATTTCACCTAAATAGTTGCAGCAGTGCTAGCGCATTGGGGTTTCCCAACTCTTCTCTCTCTTCCTGTGCTCTATGCCATTATGCAAGAAGACATCCTTGCAGTAACAGAATGTTCATCATAGCACTACTTTGAATACAACCCAGTGGATCTGGCCCATAGGAGCCAACTCCTAGGAGCTGAGGTTCCTTCAGCCCTGTCAATAAAATATTTGAGGAGGCTGCCCCCAAAGTTGATGGCATTGCCATTCAAATGGCATGTCTTGTGATTGATTATGTGGGGTGGGGCTTACATGCCCCGCTTTTTTATTCAAGTTGGCACCTCTGTATGATTTAGTCACTTGCCACACAGAGGTTTTGCCCAGTATCTCCTCTCTGTGAATTTTTGGTGCAGATTGATTTTCACATGGGAAACATCTGAAACGCAGGATGGTGCATCTCCATGTGATGTCTCTACCCCCTCAATTATGCATATTTAGAAAAGCTTCAAAGGGAAACAAAAAAGATTAAGAAGATGCTAAGGGTGAGAGGCAGCCATCTCTACCTTGCACAAATCTTCAGGTGAAGTCTGTGCTGGGTTTGGATGCCCTCTGCCATTTCTTCATTGACATGCCTAAGATTGGACTGTTTTATATGTTTATGTGTGAGTTTGAAAATGAGACACATTCATATTTCAGTAGGAGCAACACCTCTATGGCATCTCAGAGAAATTTATTAGAAAGAAGCAGGCAGCACATTTCCTGCAAGCTGGCACATGTAGCTGAACTCCATCCTCAGGAGGCCAGAGATCTCTCAGAATAGGAAAAGGAGTCTAAGTTTGGTGTGGCTGTGCATTTATAACAGGAAAAAGATTAAGGAAAAGGGTAAAGGCATATAGGGTAGGGTAGGAGTTATGGTGGATTTTCAGAGACTTCCATACATAAGAAGGGGAAGTTGTAGCTTCTAACCTGCAACTTATTTGAAAGCAGGAGGAAAGAAGAAATGGCACTGCAGTTCTCAGTAGGTAAAGAAGGGAGGAACAGAAGGAAAAACAGAGGAAAAGAAGGACTATGATGAAGAAGGCAGAGCTTGGTGTCTAAATATTTAGTAGAGCTTGCTTACCCATTTGCTTTCAAATACAGCTGAGTCAAAATTTCACAAGTTTTACTGATGTAATTTCTATTATTTTTCTTTGATACACACCCACCCCTTAAAAAAAGAGGACCACTTTGCAGAACTTTCTTCTGATATTCTCCACCTTTTATGTGGGGCGACAGCCTCAATTTTCACCTCCACAATATCCTGGAGCCGCCTTTCTCAACTTTGGACCACACTAGATGTTGTTGGACTACAACTCCCATCATCCTTAGCTAGCAGGACCAGTGGCCAGGGATATGGGGGAGTTGCAGTCCAACAACATCTCAGGACCAGAGCTTGAGAAATGCTACCCTGGAGCAACACTTAAGGATGTAAAATGCTGGTGAGGCTGTCAGCACGGAGATTTGCAGCAGTGAAAAAAAGAGAAGAAAAGGGCAGCTATGTTGCCTTATAGGGACGCGGGTGGCACTGTGGTGTAAACCACAGAACCTAGGGTTTGCCGATCGGAAGGTTGGTGGTTCGAATCCCTGCGACGGGGTGAGCTCCCCTGCTCCTGCCAACCTAGCAGTTCAAAAGCACGTCAAAGTGCAAGTAGATAAATAGGTACTGCTCTGGCAGGAAGGTAAATGGCATTTCCGTGCGCTGCTCTGGTTCGCCAGAAGCGGCTTAGTCGTGCTGGCCACATGACCCGGAAGCTGTACACTGGCTCCCTCAGCCAATAAAGCGTGATGAGCACCGCAACCCCAGTGTCGTCCACAACTGGACCTAATGGTCAGGGGTACTTTTACCTTTACCTTTATGTTGCCTTATGCTGCCTTTAGTGCTGCAGCATCATAGCCCTGCCTCCTCAGAGATCTGCTTTCTCAAAGCTTTGATAAACTTCATGGCTTGAACTGTATTAATGCAGCAACGTGAAACAGCTCACAAAACTATGTGTTTAAATTCAGCCCTAGGATGACTGAAAATGCCAATACAGCTTGCAGGGTGGAAAAAAATGAATGGGAAAAATATTCATGTGAATTGGCTGCAATGCTAAATAGTAGGATATACTTGAAAGTATATGGTGAAAAATCTAGGGGAAATACCTGTATTGGGAAAGGAAGATGTTAGCAGTAGACCCTTTCAGGACTTCAATTAGATCTCTCTCATTCATCCCACACCTGATTTTATATCCTGAGCACTTCATTCAGTATTTAATTTGGGACAGCCATTCGATCAGACACAGGATTTAAAATACAAAGTTTTTAGTGCCTGTATGTGATTTATGAAAAAATGTACAAGTTGCTATTAAAGACAAGCCTTTATGATATACAGCATCACTTGCATTCCTTCAGATTCCTATTATGCAGCAGTACAGCATGGCACTAAAGCATGTCTAAGTTATCATGTGAAGTTATATTAGAAACACTTTCCATATTAAGTGTGAAATAACTTGGAAAATTCAGCATTCCCATCTAGACAACCCTCTCCCCCAAAGAGTGTCAGTTATAGAATCTAATTAGTTGCAAAATAATCTCCATCTTGAAAGTGGCATAATGAAACAGAAATAATGCATAATAACTGTGCCCGAAGTTAACAAAAATAAATCTACTGCTACTTTTTTGTCCTTCTAGTTGCATTTCTTTCCTTCGTCTTTACCTATAATGTTAATTCCAACTGATACCTGAAGAACCACATTATTCCATATCGGCTTGTTTTAAGATCATCAGGAGAGACTTTTCTTCTTTATTATTGCTTTTTATTTAACAAAAGGCATATGTTGTGTTTTAAAATGTATATATATTTAAAACAAATATTAAAATTGTCAGTAAAAGACAAAATTAAAAGCAGGTATCTAGAAAATTCAAAATATAATTAAAATCACCAGATAAGCTAAAAATAGATTAAAACACACCATCTTCTACATACCTGGTTAGGTTTGCCTGAACAAAAATGTTTATATTCTTTCTAATGAACCTTCATATGAAGCATATTTGGTGGAGATTTAAGTGAGGACCTTCTTAGGGGCTGTACCCACATTTTAAAACACCTTACCAAACAAGGTCCATCTAGCCCCATGTATGGTGACCTTTTAAGACAGGCAGCACAAACGTTTTTATTCAGAAAAGTATTTGGTTCATAAGCTGACTTGTTATGGCCATTGTAAAAATGGTGCAATTAGTGTAACTGGATGTTTTTATTGGACTTTAGTGATTAATCTGCCTTGCTTTAACAATGGTTGGGCATTATGTCTGATCTCAGCAGCATTGCTTGACCAAGGTTTGTTTGGGCATCTCAGACACTTCACAAGAGCATCTGAAGTCAAGCTTTAGAGAAATAAACTGGCTTATATTTGAGACAGTGCACAGTCTTTTGAACATGCCATGGTTAAAATGAGCATGTGCAAATGCAGCTGGTACCTTTAAAACTAGGGAACCAGCAACTTCCTTCTCAACTCAGCTTATTGTGAGAGGGCCATTCCCTAGGAGAAAGGGGTGACATTCAACAAGAAGCTCACCTATAGCTATGTCTATGCTCATCTATATCTGTGGCTGAAATGAGAGCAGCTGGCATTTAAAGTCTTGGAAGCTTACCCTCCTCCCAATTCAGGACAGATCAGGGGCAAATTATTAGCAGTAGGGCGTTGTTTTTATAACACACTTCTGAACGCATCTGTGAAATGAGAAGCTAAATAGATGCTCTGTTAGAACTAAACTAAAACCATGGTGCAAGACCACTTCCCCATCTGGCCTTTTAATTTGCATCCTTGCTGCCAGGCCCATCAGAAGCGACAAGTCTTGAACATCATGCTGGGACTGAGCAACCACAAATATGTAGATGTGGGTTACCATATAGTTCCTCAACCATACAAAAGAGGGAGCAGGTGGGCTTTAATTGCCTCTTTAGTATTATGAAATTTCCAGTGTGCAAAGTAAAAACACCATTCTTTAGCAGACTGGCATGAAAATGAATCAAAATGATCAGGTATTACATATTAACTAACTATAGAACTCACTCTCTCTATGCATGCATGTGTGTATGTGTGTGTGATTATTTTTTTCTGGAATGAATATGTATTCAAAACAAATAGGGTTTTCTTAACTACATTTCAAAGATATGGAGATGAATCTTTCACTCTCTGATTCAATTCCTGCCACAAACATCATGGACCCCAGGCTTTGCATTTTCAAGCAACATTATTAATTTTTTAAAAAAATGCTTCGGAAAAAAGAGGGAGAGATGTAATCATTTTCAAATGGGCAAACTCCAGGAATGTTTATGGTCTTAAAAAAAATGATGCTGGAATCAAAGAGGTGTGTATGTATTAGGGCTGCCTGTACTCAGCCCTTCCCCACCTGGACTGTGTTCACCACCACTGTGGTGGCTGTTGAATCCATCTTCTGAGTCAGAGGATGGAACATTAAGTCCACAGGCCAGAGGCATCTACTTGTGAAAAGCTTCCAGTGGGTTAGGTGTTTCTGGGGCTGGTCCTCAGAGCAATTCCCTCTCCCACTCTGAATCCCCATTCTCATCCCATGAAGAGCAATTGGTCCAGCTAGCTCAGTATTGTCCACATGGGCTGCTCTCTAGGGTTTCAGACGGAGGGACATTTCCACTCATATCTGAAGGTGCCAGAGATTGAGCCCACATGCAAAGCAGGGTCACTGACCTACAGAAGGAAAACTGGACCCCAGGTTAATGTCAGTGAGGACATACACTAAATCCCAACACTCAGCATCAAGGGCTGGGGAATTGGATTGTGGCTTGAGTCAGGTTCACTTGAGTTATGTACTATATAAGAGCAGCGCAATGCATCATGTCATTAAATAAACTTGCAGAACTTGGAGATCTTTTGTAAGTAACATGGAGTATCGTTTCAAAAAATAAAAAAAAGAATAGAAATGAACTTCCCTAAAAGCAGGGGGCAAAACTCGGCACAGAGGGAGAAGTGAATAAGCCACATCAATTTCAATGGAATTTAAGTATGTGCAGCTGTGCATCAGAATGCGGTCATGATGTAGGACTAACATAGAACAATTTGCCTACTTATCTACAATGAACTATGATTGACCAAAGTAATCTCTCAAGAAAAGCAGACAATGATATGGCTTAGTGCACTGGAGGTATCCTCCGCCCGAGGTGCTACTGGTTATTGATCTGACTACATGCTCCTGATTTCCTTACATCTACCAAATTAAAATAAAAAAAAATCTGCCAGTTTGTTTACGTGTTTGAAGATAAAAGCCCTACTAGGATGAAAGCGCCACCACACAACAGGCGCTCTCAGCAAAGATAAATGGAAGGAACAATTTAAGAAGATTATTCTTGACAGACAAAGTTGGAGGTGCTGGGGGGGGAGAGAGAGTATGATATGAAACCATTCGGCAGGGTGAGGGTAGCTGCTTTATTTACCATCAAAGGGAGCTAAGTTTCAATTACAGCTGCCATTTTGGATTTTCCATCACTTGGCTACGAGTCAAGTACCGGTGGTCTTTATATGTGGCAAAACATGGAGTGTCTTTTATGTTGTGACACACAATAAAGTCTTCTTTAGGTTAGCAGTAATCTATGGAAGGATTCTGGGCCTGCTTAAAGCAGCAATATTTATTATATGGTACACTCCAAGGTGTACAACAAACACAAAACCCAGCTTTGGCTCCCTGGCAGAATTCCTGGCTCTCTTCTGACATGCAAGATCCTATCAGATCCAGTGAAGCTGTTGACTTGAACCTCGTTCTTCAGCTATGCATCTTGTCAGTTAGGGGCAGACTGAGTTCCTGAATGATCCATTCATTGTGTGGCTTATAGCCATATGAAGAGATTTTTTAAACTGGGAAGGTATCCACTGGAACTGCAGTGCATAATGGGAGAACTTTAACCCTTATCTCCCCATCTGTGAATCCCATGCTGCAGTTAATGATGAGGGGAGAGGGCCAATGCAACTAACTGGCTAGGGGGCAGATCTCACAGGGGCGAAGTGCTATCCTTTGAGGGGCACAGATTAGTTTTTGTTATATCAAAAGAGCCTAGTTGGCTTGGCAACTGTATCGCTGGAACATGCCCAAGTAACAGCACCTGACCTGAAGTGATTGGTGGCAAAATTTGCAAAGGAAAAGACATGCAAGGTGCGGTTTGGATGTGCCTGAAAGCGAAACTTTTAAGATACTTAAATTTTAACATCACAATTCACAAGATTGTTCAAAATGATTTGTGTGCTAAAACCTTTTCTTTTGTGTTTGAGGAAGATAATTGAAGATGTTTGCATTACTTATTCTTGCAATCCAAAATAAATATAGCAGTTTCCAGTTTTTTACTTTTCATTCCCTCTCCCCCCACTATGAGGCATCTGTTTTTGAAAATTGAAGTTAGCAATCATTTGTTTTGAGGGGGGTGCAACTAGTTAGTCTTGCCTAAACACAAAATAGCCTGGCACTGACATTGGTGGAAACTTTCCCCACTTTCTGCAGTGTTGGAAGAGGGAGGCTAAACTGCTATTAGACTGCCTATCTCTCCTAAACAATCTGTGTAACTGCCTGCTGAACCCTTTTCTGTCCTTCAAGACACCCACCGGCCCCAGGCTTCTCCTGTTCTATGGAGATTTCCCTTAGGGTGGCTCGAGAAATGAATCAGCCCATGCCATGTTCAGAGCTGTAAGGTGATAAAATGTGATGGTATAAGTTTGATAACTACATTCAGAAGAAAATTATTTGCATTTTGTAGCTCAATAAAACAGTTCACCAGCACAGG